>NC_137825.1:20858750-21193750 GCF_963921795.1 Nannobrachium achirus | reverse complement strand
CATTAAAGCAGCACTAGTGTATGTCACATTCAAAATTATAAAGTTACGTGTTAAAGCAATCCTTCCTTCCATAAATGTATAAACTCAGGTGGGTCCCTGCTAGGGTCTTGACTGTATTACTAGACAAAGAGTTTCATCCTAGGCACCAAGGCAGAGCTGCCAGTCAAAGCAAAGACTGGCCAATCACAGCGCGTCCTCGCCGGACATACTTGCAGGGACTCTTGGGTAATGAAGTCAAAGACGTGGACGGCCATGTTATTTGTGTCCAAAGTGGCCACTGATAACCCAAACTACATAGTGCTAAAACGTATGAGAAAAACACTGACACACAGTCGCACATCAAGCTTCGAGCTGCGAGTTCATTTTAATACACGTTAACTGAAATGAGTGGAATCCACTGGCTCGAATATCATCAAACCCAGGGGCAGAACACTTCGGAAAGAATCGCACAAAGTCACGCAAATCGCATGGTATCGGTGCTCATACAGACATATGGACCTACACGCACCGCTCAAAAAAAGGCAGTGATGTCAAGAGTATGTTAATGGAATAAAAATGCAAGACCACCACTATGGTCCTTTGGCGTGTAAACACCTCTTTACTGCAGGCATGTTTGCGGGAATAGCCGATCTACAAGCTCGCAGATGGACTATTTCTAGGTGAGCATATGGGGGGGACACAGACAGTGGTACGACGTGGCATAAACCGAGGCCCATAAGCTCCTTCACGCTCTCGTGCACACAGAGGACAAATCAAAAAGCGAGCGGGAGGAGGGGGAAGGGGGAAGGGGGATACAGTACTTCACATAATCTCTGTAGTGCCGTAAACATCCACCGCGGAGGAGGAGGTTCACTCACAATTCGCTCCTGACTGACACGTAAGCCTATTAACAGAAGGCCCTTCTCTATAGCTTAGTGCTTACAGCCTTGGCTGGCATGGCTGTGCATATGGCCGACGCGTTTATAAGTCCTCCACCAACAAACGTCTACTTTGATGATGTAGCGAAAGGTGATAAACCGGACCGGGCGGGCATGAGCTTAACACGGCGTCACCTCACACACAGCCAGGTTCACGTATGCTACTAGATTTGGCGCGGAAAGAGAGTCTATATCATTACGATGTTGTAAAATGTTAACGTGACATGATTTTGATGTGATGTGCAAAACGCAGCGGCAAGCCTGGGTGAATTTTTTAATTCACTTGAATTGTTTGTGTACAGAATTTGCACAGTATTGAATCCTATCCAGTGTTTTATCTTGATAGGAACTTTTTCTTTTAGGCTACATTAACCACTTGAACCCTATAGAATTCCTTTTCTGATGGGGAACATTAGCCGAAAATGGCAGATCTGCAACATGCTGCGAGGCGTTGAGGTTAGGTGTATGGAGAAAAGAGCAGATCACATTTTCTAAATATCGAGGTTTTACTTTCTGAAAATAGTAATACACATTCACATGAACCCACCAACACTGATGATAGTTCTGTCAAAACAAGTCTACAAAGTTATTTATGAAATGGTTTAATCTGTCCCTGCTTCATCTGTCTCTCAGCTGAGGGGTCCTTGGCCCTTAAAAAACATTGAAGACCCCTGCTTTCTGAAATGGAGAGAAATAACCTGTGCTTCAACGGATCCAATGTAGCTGTCATTTAGTCAAAAGCTGTTGTTAATACTTTTCATTAGTTTAATCTGTATAAATGCCACAGACACACCACTTGAGGTGAACATTTTTCAGAATACACACTCCCCACACAGTCACATGCACATGCACCCACCCACACGCACACACACTTTCTATATTGCAGTATTGATGCTTTTACTTAAGTAAAATCTGTGAGTACGTTTTCCACCACTGAGTGTAAGTGTATGCTGTTAGTATCATTTTCATCAGGGAGTACTTTCAGTGACACGCAACATGCTGCCCTCTCTCTCTCTCTCTCTCTCTCTCTCCCTCCCTCTCTCTCTCCCTCCCTCTCTCCCTCCCTCTCTCCCCTGGCGTTCTTCGTGCTCGCTCGCTCAGGGTTTGCTTGACAGCACCGGGGCTAATGTTCCACATATTATAAAAAGCTGTCTTAACCACCACAAGGTATCATTTCACATTCAGTGGGTGAAGGCAAGTCTCTTTTTTTAATCCCCTTTTTTTATATTTAATTTGGAAGGTTTTCAGGCAGCGTTTCTCCTCTGTTGGAAGTGTGGCACACTGAACAGAGAGAGAGGAAGAGTGCTGGGAGGGAGAGGGAGAGAGAGAGAGAGAAAGAGAGCGATATAGAGAAAGAGAGAGGGAAAAAGAAAGAGAGAGGGGGAGATAGAGACAGAGTCAGATACTGAGTGCAGTGTTGCCATGTCTGCTTATTATAAGCGACTTGTTTGTTTTTGCGACCTGGCACGTTCTTTGTAAAGTCGCTTGTAGCCTAAATATTGTGGGAGGGGGCTAGCTTCCTAGTAATGTTTTTGTGTCAAGGAGCACCAAATACATATCTATTTGTTTACGAACCCTCTGTCTGAAAATATTTTCTACCAGGGACGCCAATATCAGATTTTTATGCTGTCGTTGTTTTTTCAAGATTTCTTTTGAATATATCAATGTTTCTCAAAGTGGATTCCAGGGACTCTGGGTTCCTTTAGGGGGGTCTAAATGGAGCCATAGAGGTCTGTAACTCTGACAGACAGTGTACAAATGGTCCATTTGATTCCATTTGTACACTGTCAGAGTTGAGGGGAGACCTTGAAATTTAAAGTTATACCATGTAACTTTTTTTATAAAACAAATCTTAAAATTGTCCTAACTGTTAAATCGCTAAAGTTTTAGAACCCCCACTCCGTTATTTTCAGCTTCTGAAGCCTTCTCTTTATATGTTTTCTACTTAGCCGTGACAGGGGCGGGATTTCCCGGCAAAATTACGTCATCACACTACCGGCCAATCACAGCGAGGGTTATACACTGCCGGCCAATCACAGCGCATCTTGAAGTGGGGTCGCCATATTTGTAGTCGCCCGTGTGTCTCTATACTCAAAAGGTAATCTCGCCTACCAGGCAGGGTGAAGGAGTCCGTTTCTCTGGAATGCCTGAACGCACAGGAACCAGGGACCCCTTTAAAGATAGCTCTCGGCGAGGTCGAGGCAGACGCGGGGGTGTGAAGGTACGAAAAACAGCCGAAAGACGCGGACGCGACCGCGGTTTGCTATAGGGCTAATGACCACTAGTTGAGCATCTTACACAGTATAGCTTTAAGTTTGAGAAACACTGGAATCACCAAAAGTTTGCTTGTTTCTCTCAGGAAACCTGGCAACGCTGACTGGCGGGTGCCTCAGATTGTCCCCAGATAGCTCAGTGCTGCTAGTATTCTTCAGCAGCTTCTCCACGGCTGTGAGGAATCAATGTGCTCCGCCGCACTGCTCACCCTTCATAATGACCAGGGATGGAAGGAAAACAAAGGGAAAAAGAAAAACCAAACAGGCTCAACTGCAACACAAATTGATTTGTTTTAGCACGACAACACAGTGGCGGAAGAGGTAGCCTACTCCCATGTGTTACTTAATTAGTAATATCACAATGTAGATCTTAAAAGTCCTTAACATTTCACTTGAGTAAAAGCAAGTTTTCCCAAAAGTAAAAAAGAGAGGGCTTAATAATGCATGCTTTGTAGGCTAATGATAATCCAAATATACAAAGCAGGCAGGAATCTCATGGAGGCCATGAAGGCCATGGCCGTCATTGCCCCTCAGTTTGGCCTTGTGCCCCTCAAACCAATGTCAAGACCTGAGGCCACAGTGGCCTTAATGCCCCAACTGACTGTACCACTTTCTCTTTCTTGTCAATACGTAGACACCAGTGTCTCTATCTTGTCATGCAGACACCAGTAAGATTCTGAAATCTTAACTCTCCTGAGTCCCCATCTTTAAACCAATCCAGTGTCTTTGATTGGTGCAGGGCTGAGCATGGATCAGAGGTTATCATCCCTAACCCTTAAATTCCCTTTCAATGGACTAAAATCTTGTTTTATTTGATGGCCTTCCATGGACGAAATTCCAGGCCTGATACAAAGTAACTAAAATGTTCAAATAATTGAGATGTAGTGGAGTAGAAGAATAAAGTATAACGTAAACTGAAAAAAATGCACATTACTCCAGTAATGTAAAAGCCTCTAAAACCTCTAAATTGCACTTAAGAACAATAAATGTGCTTGGTTGCTCTCCAGCCACAGCAGTAACTCAGGGCTCAGCTGTACCACGAGCAGCAACCCTGGCTGAGTGGCAGAGAGTGAAACCACACCAGTGGTAATTGATGAACTGACAACCAACTGACAGGGAGCGAATTCGGAGCGACCGGGTTTCGCTGTCTCATTAAAAAGAGTTTTTTTTTTTAAAACTAGGACGGACCGATGAGATTTGCCAAGAATCCCCACCACAAGGGAGAGAGAGAGAGACACATGGTATGGGGTTCCCTTGCTGAAACATCAAATATAAAAGTACTCAGGCCTGGTTTATACATAACCAAAAAGAGGGACAGGCAGGTTAAAAGTGGTTAATTTCAGTATCACCAGCTAGAAGGCAATCCTAGAGAATGCACTGCATACGAAAGACTATTCAGTAGGGCTGTCACAATTATTACATAATCGTCAAATTGTGATTATTTGACGTAATCGCGATTATTTGACATAATCGTCATAATCGTTACCATGTTGAAAAATGTAGTGGAAATAGCAGATCTACAAGCTCACAAGATGAGCTTGTAGATCGGCTATTTCCACTATCGATGTTATTTTTTAAGTAAAAAGTTGTCAAATATGTCAGTCATTTCTTTGTATATTTAGGTTATGTGTCATATCTACCATGTGCAACTTCAAAGCCTACAAGCCAAACAGAAATGTAATTGTCAACGACAAAAACACAATTAAATCATTGATCGCAATTATTTGAGTGCCAATTAATCATCATGTAAAATGTCATAATCGTGACAGCCCTACTATTCAGATAATTCTCTCTTCCTACCTACGATACAGACAGTTGTAAAAGCTGTGCTAAATCTAATCTAACGACTAAAAGCCTCAGTTGCGTGCTGGTGTGGTGCTCAGTAAATAACAGATCTACAAGCTTGCAACGTGTCACTATAATGTGACGCGTTGTCGGTGTATTACCTTGAGTTTACCTTGCTTACTGTAAATCGCTTTGGATTAAGAGCATCTGCTAAAATGCCTCGATGGTAAATTGGTCCAGTGGGCGCAAAGAGACCATCTACAAGCTGACAGCATGTGGCAGCAACACTACATTATGCAGCTATCTATAACGCAGGTGTTACTGTGCTGATAGTGAACTAAAACACATCGGGACATTAAATACACCCCCAAGGCACCATGAGAACAGCAGCCACCTCTCGTATTCTAAATGTCTCTGGCTGCGATCTCTTTTCCAGGTACAGGACAAGCTTTCCCCCAGCCAACTACGAGGAAAAAAGCACACCTGCTCTGATCATGGCTGCAGAATACGAGTGTGTGTGTGTGTGTGTGTGTGTGTGTGTGTGTGTGTGGTGTGCGTTACTACAGCCAAAACCCATTTTCTAATGGCACACGGATGAGAGGTATGAAGTTGCTCAAGCAAAAAAGAACTGGAATGTTCTCTTAAGATAACACCATGCTTCTCTTCAAGGTGAGGTCTTTAATAACACTGTTGTGATCGCGTAAAGTTGTGGTACCTTAAAGTAAACTTTGCCTGAAACTATAGGGTCGTTAAAAAATAACAGATACATTAATCATTGGAAAGAATCATCGATTAATAATCTATTTGGGCGGAATGATGGAATTCATTTTCAAGTGTGACTTGCGTCGCAGTTGGTGTTTAGGTTGGCCAAAATGTGGCCATATTTTCCCAAATATGGAGATGACGGACGTCTGACATCATAGATGTCTGACGTTGTAGAACACAAGAGACTGACACAATATGACCACGCCTTGAGGCATGACGCGTGAGGCGTGACGCACACACACACACACACACGCACACGATCTGCAGCCAGGTTTTCACACTAAATACGACCTACGGTCGCAATACGTGTTTCAACTAAGACATGAACATGCGTCCTGCCTTTTTAAAGTCAGCCATGGCAGTTGCTTGTGGAGAGAGAGAGAGAGAGGACCTCTGAGGTTTAATTAGGTCCTCATGGAATCAAATCCTCCCCTCTGTCGCCGTGGACACCACGCTCTCTGTGCCAGGGCTTCTAGTTGTGGAATGGAAAACATGCCGTCCTGCATGGGGAAAAAGTGGCCACCACAAAACAGGAACCCCTGAAATTGATACACATTAAGCCGTGGGACCCCCATGGGGAAACACTTAACCCGTTTAGACCATTTAGGCTGAACAAATGTGTCCAATATTTAATTTGTTATTTTAGAGGATTAAATCCTTAAATTGCCACCTTTAGAAATGTGTAGATACCCTCTATACACTCAAAACTTTATGTTGGTTTGTTGTTGAGTGAGAAAACAATGTTGCACATTAAGTCAATCATCTGGGGACCAAAATAATATGGGGACCCCCCTGGGGGTCCTGACCCTCAGTTTGAGAACCACTGCTCTAATAGTGCCCTAGGGTGGGAACTGAGGGCACGGGAAGGGGGGGTTGGGTCCGTACAGCTAGGGGGGAGGGTGCCACCTACAGAGCCTGTGGGTGGCAACCCCCATGTGGGTGGCACCCCTCCCTAGCCTCTGCAGCTAGACAATGGTACCCAGGGACACCTGGGTGGAAGGCTCACCTGGCTCTGCTCACTGAGAGAGTGAGAGTGAGAGAGAGAGAGAGAGAGAGAGAGAGAGAGAGAGAGAGAGAGAGAGAGAGCGAGAGAGAGAGAGAGAGAGAGAGACACACAGAGAGGACAGAGAGAGAGCTCCCTGCTTGTGCATGCACTATGGGCAGCCTGCCCAGTACCAGTGATGTAAGGTAACTAAAGTAGATTTGCTTAAGTACTGTAGCTACAATTTCAAGGTATTTGCACTTTACTTGAGTATTTCCATTTCCCAATACTTTTACTTCTACTCCGCTACATCTCGGATCCAAATATTGCGCTTTTAATCCACTACATTTATTTGAACATTTTAGTTACTAGTTACTATGTAGATATAAATTATAATATTATAAAACATACATTAACCACTTTAGCCATGTTTTATACTTAGGCTATTTGAAAATAGCCGATCCACAAGCTCTACAACGCAACGAGGGTGTGAGCTTGTAGATCTGCTATTTTCAAATATTTTGCACTTGTACATTTTGATGCCAATACTTTTGTACTTTTACTCAAGTACATTTTGAATTCCGGACTATTACTTGTAACAGAGTATTACTACGTTGCAGTATTGATACTTTTCCTTGGGTAAATCGTTTTGAGTACTTTTTTACACCACTGCAGGCAGCCTGCCACCCACCCCAGGCTACAGTGTTCCCCCCGGAATTAACCACATTAGCATTTTAACTAGTAAATAGTAATACAGTATGTTTTGTATGGACATGCATGTGAACATTAGAGCCAATTAAAAACAAGGGGGGTGAGGTGAGGATGCTACAGGGAATAGCGTGTATGTGTGTGTGTGTGTGTGTGTGTGTGTGTGTGTGTGTGTGTTGTGCGTGTGCGTGTGCGTGTGTGTGTGTGTGCGTGTGTGTGTGTGTGCGCGTGTGCGTGTTCTTTTTTGCCTAAATCAAGGCTGCAATCATTAAAAGTGTTGTAAACGGGGAAAAGAACAAACCGTAATGAGCCAACGATGATTGGAGAAATGGGAACTAACTAGGCTACAATGTTCTGGCCGATGACAGCTATGCTAAGATAGTATTTGCTGAATGAATTTGAGACAGTTTTTTTCCTTTTTTTTTCCTATTCTTTTTTGCTTTGCTATCACATGAAAGTGTCAGGCAACAGCACATTGGCAAGCAATTTAAATGACCTCATGAACATTTCAGCATACATCAAACTCACTTATAAAGAGCTATGAGAAAAAGTTTTCTTCAAAAGCTGCGGCTCAGAAGCGCGGGAGAGGAGAGGGGGGGTGGGGGGCAGAAGGACAGATTTAATTACGATGTCACATTCTCAAGTAATAACAGCTCTGAAATATAAGTGACCCGGCAGTGACCGCCACCAGCACCAGTTACCTTGGCACTAAACAAGCATGCTGGTTCCTTTACACAAGCAGCATCCTGTTGTTAAATCCACCCAAGACACGCAAGATCAAGCAAGGATATGCGTTTCTGCTCCTCAAAAGACTCGTCGTCCTCAAAGAGACGGCACTTGAAGTGGGGAAAAGGGGAAGCTTTTCAAAAAAGGTGATCTGAAAGTTTGAAAGACAAGCTGCCGGTAATGTTTGGAGAGGAGAAGCGGGTTTATTTTTTCATTTGGAGAATTAAAAAATAATAATAATGAAATGGGAGAGCGTATAAATGGGGAGAGAGCGATGACCTTGGTTGATACCTTTAATCAGCTTGCATCACAATGGTGAACACCCAAGCTGGCAGCCAGACAAGAGTCTTCTAAATGCCCTCTTTGAACATCATGACTCACATGTGGCTGGATGCAGCGGTGGAAAGTAAGTATCTTTTACTCATCATTCTGAGGTACTTTTACTTTAAATGAGTATGTCGATTTTTGTGGTGGTCCGGCGTAACTCTGACTCTGACTCTGACACACTCATGTCGCCATGACTCAGCCATAACCGTATAAGGAGTTCCCGATGCGGCTTACCCCAAATATGGAGTGTGTTGTTGTCTAACCTAAATGTGTCATCATGGAATCAGCCACTGACAAGTCAGTCAGCTCCATATACGGGCACAAAAGGGGGCATGGCTGATGACATCGGGGATCGTCATAAATGGGCATGAAAGGAACAAGGACGGACAGATCCAGAGATCTCCATATATGGGCATGTCAGTCGGATGAGCAGTGCGTCATGTACCGTTGTTTCCTGTTGAGATTAGCACATTTCACCCAGGTTTTTTCATCTCACTCACGTCACTTTGTCTGCTGACCTCACTCAACAACGAAATAAACAGAAAATAAACCAAAATAAAACAATTCACAGGAGGCAAGCAGTGATTAGATTACCCCATGATGTGCACTGCAATGTAGTTTCAAATGCACTACATTGAAGGCGCTTTTTGAGAGTGAAAAAATAAGAAGACATGTGTGATATGGGCAGCTTGCCCCAGGAAATGTGTCAAGCTCAATAAGGAACAACGGTAGGTGTGAGGGCCCGAAACTCTGGTTATCCGCAAAGGCCACAATTACTCCTGTATCATAGATTCTCCTCTACTGATGCTATCCAGGGAATCACATTCTGTGTGGCACATTAGAGATTATGAGGCACCGCATCAGCTCAGTTCGCTCTCCATTTCTCACTCTACTGATTGCCACAGATGCAGCCATCACTCCTGTAATCACTGTGTGCACGCACAGCACACAGACACGCACACATGCACACACACGTGGGGGGAAAAAAACACATGCACACACACATCGTCACTGTCAGGTGAAAACCTTGTATGTCCAAAACCGTTTGTTTTGCATTTACCATTTTAAAAATGATTTAAACTAGTGAAAACAGCCGATCTACAAGCACACAACGCCTCACGGCGCGAGACGTTGTGTGCTTGTAGATCTGCTGTTTTCACCACCATTGTGCGACGGCCTTGTATGATGAAGCAGGGCTTTGCTTTGTGAAAAAACGTACACATTTGAAACTTGGGAGATACGAGGTTTCTGCCGACAGTGACGACATATGCAAACATAAAATCATGGACACGTGCACGCGCAAGAAGTGTGCACTATGCATGTTGTGTGCAGTGCACACGTGCACGTGCATGCATACACGTGGCCATCAGAGCGGCTACCAATTATGTGTTCTTTCTATGAATACAGATCATTTGGTTCACGCTGTGCACACCTCCCCAGTGTGGTATCAAGCACTTAGAGCGGTAAACGGCTAGACGCAGCTAGCTACTTCACACCACACATCCACAACACAGCTTAAAACACTCAACCACTGGACTTTTTTTTTTGTCTACACCAAGCCCGACACAGCCGAAGGCCGGAGACTATGTTTTCAGTCCTGTCCGTCCGTCCGTGCCGTGTGTCTGTCTGACTATGTGTGTCGATCCTTCCATGTGTGTGTCAGCGTGTATATCTAATCTAATCTCCGGCACCGTTGAACTGATCGGCGTGAAACTTGTGCACGCACACTCCCAGTATTCCGAGAAGGACCTTTGCCCCGAGGTTTTCAAATCGACCTCATGGTGGCGCTATAATAGGCTGACTGTTTGGCCTATAATCCCTGAACCGTACATCATACGATCACAATTGGTTTCCCCTGGTTTCCTCTGATCATGACATAACTCCCTATAAAGGCCCTGGCCATTTTTGCTTCACTAGATTAGCTGTCTTTTGAGTCTCTTTTCAAAGCAAGCTTTTTGCTATTACGCCTACAAATTCCGGGGGTGGGGAAATGCATATTTTCGTGAAAAAAATAAAATAAATGCAATTACACAAGACATCTTGTCCAAAACTCACGCTTTATCTCTGGACATGTGATCAAGACGGGTCAGTCAGACTTTTCATATTCTATTCTGGGCACCCGGCCTGGCGGAGACCTGCGCTCCAAGGAGTGTGCCTTTATAGTTCAGTTCTATATCCAGATACATTAAATACTGATCTGTCTGTCTATCTATCCAGCCATCTATCTGTCTGTCTATCCATCCATCTACTGTATCTATCAGGGAGGGTGATAAGCTCGCGGTGATTGGTCAGCTGGTGAATATAAACCCTAGGGCTGATATGGCAGCTGATCAATCAACTGCCTGTCAGTGAGAGTGACCTGGCCACGGCTTCAGGAACTCAACATGGATGACGACCAGCCGCGGTTGCATGCAGATGATGTGGTCAGATTCACAGCTGAGCAGACAATGGCGTTTTATCCCAGAACAAAAGGAACCAAAACACAAGAGCGGAAAATAGCCCACCTTTGACGGTTCACAGAACGGCTGAGCAGTGGCCAGGACAGGCCATGTGTCGAGCCAACTCCCTCCTCCCTGCACAGTTGTGGAGTTCCAACGGGACTACCATTTAATTCCCTGAGAGTATAATGTTCTGTCCTTTCTTACCATTATTAATAATGTTGAGCAAAGGCTATTTTGTCATCGCCTTTGTGAATAAATAAGGCTGTTTGTGTGATAAACAAATTATCGCCCGGGCATTCATCGTTGTGCCCAAGGCCAGGGTGGAAATCTATATTTATATCCAAATATATTACTTTATAATGCCCTTTCAACAGCAACAGCAATGTGTGTATTTGTCTATTCTTTCTGTATTCCTATCACAGTAGGAAGGCAATAACTGCTGCCACGAGGGACATGGAGAGACAGAGACACACACCACCATCTGTCCACAGACCAGGGCTGCAACTACCCATTATTTCCTTCGCGATTATTCTGTCGATTACTTGCTCGATTCACTGAGTAATCGAGAAGCACGTTTTCTTTTAAGATTTGTTAAATTCTATACTTCGTCTCACAATGGCGTCATACTATAAATTTGTTAAAATAGCAGATCTACAAGCTCACAAGATGCTGATTAATAATCAATTATTGTATAATAACAAAGATATATATATCAGTTCTCAATTACATCAATTAGTTCAATAACAATGTCTGTGCCGTTTCATCTGCAACGCAAAGAGCCAACGCCTCCGTGGCTCTGAACATCCTCTTGTGACCACCTGGCTGTGATGACACATTTCACTGGAACCCAAGAGCGGAGGAGGAGGAGTGTCTTTATTATAGACCTAAGACTTCATAACGTAATGAGGTGTGGGAAAGATGGAGAGAGGAGAGAGAGGGGGAGAGAGAGAGGGGGAGAGAGAGAGAGAGAGAGAGAGAGGAGAGAGAGAGAGAGAGGAGAGAGAGGAGAGAGAGAGAGAAAGAGAGAGGGAAGAAAGAGGGAGACAGGGAGGGGCGGGGAGGGGGGGAGAGCATCCAGAGCCAATTGCAATGGAGAGGTGGGTGTAATGAGGCTTGATCTGTCACAGGGAGCTAAGGACCTGTATTTGCATTTTTCAACCCCTTTCTTTATCTCCCCCTGCTCGTCTTTTCTTCTCCTCTCATAATAAGAAACAGAAGAAAAAAAACAATCGAAGGAGGGAGGGAGGGAAGAGAAGGGAATGGATGCATACTGACGGAGAAGAATCGAGGAAGGAGAGAGAGAGAGAGAATTACAAAGGAGAATAAAGAAACGAAGAAAAAAAAAACATGAAGGGGGGAAAAGACGAACACAATCTGCTGGTTTCCGGAGGACAGAGTATTGCTATTTCCAGAGCCAATAAGCAGTGCATCATGGCTAGAGCGTGCAGGGGCGTCACAAGGGGGGAGGGGGGGATCAGTGGGACTGAGTTACTAGGGCGGGGGCCCAAGGTGGAGGGGCCTTAATTATTTTATACTTCAGCTATTGAAAAAATAGCAGATATGTAGATCTGCAAAGTCGTGAAAATGTGTGCAAATCTTTGAATATATGTAATTTTTAAGCGAACATATGTAACTCAAATTTAGCTTCTGGGGGATCCCTGGAACTAAATATTTTGAGATGGGAAACATAGGTTAAAAAAAAAAAAAAAGGATTTGAAATATTCAAAGACTTGCAAACATTTTCACGTTTTTTTCAAAAATAGCAGATCTACAAGCTCGCAGCAAGGCACTGAGCTTGTATATCTGCTATTTTTCAATAGTTAAAGCACAAAATAATGCGTAATAATGAGTTCCCAGTCTAAGTGGGTTAAACCCTCTTCCCCTATGAAGAACATTCATGGGGGGCCCGCAGTGAATCCTTTACCCAGGCCCCATCATTTGGTGTGACGCCCCTGAGAGCGTGCCTCTCCTCCTCTCTCTCCCTCCTAAGCCCGATTCACACACTTTGTCGCGCGACGAGCTTGCAGCGCGGCGCAGGTCTGCTGTTGTCCCGCGCGCGACACTGTCGTGCAAACAGAGAATTATATTATATTCAACCACAAGCGAGCGTCCTGACAAGACTATATGGGCACAACATTTCTCTGCGGTCCTTTTACACTATGTACGCCCGTGGTGATCCAGTGTTTCATGCAGATATACATTCATTAGTGATTAATGCTCCGGGGATCTCCGATGTCGATTCAGAAGAGAAAGAGGGGGAAAGAAAACCAACAACACTGCAGCTACAACTACACGAATGGCTCTCATTACACAACAGTGCATTAAGTGCAACCTCAAATATTTATACACACGGTCCTTGTGTGTGTGTGTGTGTGTGTGTGTGTGTGTGTGTGTGTGTGTTGGGGATGGGACGATATGAAAATTTCAGATCACGATTGTTGTGACCAAAGAAATCGCGATTTACAATATTATCGCGATAATCAAAATCCATTATCCTGGGGCAGAGCATTTGCCGTTGCGACGCGTTGTGAGCTTGTAGATCGGCTATTTTTTGTCAAAGACATTTGATAGAGAGTGAAAAAAAAAGTATTATTATAGTATTATAAGTAGGCTACCTTTTACCAATTATACAGGGTTTATATGGTACTGGATATGCAGCTTGGCGAATAAACGGTGAACTGATCCCAGTGCATGACGGAGGACGAAATCACGATACATTAGATCTCCGCGATACGATGATCGTGAGTGTTTATCACGATAACGATAATATCGCGTATCGTCCCATCCCTAGTGTGTGTGTGTGTGTGTGTGTACTAGCTGGGGTGGGTGGGTACTACTAGCTAACGCTTGGTGTCGTCGCTCCGAACCGGGAAATCGCGCCTGCGTGGTTTCGCTGAGGACTCTCGGAGGGAGGGGGGAGCGAGGTGAGAGAGGAGAGAGAGAGAGAAGAAGGGAACAGAAGAGAGAAAAAGCAACATCAATAATGCAGCGAAGGAGATGTGCGTGGCGGAGGAAAACAAAGGCGTTCATAACAAATGAGAAAGCCAGGCAGAGCGTCTCATTGCCAGAGCGCTAACGACAATCAATTAGCAATTGCTCATGATCTTGGTGTGCGTCGGAGTATAAGGTGTCTTAATGACTCCCACTTCCATTAGCTACTCCAGCACTCGAGAGGCAACAAGCAGAGCAGGAGGAGGGAGGAGGACAGGCCAGGGGCGTCTCACCAAATCCTGGGCCCCGGGTACAAGCCAAGTATTCACTGCGGGCCCCCCATGAGTGTTCTTCATAGGGGGGAGGAGGGGGTTTAACCCATTTAGACTGGGAACGCATTACGTATTATTTTGTGTGCTTTAACTATTGAAAAATAGCAGATATACAAGCTCACAGCACGGCACTCGTGCCGCGCTGCGAGCTTGTAGATCTGCTATTTTTGAAAAAATCGTGAAAATGTCTTCATTTTAATATTTCAAATCCTTCTAAGTTTTTTTTATTTTTGAAAAACCTATGTTTCTATATCAGTGGTGCTCAAACTTTTTCATGTGAAGGAGCCCCAAAATGATATGTATTTGGCCACGGACCTCCATCTCAAAATATTTAGTTCCAGGGACCGCCCCAGAAGCAAAAATGTTTACAAATGTTCGCTTAAAAAAATACATACAGTATATTCAAAGACTTGCACACATGTTCACGACTTTTCAAAAACAGCAGATCTACAAGCTCGCAGTGCGGCACTCGAGTGCCGCCTGCCGCGCTGTGAGCTTGTATATCTGCTATTTTTCCAATAGCTAAATTATAACATAATTAAGGCCCCCTCCACCTCCTTGGGCCCTATAGTAACTCAGTCCCACTTCTCCCGCCCCCTTGTGACACCCCTGTGAGGAGGCTATAGCAGCTCCCACCAGCTCCTCCATCTCAAAGCCTAATGACTCTGAGAGTGGATTACTCCATCAATTCCTCGCTTCTCTTTGTTTATCCCCTGCGTAAATAATGGTCAACCATTACAATGCATTAAGCGGGCCACTCTACAGACAGGGGTGGTGGGGTGAGGTGGGGGGGGAGAGAGAGAGAGGCACACACACACACACACACACACACACACACACACACACACAAGTACTCCTGTGGCACCCTCCGGTGAGCTCCAGGAAATCTGCTAATACCGGCCATGTGGTGGTGGGGGGCTGGGGGTAGGGCTGCACGCACATGCGTGTAGCTCCTTGCCTCTATAGGTTGAGCAGATCACCCCCCCCCCCCCCTACCCCCGCCTCCCTGCACTACTACGCACAAATGAACACAGTCATGGAACGAAAACACCACACTCACAGGGGCGCTTCTTGCCTCTGTGAAAACAATTATAAACTGATCAGATATTTCGATTTTGCTATTTTGATGCAATTAGGCTACAGAGCGCATTCATTTTGTGCATGATGTCTATTGTGCTAGATTGTTTTAGGTTTAGGCTATATAGGCTCTGATATTCGCTACAGAGTATATTTCGCATTATGCAGAGCACATTTGTGCATGTTGTCGGTAATATTCGCCAGTATATTTCTATCTATCTTTGAAGAAAATAGAGAGATATTGTAATTTTCATTCATTAATGATATACTTGGGGTGATTTAGGTGGTTCATATAAAGTTACATTGTTGTTCATAATGTTCCAATGAGAAACGGGGAGGCGGGGGTAGCGCGCGGGTGGGGGGGGGGGGGGGGGGGGGGGGATCTGCTCAACCTAAGAGGCAAGGGGCTACACGCCACGCACATTAGGGCTCCTGCAATTAACTCATCTGGTGCCGATCCCGAACTAGTTCGGCTTTATTTCAATCCAATACAATCTTTTTTTTATTAATTCACTTACCCCGAGCTGCTTGTAGAGTCGTGGGTGGTCCTGGCTCGCTAGCCGCTAGCCAGCTAGCCGTTCTACTCTGTCCGACGATATATTCCATTAAAAATGGTTTAAAATACATTTTTGAGCTCCCCAATGTTCACCCGATGTTCGGCGCCGCTTCGATGAGTACACGAGTGTGCCGATCCCGAAGTAGTTCGGCTTTATTTAATTAAATGAATAAAATGATAAGAGGCCTTCTGAAGCCTGGCTTGATTTTTGTAGCTACTAGCCGAAAGCTAACAACGTCCCGGCCGGCCGTAATTTGCGAACGCAATCGCCAATCTCCGCCTAATCCAATGAAAGACCGCATCTTAAAGGCTTATATCTCTTTTTTGTGTTTTAGGAAAGCGGCGCGAGGTTTATTTACGGCGAAATCACCCAAAAATGATCTTTTAGATGACAAAATGGGAATAGCCATTCTGTTAGCATCTTCATCCGGGACATTTCCATGCCGTGCATGAACGTGAGGACGTCAGGTCCTGGAAGCTGAAGTCCTGGAAGCTAAAGCGCTCGCCTATGAGAGATGCGCTGGCATTCTTTGGCCCCTAGAGGGCGCTGGCCCTCAAAGAGTTAACTGAGAATGTATTGACACGGTCGACATCTAGAACCAATAACCGACTTATTCTTGCTCACGCAGGTCAATCGAATAATCGAGAGGCAGGATTATTAGAGATATATTTTATTATATAATTTTTTCCTAAGCCTCTTAAATAAACAAATCGACAGGAGAAATTCTTATCACCTCGCTTTTTATAACTAGTAAGACGCCTCAGGGCGACATGCGACCTCGCCATCTGGCCAGTCATGTATATCGGACCAGTTACCCATGGAGACCCCTGGTACCCATATATGGAGATCCATGTAGTTTATATGGAGATATGCTGTGAGAGCCCAAACATGCTTACTCAGTTATTCGTTATGTGAAAGTCCTATGATGTCTATGACATCTGACATCATACCCTTTTATACCCATACATGGAGATCCCTGTCTGTAGAACCGGACACACAGATATGGACTGTCATGGCCATCTGTCTTGGCCATATATGTATTCTGTTAAGGGGAGCACACACTGGACGCGAACGGCTGCGCAGCGTCGCGCCGCGGTATCGACGCACATGAAGTGCCGCACGGTAACCCCAACTGGATGCGGCGCGCTGCCAAACAGTACATCCATTTCCCCGGTGGGGAGAACCATGGGAGAACATGTTCAACGCGCGGCAACGCTGGATAAATAGAACAGTGGTGTATCGGCGCGGCAGGCGACGCGGCAGAGCCGCGACTGCGCGCGTCTGACGCCGCCGGTGTGGGCTAGTTCATTGAAAATAACGGGGCTGTATGTTTTGCCTCCGCGCCGCCTCCGCGTCCAGTGTGGGTTCCCCTTAAGTGTGGCATGTGGCTGATGAGGCCTCCATATATGGGCAGAATTCCCATATGAAGTCCTGATAGATATGGGCTTAATATTGATGACATCAGGGAACTCCATATATGGGCATAAAAGGGATTCTGTTTATAATCAAACTAAATCGATTGGTCTGATCAGATCACCGAAGGCCTGCCCAAGGCCTATATCATATTATACCTCGTCGCAATGGCAGCGTGCAAAACGAGCTCATCATAACGCAATACTAGTCGCAAGATTGTAGATCTGCTATTTTCAGGAGATTTTCTTTTTTTTTATAAGCGTTCATTAATCATAATCAAGGCAACATTCCTAATAATGGCGGTATTGATTTATGGCCAGCCCTACAGCGAGCACACGGCCCTGGCTTCCACTGGGGACGTCATCGGGGCGGAGGAGGAGGGAGATGGAGAGAAAAAAACGACAGCCAACGTGAAGACAAACAACTGACAATGAGGGACGCACTCAATCCATGCACAATGGATGGTTTATTTGAAATGACATCCCCATCCCCATCCCCACCCCTCTCCCCCTCCCCCTCCCCCTGCGGGGGTGGGGGTACTCGGGGAGAGACCGACAACAACAAACAAAGCCTCGCCGTGCGATCCAGGCAATACAGTGATGCAATTATAGGTTCACTTCCAGTCCTACGATCCATTTCACTGCTGGTGCACAGGTTCAAATGTTCCACGCTTCTGTAATCTGCAGTGTTGTAGAGCAGGGGTTCTCAGACTATTTTAGGCTGTGACCCCCAAAATAAACATATTTGAACTGGGGACCCCCACCCTGACAAGCACATTATTGTAGGTATTACATCTAATGTGACTCGGTTCCACAGATAAATATTGTGAAAATAGCAGATCTACATGCTCATGTAGATCTGCTATTTTCACAATGTTTGCCTCTTGCTTACTTAATATTTGTCAGTTTGGCCAGTCCTGTCGAATATTCGACTATTCGAATACTTTGAGGTCAAAATAATTTGAATACTAAAAATCACTATTCGTGAATGCCCTAGTGCCCACTTGCCCTTGTGGCCTACCAACGGGACCGGGCCCACAGGTTGGAAACCGCTGTTCTGCTCTGCTGTTTGTTGGTACCCGTCAATATTTCACCCCAGGCACCATCGGTCCCCTCCCTTCCCTTCCCTCTCTCTCTCCCTCACTTGCCCCCCCCCCCCCCCCCCTCTCTCTCTCTCTCTCTCCCCCCCCACCCTTGTTTTCCCTCTCTGTTTCTCTCCCTCCCTCCCTCTCTGTCATGTCACACTCCTGGACAGGATAAAAATTAAACGCATCAGCAGAAAAACACACAAGTGGAAATAATCTCATCGCTCCCCGAACCGCTCGGGTCATGAATTCAGCTAACTGTGCTTATCACAGGCGGCTGCTATTAGTCTTAATAGCCAGGATGACAAGCCGCCTTGAGGAGGAGACGCTGCTCTGCCTGGCCGGGCTCTCTACCTCACACAGGTGAAAAACTCTCATCGCTTGGTGCTTCATGTCATGTGTCACAGAACAAGTACTCTGAAGGACTCGGGGAGCAATACCACCACAACGTAGAAATACTCTGTTGTCTTGTACTCTACAAGACAAAAAAGGCGTGCATTCAAAATTTTGACTTGAGTAAAAGTACAAAAGCATTGGCTTTTCATCAAAATATACTTAAAATACTACCAGTAAGACTCCCTAATCAGGAGATAAGCGACTGTCAGGTCAGCAGTGTTCAAAAATTTGTTCTACCATTTGCCTGATGGTGGCGCTAAATGGGACAGATCCATGGTGATGACATTGCGTGATTTTAGGGCAAAATCTGTAGGAGCAGTGTCCAAAAATGTGTTTGAAAGAATCGACCTGATGGTGGCGCGTTTGTGGCACGTTTGTGACGAGATGTGAGCTTGTAAATCTGCTATTTACTGAGCCCGACACCAGTGAGCAACTAACTACAGACTAAGTACAGCATATAACTAAAGCTTTACTCATCGTCGCTAGTCTTTTCATGTGTCGCAGCAAAGCAGAGCCCAGAGAGAGCGTCTAGTGGCGTAGTGAACCGGCAGACCATTAAAGCCACATGAGCCATATGTTCCCATCCGCTCTACATTAATCAAGGACAAATTAAGGATTCAATTAATTGTAGATGATTACATTCAAATTGTTCTTTGGCAGTATAGCTTGAATAATGGGGATGTGTGAGTGTGACCCTAACCAATGCCCATCACACACACACACACACACACTCACACGCACACACACCAAAAAAGAGTGTTAATGGTGGTATTGTTTGCCTAATAGTATTATTGCTACATTACTTGTTTTGTTTTTGTTTCGTTTCTTTCATCAGTGCTTTTTTCTCTCCCTGTGTCGCTATCTAATAAGCGCTGCATTATGACTTATTGCGATCATAACCATTTACTGTGCCCAGTGTGAGAGAGAGAGCATAATAATGACTACAGTGCAAGGGACACATTGCCAGGGATAAGGAGCCTGTATGGGAGTGGCTGCTGTCTTTCTTTACTGGGGAAATAGATGCTCCCTCCCTCCCTCCCCCCACTCCTCTCCCCGAACCAAAGGTTACATTACTGTTGTTGTCACTGCCTGTGGAGGAAGCAGAGTGGCGTTCGTGAAGACTGTTAAGTTATAGGGGCCTCTGGTCTCTGGGACACTTGTGACACAAAATAATAATAATAATAATAATAATGATGATGATGAGAGAAACATGCATGGCAGAAAGCACGCACAGTCAGCTTATATCATGCTTATATCATCAAGCTTATATCATCATTTAAAAAAAAAAAAAAATTTGCACAGACTTTTGGACACTTTTTTGGCACTGCACTTTTTCTTTTTATTTAGGCTAAGCATTATTATTATTGTCTTGGTGCAAAAAACGTTTGCATACTGTATATATGTGTATATATATTTTTTGGCACTACGTTGAAAAGTAGTTCCTAATGTTTGATTGACTGGACCATTGTAAGTTCTTTGAGTTTGCTATATACTTAGAAAAGTCCCTTAAAATTGCAATCCTTTACATGATACGTTAGTACTACTTTTTCCTTGTTGTGTTCTGTCTCGACACTTTATGTAGCCTATATATATATTGTTTTAACTTAATCGGCTGTTACACAACAGTCCTTTTCTTATTTTCTTACTGTCCTGTAACTTTAACTGCTGTACCTTCTGGGTAACTGAATTTCCCCCGTGGGATAATAAAGGTATCTATCTATCTATCTATGTGGTTGTCCACCAGCAGGGGTCCTATAGTCCAAATGGGCGCTTACGAGTCTGTAACTCTGAGAGAGTAAAACCCTTCTCAGAGTAGAATTAACACCGAGCATTTTATAGTTTGGTATCCCTATCCCAGACACTTACCGATGCCTGCCTTCCTCCACAGAGCAGGCTCAACCAAGTAACTCACGCCCCCACTCTCTCCCTCCTTTCAGGACAAGGTTTCTCATCGGCCCTCAACATGAAACAAGACAAACAATGTTTGGGAAAACAAAACGTCAGGGGCTTCTCTCTCTCTCTCTCTCTCTTTTCAGCGAAAGTGCTTTCCCACGAGCCTGAGGAGGAGGAGGAGGAGGAGAAAGCCAACGCCGACACTCTGCTCCCAGCTCCGACAGACGACCGCGACTGTTGACTGTGTCCATGTCAACATGTTGTCTCCTCAGTTTAGACAGGGCAGAGGGAGCAGACAGCACTTTGATCCAGTCTGTGAGGCATGTCCTCCTCTGTAGCTGAGAGTCAGCGCAGGGTGCAGCCCACACAACACGTGGGAGAAGCCCACAAAGTCCCACCGGTGTTTACCCAAACATATTGGGTCCAGGACCCATTTTTTTGGGGGGGCGGCCGCGGGCCCATTTTTTATAGGTTGTAAGTAGATATCCGATTTATTATCTCCTGTAATTCTTCATTACTATTTCAAAAAGATTTTCAACATTTCTATAGAATTCCATGAATGAAACAAACACTTTTAACCACGTAACCACTTTCTTTGACCATTATTTGTTATACTTTGGCTGTTCAAAAATAGCAGATATACAAGCTCATAGCGCTGAAAGATAGCTTGTAGATCTGCTATTATTTGAAAATCGTTTACATTTTTGAAAATCTTGCCAACATTTTCAACTCAAATCTTTGCTTCTGGGGGGTCCCTGGAACAAAATATTTTGAGACGGAGGTCCGCGGTCAAATACATATCATTTTTGTGGTCCTTGACATTAAAAACTTTGAGCACCACAGTCCACAGATAAAGAAACATATGGTGTTCAGAAAACCATAAGGATTTAGAAGACATTTTTAGATATTTTTTGGTATACTGAGAATAGCACAACTACAAGCAGCAGCTCCTGATCAGAACAGATTTTCACTAAGGCTCACGTGGTTCTTTCACAATGTATTTCTGTAAGTTTGGGTCGCGGGGGGACACACCAGCGTTATCTCTTCGGGCTTGATGGGGGGAAACGGCGCATGCAAGGCCAGGCCATCTCTGTCCAACGAGCAAGCCATTCCAATTCTACCGTTTAGATGAAAGCCTTCGAAAAACCAATCGCGGCACATACGGGGGTTATTCCTTGTCATCGTAAATTCCCAAATCACAATGGTGGAGAGCGGGGGAGGGGTCAGCGTGCAGCCAAAGTGGAAGAAGAAGGTGGAAGAATTCTTGGAAACATCTTATCGCGGCCGTCACCTGGGCTGACGGATGACACGAGAGTGACACTCGATTTTGCTTTACTTGACAAAGCCCAGAGAGATTGGACAGAGAACATGGCCGGGGCTGTGGGTGTGTGTGTGTGTTAGAACAATGGGCGTCTGGGATGATTTTAGGCCCAAACAATGGCAGGATGACATGGAAGCTGACAGCCAGCCTCAGCCAACAGGATCTACCCGAGGAGGAGTAGGCCTCAGCCTCACCAAGCCTCCTTCCATTCCATCCTGACCCCCCCCCCCCCCCCCCTGCCAACAGGATCTACCCGAGGAGGAGTAGGCCTCACCAAGCCTCCTTCCATTCCATCCTGACCCACACCCCCCACCATCTTTTATGTGTTTTGGCACCTCTGCCAGTATGACTCGAGGATTACCCACACTAGAAACGGTTAGAATTCTTATGGGCATGTCCTTTTAGAGTGAGTGATATAAGCTAATGGTTGCAGGGGGGGAGAAAGCTGTTGGATTAATTATAGCCTACAGTGAAGACGCCAGTATATACAGCCGTTAGGCGATACCCCAGAATTTGACATTGCAATGTAGTCCCGCCAAAATATCATGGTATATACGATATCTATACACATTATAACCAGTATATCTGTATATCGTCTCTCTGTCGGGTGGAAACCTCATATGAACAAAACGGTCATATTCAAAAATAGCAGATCGACAAGCTCAAAACGCATCACTTTGCGCTGTTTCGAGCTTGTAGATCTGCTATTTGTCTGCTATATGCGACGCTATATAGTGTATATCAGGGCTCTTCAACGTTTTCAGGCCAAGGACCCCTTAGTTGAGAGAGAGATGAAGCGCGACCCCCCGCACAACCTTTTCATAGATTCCATGTAGTTTCATCGTTTGACAGCACAATCATCAGTGTATTTTGGATTCATGTCAATCTTTGTTTTCAGATATTTTAACCACTTGAACCGTCAATACTTAATAACTTCACCTTTCACTATGTACTTAGTCTGCTCTTTTTCCCCCTCTACACCAAAGCTCTTTGCCGAAAATAGCCGATCTACAAGCTCACAACGCCCCGAACCCCCTGCTGAAGACCCCTGGTGTATATGATCAAGTAGGGTATTAATTTATGAAACAAAAACTAAAAAAGTTAAAATATGGAGATAAGAGGTTTATCTGCCCGACAGCGACGATATATACTGTACATACTGTATATACTGTCCTAGGAAGCCAAAGTGCTCACTTATCACTTACATAAAGATAACCCATCTGGCCGGCCAATTGAAACACTTTAAAGCCTGCTCTATCGCTTTGATTATTTGCATAGTTATTGCACTTTGGCTTTGCAAGGCAGCTTGCCTACTTTCGATATAGGCTGAAATACGGCAATATTGTGGAAATATGGTGACATACAACAACATACGTTATATCAGCCCCACGGCCCACCCCACCCACTCCATAACAACCCATCTGAACAGCCATCCGCTGGGTGAAGCTGAAACTGAATTAATCCCAATAAAGACTACTGCAATATCGTGGAAAATTCCAATATTGACAATCGTCCCTAAACAACACGTATCGTATATACTGTAGCTGCCCTGCATATAAAGTATAGTATCTTCGGCTTCTGCATTGTGAGGGTCTTTAAATGTCACGCCACATATTCTGTCTAATCTGTCCGATGGCCGTGCATGCGGTATTATAGGAAAAAAAAATCACAATTTCCTTGGCCAGACATGACAGTTCCATGTGGAGGAGGCAGGCCATGTGAGATCTCCAGTCCGTGCCACTGTGTGAAGCACTGAAAGTGCTCTTCATTATTAATGTCCCCAGAGCTAGGACTTAAAGCAGCTTTGCTTCTCTTTATCAATCATTCATGCGGTTTCCATTGAAAACACTGCCATCCTCCAGTGTCACACAACACACATGGAAGTGGGAGAGAGCGGTGGGGGCAATATCAAGATTCCCTCTTTAATTTGATAAGTTAATGTGTGTGCCTCAAACGCGCGGGGGGGGGGGGGTCAGCGGTGTTACGCAAATGTTGGGTATACGACAAGGAATCCAACGCCAACAATCTGATCTGCCACTGGTTCCGGGGGCCACCACCAGGGTCCAAATGGACCCTTAATTGCGGGTGTACAAATGGACTATACAAATGGAATTTAACTCTGGGAGTGTACAAATTTAACTCCCTTACGAGGCCATTTGGTTCCATTCGCGATGGGACGCGTTGTGAGCTCGTAGATCTGCTATTTTCAAACATTTTGTACTTTTACTTTTGGTACTTTAAGTACATTTTGATGCCAATACTTTTGTACTTTTACTCAAATACATTTTGAATTCCGGACATCTACTTGTAATGGATACATTGCTGTATTGATACTTTTACTCAAGTAAAAAATGTGAGTAGTTTTTCCACCACTGGTAGAAACTGGGGGGGACGTTGAAATTAAAAGGCTCGGTAGAATCACTGTGATATGTCACACTCACGACCTCATGAATTAAGAATGGAGGAGAGCGTGTGTTGACTCCTTGCACTCTTCTCCTCTCCGTGTTTGGAAAACACTTCAGCGGGGCAAACTTCAAATCGAATCGGACAGTGTGATGAAATAATAATGACGCGTCTTTTTTTTTTCAAAATAGGAAAACAAATTAGATGTGCACACAGTGACGTACTGTCGCCCCCTCCCCCCCAACCCCCACCACCTCATGCTTCATTTATACGTGTACGTTGTACAACGTTAAATAGCAGATCTACAAGCTCGCCGACGATTCCACGCGTTGTGAGCTCATAGAATAGGGCTGTCACGATTATGCCATTTTACGTGATGATTAATTGTCACTCAAATAATTGCGATTAACGATTTAATTGTGTCTTTGTCGTTGACAGTTACCTTTCTGTTTGGCTTTTAGGCTTTGAAGTTGTACATGGCAATTATGACACATAACTTAAAAATACAAAGAAATTACTGACATATTTGACAACTTTATACTTAAAAAAAGGAAAGTACAAATACCTCAAAACATCAGTAATTTCTTCTGTGAGCTTGTAGATCTGCTATCTGCTATTTCCACTACTTTTTGAAAGTGTTTGTAACTACATTAACATTTCTCAACATGTAAACGATTATGACGATGATGCAAAACAATTGCGATTACCTCAAATAATTGCGATTAGTCTAGACGATTATGTAATAATTGTGACAGCCCCAGTTGTACGACGGTAAATAGCAGATCTACAAACATCGACGGCGATTCCACGCTGTGTGAGCTCGTAGAACAGCAATTTTAATAGAAATCAGGCTTTACAGTCCTGAAAAGGAATTCATCTGTTTTTTTTTTCTTCTCTCACTCCACTACGGAAGGCCCTCCTACTATACAGGAGACGGCAAACATAATCAAACTTTGCGGTCTCTCTCTCTCTCTCTCTCTCTCTCTCTCTCTCTCTCTCTCTCTCGCTCTCTTCTTCTCCTCTCCTTTCCCTCGCTCTCTCTTCTCCGTTGAGTTGGAATTGAAAGCTTTTTTTTTCGTGCCGGCGAGGAGAGTTCTTCGGTGGCTCCAATCTCCAATTACCTTCTGTGCGTGCGAGTGCTCACTGCGCTGGAACTTTTCCATTTCATCATTACACTCAGGCTGCCCTGCTAGCTCGTCGAGGAGAAAGCCTACCGGCAGCAGCTAGCACACAGCGGACCGTGTCATCCGCGCACCACAGGGGGGTGAGGGGGGGCAGGGGGGGCCTTCCCCAGCTCCAACAAATTCCTGGGTTTGTCTGGGAAAAGATTCATTTCTATACAAACCACAGGTGCAGCGAGCGTTTTTTTTCCTTTCTTTCTTTCTTTCTTTCTTTTTTACCACCCCAGTGAAAGGGGAGGGGGAGGGCAACCCTCAGCTCCCCCCCACCAGAGGCGTCAAGTCTGTCAATTGGGTATGGCAAGCTATGGCAGCTGCCATACCTTGGCTACAGGGGGAAATAATAAAAATGTACTTTCCATCGTGCCTGTTGCTAAGGTATGGCAACATGACTGGTGTCAGGCGCGCGTGCAAGACACCAGTCATGTTGCCATACCTTAGCTTTTGCTGAACTGACGCCACTGCCCCCCACCCTTAGGCTATGTTTGTCATCATCACTTTGGTAGGTCAACTTTCCCCCCAATCTCATCAAGAAACCAAAACACAGGCTTTGGAAAATCGCCTTTTTGTCCGACACCCCCTCCAGAGGAAATGTTACCGCGTGCCGCCGTCAGGAAGCTACTGGTGTAATTGTCCTCCGTTGCTCACAAAGGATTTGGCAGAGTGAAATGTAAGGGGGATTATTGGATGCAGGCTTCCATTCATGAGGCCAATTCACCCTCCAATCAATAATAATCAACAAATAGATGACAGGAGGATCACATTCCCTCTTCTGCTGCTGCTGCAGCCAAACTCGCATGTATCAGGAGGAGGACTTAACGTGGGGATGGGACGATAAGCGATATTATCGTTTATCGTGATTAAAAAGCACTCGCGATAATCGTATCGTGGAGGTTTAATTATCGTGCCATCGTCCTCCATCATGCACTGGGATCAATTCACCTTTTATTTGCCGAGCTGCATATCTGGTGCCACTTAAACCCTCTATAATTGGTAAAAGGTACTTATAATATATGTACTTGATACAGTAATTTTTTCACTCTATCAAATGTCTTTGCAAAAAAAATAGCCGATCTACAAGCTCCGAGCTTGTAGATCTGCTATTAGATCTGCTATTAGATCTGCTTGTATATCTGCTATTTTTTGGCAGGATAATGGATTTTGATTATTGCGATAATATTTTGAATCGTGATTTCTTTTGTCACAATTATCGCGATATGAAATGTTCATATCGTCCCATCCCATACGTGAGACTCTGAGTCTCTCTCTCTCTCTCTCTCTCTCCCTCATCTCCCAGATCTCATTGCAAAATCCTGCAAATTATTAATCTACAGCAGACGGTGTTGACAGTGTCACGCAGGCCCCTGAAAGGAGGCACACCCCTGCCCATAGAAGGGATATCTAAAAGCATGTCAAGGACCCCCTCTAAGGTCCCCACTTCTGTAAAAAAGTGTCAAGTCCCCCAAAATGATATGTATTTGGCCAAGGACCCCCCCATCTCAAATATTTAGTTCCAGGGACACCCCAGAAGCTAAATTTGACTTACAAATGTTCGCTTAAAATATACATATATTATATTCAAAGATTTGCACACATTTTCACGACAGCAGATCTACAAGCTTGCAGCGCGGCACTCGGTGTGCTCGCTGTGAGCTTGTATATCTGCTTGTATATCTGCTCCTCCACCTTGCCCTAGTGACTCAGTCCCACTTTTCCCCCCCTTGTGACGCCCCTGCACACACACACACCACGCTGCTGCCAAACAACAGTCACGCCAGTCTAGACGCGGCCAAGCGGCAACCGCCACAGCGGGGGCCCTTCTCCCCCGTCCCCCCAACACCCCCCCACCCCCCAAAAGAAAGCTCTTGTAATGCACAAGGAATTCGCCGAGGTCTCCTTGGAGGGAAGAGGAAATGCATGAGCGGGGAGAGAGAGAGAGAGAGAGGGAGAGAGGGAGAGGGAGAGAGAGAGAGAGAGGGAGGGAGAGCGATAGAGAAATAGAGACAGAGAGAGAGAGAGAGAGAGAGATCCCCTAGTGGAGGTCAGAGCACGTCCCAGAGGTGTCAGGAGGACTAAATGGGCATGACTGCAGAACATGGGGTTACCCCCCCCCCCCCTCCTCTCTCCCCCCCCCCTCCTCAGCCCCCATGCCTCCCTTTCTCTCCCCCTTCTCTTTCACCAGTGGTGTAGGCCAGGGTAACTGAAGTACATTTACTCAAACACTGTACACTTTCTTTTACTTTACTTCAGTGTTTCTACTGCAGTGTTTCTCAAACCTTTAGATTCAAAGTTCTCCCCTTATATTAACTCTGACAGTATATACACTTTTTTTTATACTGTTGGGGCACCCGCTGGGCCTACTGGTCCAGGAGCATACCACTTAGGTTATGGATGCCTGGCGGCGGTGCCGGTTCCAAGAGGCAAATCAGGGAGACTTTTGACTCTACTAGTTACTTTGTGGATTAATGCAAACCATGCATGCACCACTTGAGCCCTACTTTATACTTCGTTTACTCCAAAATAGCTTGTAGATCGGCTACTTTTGAAAAGATCTGGCTAAACCTTTAGTATAGGTTACTTTGGTACTTAAGAATATCGTCGTTGTCGGGTGAAAACCTTGTATGTCCAAAACCGTTTTGCATTTATAATTTTAAAAATGATTTAAACACACAACTGTGTGCTTGTAGATCAGCTGTTTTCACTACTTTTGTGCGACGGCCTTGTATGATGAAGCAGGGCTTTACTTTGCAAAATAATTTACAAATTTGAAACTTGGAGATACAAGGTTTCTGCCCAGTAGTGACGATATATACTTAAGTATATTTTGAAGCCAACATATTTTGCACTTTTACTCAAGTAAAGTTTTGAACAGAGGCTTACTTAGTGTATTCTTTACCTTGTGATATTTGTTACGTTTACTTAAGTTTTAAAAAAAGGGTTTCTGAGTATTTCTCCCACCTCTGTCTTTCACAGGCTACCTTTCCTGACCAGTCCCAGGAGCCGTCTGGCTCCTTTCACATGCCACACCACATCAGAACAGGAAACCATTGTCAGGTTCAGGGAAATCAACACTTAGACGGAGAACCACGGCCCCCAAAAAACGCTACACATACTTCTGCTTTCCAACAACTCCCAGTCTCCCCCAGCTCTACTACAGCTTGCAGATCAGCTACTTTCTTTGTACAAAGAATTACTATATAGGGCAGTGGTTCTCAAAGTGGGGTCCAGGGACCTTCAGGGTTCCTTGTGGGGTTCCAACTCCAAACGGGACCCTTAAGCCCCTATCATAGTAGGCACCACGGTGATAAGCTATCCACCGCGGTGTAGTCTTTTTAAGTCATAAAACTACAACATTACGTCATTACTCGCGGTGAAGAGCTATCCACCGCTAACCCCGACACATCTCTCTGTTTTTACTTTCAGACAGATCGACCCATCACCCCGTTCACTGATTGGTCAATCTAGACCAGTCAGTCACAGGGATAGGACTTCACCGTGACTGACTATGATGGCCTCCACTTGTTTTCTCACTTTAGGTGGATAGCTTTACACCTAAAATATGCTCTTCACCGCAGACTCTGATAAGGGCTTTACAGATCTGGAACTCAGAGTTATGGGAGTCCTTGAAATGTAAAAAGTATGAGAACCACTGATATATTAACTCACTGACTGCTACGATCAAAAGTCTTTCCCAGTTGCCTGCCACGCTATGTTATTAATTTCTTACCTTTTAACGTGTAAGCTGCAGTAATCAAAACAGAGCTTCATATGTCCTGCTAGGCCAGAGCTACTAGCAAATTAGCACAACATGATAGGGTGCAGAGTAGACTGTCAGGGAAATGAATCAGAGAAAATGTCTGTTTCTTCCATGGCTTAACATTGGAGTAACTTTCTTTCTATTGATGATTAGTACTAACACCACAGAGACTCGAGTTCAACAATATCTTTTTGTATTTGTCGCATTCCTAAGACAATAATTTGATAATGGTAAATTTACCCCCATTCATTCCGGATTTGGGTCCCCATCCAGAATCAATGGGGGTAAGTTTATTGTAATCAAAGTATTGTTTTCGGAATGTGACAAAAAAAGGTAAAACTATTATTGAACTCAAGTCTCTGTGGCGTGAGTAATCAATAGAAAAAAATAGCCATTTTGGGGGTGAACTACTCCTTTGAGTGGATAAGAAAATCCGCCCCTCTATTTCATAAATGGAAAACTCGCTGCTTATGCAAAAGAAAATATAAGAAAAAAAAAGAAAAGAAAGCAAGCTAAGGACGGAGAGAGAGTTTCGCTGCTCACAGAGGGACCAGAGCGTCTGCGGCCGGGCGTGAGGACGGCTGACCACAGGCTGACACCGGCATCAGGGGCCATGAATATTCAGAGGGCCGAGTAAATGAGGCAGATAGCACTGGACATGTTTAACATCCACCTTTGGCACCGGCCGTCTCCCTCAGCCAACGGGGCGAAGAAGACGCACTACAATTATGCTGGCCGTTGGTGGCTGCTTAACGATCTCTGTTGATGGAAACTGGCCTCTTTTTCTTTCACTCCTTACGGCTTTTTTAACCCACTTTCAACCTGGCATTCCTATTCGGCAAGCCTTCATAGACGGAAAATGTATATATCGTCGTTCTCGGGTGGAAACCTTGTATGTCTAAAACCGTTCATTTTGTATTTATCATTTTAAAAATGATTTTAACTAGTGAAAACAGCCTTTCTACATATCTGCTGTTTTCACTACTTTTGTGCGACGGCCTTGTATGATGTAGCAGGGCTTTGCTTTGCGAAAGAACGTACAAATTTGAAACTTGGAGATACAAGGTTTCCACCCGACAACAACGATATATTTATTTTCTTTAAAATGACCAGATATGCTCCAAATTGTCAAAAGGACTTACCGGTAAGTTGTTAAACAATAGGTTGCAGTGAGCGAGCGATTATACAAATCTAATCTTTTCTAAACAGTGGATCGAATGATTAATTCACTGAATCGATGTTCATCTGCCATCGCTGCTATGTGACTGAGACTGGTATAACTTTAAACAATATATGTACATACACAGTTATCACACGGCATATTGCGACGGAACACACGCTTGCCATTTGCATTCTTAGAAAAAACACGTTTTCTCCCTCGACTATAATCCGGCTGCTGCCTGCTGCTGGTGTGGAAGTGTTTGCTCTCTAAATATTTACCGACCCAGGGAGTCGCATCTGAAGCCTAACACGGGCACCTCGAGACTCTTTTTATTCAAGTGTTGTGTCCCAGGAGGAAAACGCAGTGAAAAGCACTACAGACTGCCTTACAACTGAGCAAACTCCCTGAGTATACAGCAGCAGCATTCCTCCCACACGTAAAACAGCCAGCAGTCACAAATCGCTGCCACCAGCAGCACCGCGCATCTCTCTCTCCTCCGCGCTACATAAAATTAAGCCATTTAGGGCCTAGAATTATTTCATGCTTTAGCTATTGAAAAATAGCAGATATACAAGCTCGCAGCGCGGCACCGAGTGCCGCGCTGGGAGCTCGTAGATCTGCTATTTTTTGAAAGTCTTTGAATATATCTATTTAAAAGCGAACATTTGTAACTCAAATATTTGCTTCTGGGTGGTCCTTGGAACAGCATATTTTGAGGTGGGGTTTCCGCAGCCAAATACATGTAATTTTGGAGGTCCTTGATACGTGAATACGTTTGAGAACAGCTGGTTTAGAGGAAGGATTTAGAAGTGGGTCAAAGATCGGGTCAAATATATTCAAAGACAAAATAGCAGATATACAAGCTCACAGCGCGGCACCGAGTGCCGCGCTGTGAGCTTGTGTGAGCTTGTATATCTACTATTTTTCAATAGTTAAAGCATAAAATAATGGTTAAAGAGGTTAAAATCTAACGCATTCCCGGTCTTTGAGGGTTAAATAAAAATCACAGTTGCGGAAGACAAAAGGCGCATTCATGTTCGCCAGTCTGCATATTCAGTCGTTACGCAAATAGAGCCAGAGAGTGAGCGGCGGCGGGACAGCGGCAGAGTGACGGGCACGATCGACGCTGTAAATATTGACCCGCTGATAAGTCCTTAGCACCATCGTGCACAGTACAGTAAGCCTCAGCCAGACTATGAGGCCTTTTTAGCCCCAGAATAAGTTAATATACCAGCCGAGATCTACACGCTCACAAAGCATGGAGATCTACATGCTCCCAATGCTTGTAGATCAGCTTTTTTTTACCCCTCTGCATGACAACGACTTATAAAATATCAACGTATGTCTGTCTACGTATGTCTGTCTACCTAGGAAGTTAATGGGGTGGGTAGGCTTTGTACATTTGTCTGTGCACAGACGCGCGTGCATACAAGCACCCATGCACACACACACGGTTGGAAATGTTTGTCAATAGCCGCTGCAATGGTGTTAGGGTCCAACACAGCTGCAGCTCCAAAGACGCAATGAGGTTAGAGGAGGGGGGGGGGGGGCTTGCATGACACAAACCACACAGGGGCCCTCCTCCAGAAAAGTACCGCACTACATCCCTCCCCTTCCAGATGTATCAAGGGGGTTGTTGTGTGTGTGTTGTACATCAGGACAAATCACTGATCCCATGCAAAGCCAGATGAACGCACAAAAATGCACCAGTGGTGGAAAAAGTACAATTTGTAAAAGTATCAATACTGCAATGTAAAAGTACTCATTATGCAGAATGTTTCAACGTTTCAAAACTTTACGAATGTATAACATATATACGAATTGAAAATAGCAGATCTAAAAGCTCACAACGCATCGATGCGACGCATTGTGAGCTTGCAGGTAGGTCGTCTATTTTCGAATAGCAGAAATGTAGCCTATAAAGGGCTGAAGTTGGTACTGTATGTTTTGTAATAACAATAAAAATCCACAAACTAACTAGTAACCAAAGTTTTCAAATAATTGTAGTGGAGTAGAAGCAGAACGTAGTCACTGCAGTCGAGTAAAAGAAAAAGTACAGAAATGTGGAAATACTCCAGTAAAGTAAAAAGAGACCTCAACATTGTACTTAAGTGCTGTACTGAGTAAATGTACTTAGTTACTTTACACACACACACACACACACCCCACACACTCCCTGCTGTTCACTGCACTCTGCCTCCTGATAAGCCTGGTTTGCCAGGGTGTTCGCCGGCGTCGCTGACGGCTCTTGGGTTTGCACAACCACTTCATTGTTGCCGTGCGGAGGCAGGACAACTGCACTTTGGACCTTTCAGCCGGGGGAAGCCTTTTATTGTGTTTTCCCCGTAAGGGCAAACACCACACTTTATCTGCAACCTGACAAGCAAACACCTGAGCCACCACATTAAGGATATTATATGGAGGATGAAGAAAAGGAAAAAAACCAACAGAGCTCAACGCCTATCGCACAGCGGCAGGGGCGTCACAAGGGGGGGGGGAAAGTGGGACTGAGTTACCAGGGCCCAAGGAGGTGGAGGGGCCTGGAATTATGTTATACTTTAGCTATTGAAAAATAGCAGATATACAAGCTCACAGCGCGGCACCGATTGCCGCGCTGCGAGCTTGTAGATCTGCTATTTTTTAAAAGTCGTGAAAATGTGTGCAAATCTTTGAACGTATGTATTTTTTAAGCGAACATTTGTAACTAAAATTTTGCTTCTGGGGGTGTCCCTGGAACTAAATATTTTGAGACGGGGGTCCGTGGCCAAATACATATCATTTTGGGAGTCCTTCACATGAAATAGTTTGAGTACCACTGACATATAATTAAGAAACATAGGTTTTTCAAAAAACCTTGGAAGGATTTGAAATATTCAAAAGAGAAGAATTTTCACGATTCTTAAAAAATAGCAGATCTACAAGCTCGCAGCGCGGCACTCGGTGCCACGCTGTGAGCTTGTATATCTGCTGTTTTTCCAATAGTACCCAGGGCCCAGAATTTGGTGCGACACCCCTGCACAGTACGGCAATCTAGTTTAGATGGTCTGGCCTGACCCCGCTGATTCCTAGAGCTTAAAACCTGGCCAGGAATCGTAAAAAGAGCCTTTGAAATATCAGTGCGTTAAGGACTTTCTGGGAGTAGATCCACGGCTGGCTGAGCTTTTTTTTTTCCTTCTCACAAAGCAATATTGAGGCATAATATTCAGGTTCACTTTGAGCGATTGCCTTTTATGAGTCCATTTAACTTGTTTCAATATTGGAGGGGATGACACATGACTACCTCTTGGAAGCAGAGCATACATACATTAAATACACCTGATTATTATGATGGCGAACCAAACACCACGCATCGCTATATCGTCGCTGTTGGGTAGAAACCTCCTATCTCCATGTTCTGTGTTTTTTTGGTAAACTAACGCCCTACTTGGTCACACTACAGTGTCACACAAACGTATCTAAAGTAGTAGATCTGCTAGCTATTTTTTTATTTGATTCTGAAAAGTAACAGTTTTGGACCAAATTCTGGGTCTGGGTACAAGGATTCACTGCATGTTCTTCATAGGGGGAAAGGGTTTTTGTTTTTGAAAAATCTTGAAAATGTGTGCAAGTCTTTGAATATTTAAAATCCTTCTAAGGTTTTTTGAAAAACCTATGTTCCTGTGTCAGCGGTGCTCAAGCTTTTTCATGTGAAGGACCCCCAAAATTATATGTATTTGGCCACGGACCCCATCTCAAAATAATTCGTTCCAGGGACCCCCCCAGAAGCAAAATTTGAGTTACTGATGTTCGCTTTAAAAAATACACATATTCAAAGATTTGCACACATTTTCATGACTTTCGAAAAATATCAGCTCTACAAACTCGCAGCGCGGCACTCGGTGCCGCTCTGTGAGCTTGTATATCTGCTATTTTTCAATAGCTAAAGTATAAAATAATTATGGCCCCTCCACTTTGGGCCCTAGTAATGGGCCTCACAGATGAGAGGCCGATGTTGGGTCAGATCAGATCTCGTGCCCGGGGTTTATCGGTGTTCATTTCAAACGACAGCGATCCTCTGTCTTGCGACCGGGCCCGGTATATCCCGCTGTGCCAAGTGAAATATCTCAGACCATTACAAATGAGACCGACGTCTCGCGATTCTAGCCACCCACGATCTCGGGGGGGGGTGGTGCCATGAGAGACGTGACTAGATGAAGATTCCGCCCCCTCAAGAGGGATAAAAGAGTGTTTTTCTCTCTCTCTCTTCACGTCAGTTTAATTGCCATTTGTTTAATGTTTTGACAATGAGGGTGTTCCAGGTGATCCCCAGCTTAATGATGGAGACCAAATGGTAACCAAAAGGACTATTATTTATACTAAAGGGAATCTTTCTCCAAAATAATCAATTAGGCCTACCGCATGCCAGCAAAGTCAACGAGCCAACGACCCAATTAGCGCAGAAGTCCTGCAGCTGCGGGCAACATAGGGCAACATGACTAGTGTATCGCATGCATGCCTTCACACATGCAAGACAACAGCCATGTTACCATACCTTAGCATTTGCAGAACTGACGCTGCTGGCAGCCGGAGGAGGAGGACATTATGAGCGAGTGTGCAGGCCTATTCGTGGACTCTTTTTATTCTGACTTTGGTTGGTGTTATTACTGTTATGTTGATATGATTGATCTGAACCAAGCTGGACCCAGTGGATTATGTAGTCTACAAGGAAGCACGTTGGCTGTCTCACCCTGTCTGTCTGTCACAGCAATGGATTAATTGGTAGAAGTTGGTGTTACATTCTTCTTTCGTGTATCATCGTCCTTTGCACACAAGTGATAACTGCGCCATCATGACAAAACATTATAAAAACAAAGGTAGGTTGGTAGTCTTCTAGGTAGGCTACTGTGCGCACACTGGCCGCTGCTCACTTTATAGATATTATAATTATATATTCAGTTATGTTTTTGGCAAGCGAGACGCGAGATGTGATGCGCATCCAGCAAGACACGGCTGAGAGTGTCGCATCTCCAATATCATTGATTGACCAGTGTCCACTCCTAAAAAGCATCAACCAGCATTTTAACGGCAACCAGCCAGACATTAAACAGACATGAGCTTAATCAGCTAATAGCAATTATGAATGTCCAAACCTCGCGGTTGTGGGTGTGCAGTCGCAGAAAAAAAAAAAGTTTAACCTCTCGCTTTTTTTTTTTTTACTGTCCCACCAACATCCAAGCATATAGAATAGGGACAGGCCTAGGTTCCTCAATATCATTTAGCTGGGGACCCCCTGGAACTCCCCAAGGACTGGCGGTCCTCTTTGAGGACCAATGAACAAACTGACAGAACGAGAGGCGCAATGATGTGCCTGCAGCCCGCGCGTAAAAGTTAAAAAAAAAAGGAATGCAATGGAATGTCTCTGACTTTGAGTATTACATTATATGCAGTGATGTTAATAGGTTTTTAATGTAATGAGTCCCGGGACCCAAGGAGGGTCTTTCGGATGAGTCCCAGGGATATTTTATGGGTCCCACAAAAATTCAACGCGTCATGTCATTTTTGACAAAGTGCAGCATTTAACTTGAATTGGTTATTATATGGTTATTTACATTGTTTATCTTACAAAATACATACAAAAACGAATGAAACAATTAAACTATAATAGTACCTTGAGATGAAGAAGCACTAGGGATGGAGCTCGTTCATTTTTATTGATAATGAGCACCTTATCGATGTTGCTTATCGAGCCGGGCTTTTATCGAGCCCACTATTGAGCTTTTTTCTGTTATTTTGTGGAAAGACATGAGGAGACACTAATATATATATATATATATATATATAATTACAGTACTATTCATGAATTAATAATAATAGCCTACTGTAAAACTATACTATAAACTATAGGCTAACATTTCCATGTCTCTCCTTTTTTTTTTTTTTTTTTTTTTTTACAGTAAATGCATATCTATTTTTTCCATTAAATACATTTGACCAGGGCCTTCAAATACAGTACTTTAACAGACAGAAGGCAAGTCAACCTTTTTATTTTTGGAAAATATTTGAAGAAACTAAATGTGTACCGTCTCTTTAACAGTGTAATTTATAATGCATAGTACGACGGTGTCACGCAACAAAAAAATACCCAATCAACAAGCTCAAACCGTGTCTGCTCGCACCGCGTTGTGATCTTGTACATCTGCTATTTTCGGTAGACTCAGAAGTCGCGCTGGCAACGCTACGGATTCATTCGCACGGAGTGATACATTATAACTCTATGGCAGTGATTTTGAGTGTCCCAAACGGATTATTATCGATGGAATCATTCATATTTTCAAGCACCACATACTGTGGGTGGAAGAGAACGGGTGTCGCGCTGCTTCAACAGCCCGCGTTGGAGTTGTTTCAACTCGTCTCAGACTAGCTCTGGTCCATAGCGTTAGTGGAGGAGAACTCCACTAACGCTATGGACCAGAGCTAGTCGCAGACGTGCAAAGTTATTGATTGCACGTGGGTCTTATGTGATGCATTATGGACAAGTGCCTGGCTCCGTCTGCATTGTCGAAGACAGTGTTCCCTCCCGAGCATGATGTAACAACCGTGCTGCATATAGCCCATTGTATTTAGCTCTCCCTTGTCTTTTCCAAAATGTAACCAAACTTTTTAGTGTTTCACGCGTTCCACCGTTGTTCCGCGGCACGCATGCACTTCCAAAGCACACAACTATCGATGACACATTGTACCTCCCGGCCCCCGGCCGATATAGCAGCCCATGACGTGACGCTTACCCGATAACAGGCTCGACAAGCCAAACCCACGTTCGGTGGGGGAACCCTTCTTGGTGTATCACCTAACACGCTGTGCCACTATGGTCAGAGAGCGGCCCGGTGCTACGCTAAAACTAAGGCACCCATTGAATTCTGTGACCATGCATGGAGCACACAATAGCGTCGGTGGATTCCAAACACACACTGTCGTTAGTTCTATCGTCTGTTTTAAGACTTTCTACGCGGATTTCATTTGTGTTAACGTAGGGTACAGTAGCATGCCTTCACCCATGAACAATGGTGGCGTCTGTGGACTTTTTAAAATATTTTTTTTTTCGCGACGTGGTAAATTATTTTCACGTGGACTCCGATGGAGGCGATGCGTCCGTGGGACCCCAGAACACTGACGTGAATGCGTCTCTAGGCAACGTGAATGCGTCAGAGACGCGGGATGCGCACGTAATGACGTCACTGTATATGAATAAGATATTATATATAGGGTGTCTGTCTGTCAAGTTGCACAAGGTCAATTTAGAGCCCTTATAATACACGGATAGAACAGCACTGCCCTAGCCAAATCTGCGCAGCAAAAAAAAAGACACTGCCTTGTTGCCAAATGACTGCGCAGAAGAAGAAAAAAGAAGAAAGAACGCTATAGGCTATAACGTTTTTGAACAAGTGATTACAACAAGGGAGAGAGTAGGCTAAAGTAAAAAGTAAGTAGGCTAATAATAATAATAAAAGTGTAGGCTGTGACAGAATAGCCTACACTCTGCGCAGCCTAAAAAAGGGAGGAGCTGGCTTCATATAATCTGATGCAATCCCGTGAGCTCATTCAGACGACAATAATTGTAAAGGATTCCTACCCGATGACCCGAAAATATCAAGCTTTTTTGATATTATCGTGAGTGCTCCCGACGAGTCCCGAGGTCATAAAAAAGCTAATTAACATAATCCGATCGTGTCGGGGTACTGTTCAAGCCCAAGACCGATTCCGGGGCCGACCAAACGATTTTCCCGGGGGGTCCTCCCGAAATCTGGTCGGGGATCCTCGGCCCCGGGATCGGCTCAATGTGAACGGGCCTTAACTCAGTCCCACTTCCCCCCCCCTTGTGATGCCCCTGGCTGGATCACATCAGAATCAACTAGGCCTATGTTTCAGATAGTATGTTGTTGTTGTTTTTTTAACACTGCCATACATATGTATTTAGGATTGTGTACATTTAGATTTACCCACCAGAATTTATCAAACAAAAGCATTTATTTTCAAATTCAATAAGCTCGATAGGAATCTAATCGCATCAATTACATAGGATTAACATTGCTGACTTTGGGTGATGACAGTACTTGTTTTGACAGCTAGCCAGATGATGACAGCTCCTGCTCAGCTATAGCTAGCTGGTGAAGGGTAGCAGTTTACCTCGGGGAAATCTCGCTCTTTCGAACGACCGTCATTTCGACAAAGGAGCGTCGGGAGGGTTAGCAACTCACCCCACGGAGGTTAGGTTTCTGGTAAGGGTTAGAGTTGGGTGTCGAACAGATGACATGTAGTAACAGCGAAGCTATCCCGTTTACCTCATAATTCACTAGCAAAGGTATCAGAGCACCTCCGTGATCTTACAACAGTGCCAATCGACCATCTCCTAACTGTAATGACTATGTTTTTATTTATTTACCTGCAGTATTGAACAGGGACGTGCAGAGAATGTTAGAGAGGCAGGGGCTGACATTTCTAAAAGGGCCTTTTGGTGAAAATATAAAAAATTGCAGACCTCCAAGCTCACAGCGCTTCACGCTGCAACACATTGTGAGCTTGGAGGTCGGCTATTTTCGATGCTTTATATCTACAAAGAGAGGACAATCCTTTCAAGTATCAACACAAGATGCTGCATTCAAGTTCAGGAGAGTTTGGACAAGGCTATCCTCTTGAATGTTGCCTTCAGGTATGGCACGGAAAGAGGGCATTTGCATTTCTTTCACCAGGGGCTCAAGCCCCCTTTGATGTCTATGTGTGCACGTGCCTGATATTGAAAGAAAACTGATTGATACTTAAAGCAGCAATATGTAACTTCCCTCTTTTGAACATGGTTTCCTGCTTAAGAGCGGACATTTTACCATTGAGCTAAAAGAGCCGGCCTGCTTGCTCATGGTTCTCAAAGTGGGTTCGAGGGACCCTTAGGGTTCCTTGACGGGGTTCCAAATTGACCCTTACAGGTCAGTAACTCTGAGAGGGTAGAGATGGAACCATTCCATTTGTAGACTCTCAGAGTTATGTGGGTTCTTGAAACTAAAAAAAAGATTGACAACCAACCACCGGTCTATGTAAAACAGGTCTGCACAATTTGTCTCTTTGGTTTGAGAGCGAGTTTCTTTTTTCAGTGCACATAACGTGTGTGGACTGAGTGATGTCACACAGAGGCAGAGCACAGTGAATGACTGTTCAGTTACATTCAACCAGTCTCAATGAAATGATGTAGATGGAAAAATAAAGTCTCAAATCCAAGGCCTCAGCCATGTACGTATATGGTTTGAATAAATGTCTATATTGAATGTTTTGACAGCAGGAATGGAGTGATATAGACATTTACATCAAAGGCATTAGTCTAATACCTAAAGGAGCAGGAATGTCAACGTTTTTCCAGGCCAAGGGCCCCTTAGCTGAGAGAGATGAAGCAAGGACCCCCACTACATACTGTATAACATTTTGTCGCAGATAAAACTTTCACATAGATTTCATAGATAGTTTCATAGACTTGTTGCTTTTGTATGACACTGTAGTATGCTCAAGTAGGCTAAGAGCATTAATTTACGAAAAATGTACAATTAAAATATGGTTAAAATATGGAGTTAAGAGGTTTCTGCCCCATACAGTAAATAATCTCTGTAGGGGAAATGAATCCAGGGTAAGACCAATACAGTACTGTGAATTATCATTTGAGCATCCATTATCACGATCTCTACGCATCTTCAGAAACATCAATGAACAACCGTTGCAGAGCCAACTTAAGTAAAAAAAAATAAACGAAACATTCCAAGTCTCTTATAAAAAAAAAGTGAAGATCCCAGCCGATTTTCAAATAAAGCTCCATTAGCTCAAATTGATGTGCATCGAATAGATGTTTCCACTTTCGAGTCTGGTCAATTGGCCAAACGGAGAGTGAGTGTATAACAAATCAATTTCCTCGAGTGCATTGAAAAAGTGTCAAAATGAAAGATTTCCAATTTAGCCCTGTGTGTCTAAAGACTTCTATACTTTGCTGTAGAACACGCTGCTCAGAGACAACATAACTATAATGCAGTCTTGTAGCATTAAGCCATTCAGAACGGGTACACATTTTGTGTATCATTATTTTATGCTTTAACTATTGAAAAATAGCAGATATACAAGCTCACAGCGCGGCACCGAGTGCCGCGCTGCAAGCTTGTAGATCTGCTATTTTTTTTAAATCGTGAAAATTTGAATTTTGACCCGATTCTATAAGTGTCTTTTAAATCCTTCTAAGGTTTTTTGAAAAAAAGAAAAAGAAAACTATGTTTCTATGTCAGCAATCTGGCCGGCCATCGTCAAAGAAAAGGTCCTTTTCACTTAACTGGAGCTCAGTTAGTCTGTTCTTGAGAGACTACTATGTCAGTGGTTCTCAAACTTTTTCTCATAAGAAGGACCCCCAAAATTATGTGTATTTGACCACGGACCCCCAACTCAAAATATTTAGTTCCAGGGACCCCCCAGAAGCAAAATTTGAGTTACAAACGTTCGCTTTGAAAATACATATATTCAAAGATTTGCACACATTTTTAAGACTTTTTCAAAAATAGCAGATCTACAAGCTCGCAGTGCGGCGCTGTGAGCTTCTATATCTGCTGTTTTTCACTGGTTAAAGCATTCAATAATTCGAGACCTAAATGGGTTAAATTAGTCTGACACACAATCCACATATTTGATTCACCGTCTTGGCAGCAGGAGGAGAGGCATGAGCACGACTCCTAGGCCTGGAGCTCTCTGCCATAAAGGAACAATGTAGCCTACTTTGCACCCTCCTCACTGCTCTGTGCCTTGCATGAGCCTCACATCCTTCTGGATTTTTATGACTCTGGTTAAAATGCAAACCATTAAATATTCAGGTGCAAGGGCTTTCACCCGTGAAGCAGTCGCCTCTCTTTCTCTCTGCTTTAGAGAAAGTGAGAGAAACTTTTTGATTTTAACTGACAGGGGCAAGCCTAAATATTAACAGGAAGCATCGGGAGTTCAGCCAAGTGTCGGCCTCTCCTCCCTGATAACCGCAGCTTCGCTGATATTGGTCTGGCGGCTTTAGAAATGCGGACGTTGTGTCGTGTGACCGTTACGTAACATCTTGGGGCAGTGTTAGGCATAGACCAGGGCTGTCACAATTATTACATAATCGTCTAACGCGATTATGTCAAATAATCGCGATTAGACGATTATGTATATATAATTTTTCATAATCGTCATAATCGTTTCCATGTTGAAAAATGTTCATATAAGTAAAACATTGTGGAAATAGCAGATCTACATGCTCACAATGCGTCGCATTGCGACGAGTTGTGAGCTTGTAGATCAGCTATTTCCACTATCAATGTTCTTTTTTAAGTATAAAGTTGTCAAATATGTCAGTAATTTCTTTGTATATTTAGGTTATGTGTCATATCTACCATGTGCAACTTCAAAGCCTAAAAGCCAAACAGAAATGTAATTGTCAACGACAAAAACACAATTAAATCGTTAATCGCAATTATTTGAGTGACAATTAATCGTAATGTAAAATGTCATAATCGTGAGAGCCCTAGTATAGACAAACCAGTTGAAACCGTCTTAACAATTATTATTTATGATGAATAAAATAAGGGTTAAGATGAATGGTCCACACAGTCACAAACCGTAAATGTATGTGTGCGTGTTTGCGTGCGAAGTGCGCGTGTACTGTAATGCAAACCACTCCAAAACAGCAGCAAAAAAAGTTAGGCCAGTGAAAAACTACTTCATTAACGTGCCCGGCAAACCCTAAGGAATGCAAAATCCACAATATATAGAGAAAATGAAGGTGTCTATGAAAGATTAAGGGAGGCGGTGTGTGTGTGTGTGTGTGTACTGTATGTCTCCAGGTATATAAGCCAGAATGTGATTTTTCTGCAGTGAACATTAGGGAAATTTCAAGAGACTTCATTTGGCTGCAACTGATTTGCATAGAAATTGAAGGATGCAACATGCAGGGCGACTGTAAATAAGATATTTTATGGCCAAATCATGACACTGCTCAGATGATGTGAGCTTATATCTGACTTTATGCATGAGGCAATATAGCCTATATATCGTCGTTGTCGGGTGGAAACCTTGTATGTCCAAAAAGCGTTCGTTTTGTATTTATCATTTAAAAAATGAACTAAACTAGTGAAAACAGCCAATCTACAAGCACACAACGCCTCGCACCGTGAGGGCTTGTGTGCTTGTAGATCTGCTGTTTTCACTACTTTTGTGCGACAGCCTTGTATGATGAAACAGGGCTTTACTTTGCGAAAAACATAACACATTTTTTACTTGGAGATACAAGGTTTCAGTGACGTTATATACAGGTATATATACTGTATATATCGGAAATGGGCTCACTGACTGGACTATATGGGGAATTATCATGAATCAAGGAATCCAGGGGCACATTTTGATTCTATGTCTCTACTAAGTGGACTACAATGTAAAGTGGGCTGTTACAGCGCCACCATGAGGCAAATGTTAAACATATTGAGGGTTTGATTTCCTTGGCATAATGTCAGCATGCACACGACATCTGACAAACACTGATCTGTGTAGTAGTTTGCTAGATTAGCCATGCACAGACACATACACACACAATCTGAAGGCCAGTCCATACCGTCTCTGAAACGGAACTTTTCGTCTGAGAGTTCCGATTTACCGACGCGGACTGGACCTTTCCGATGAAAAGTTCGGTTTGGGAGAGAGTAGGGACAGGCCTTCAGCCTGGCGGAGATATATCACTTCACATTATCGCGCTTTGCGTCGGGGCCAAGAAAACCCATAGCTGTGACGTATGCCTGGCCTGTTGTGTAGCATTATTTATACACGCACTTGTATTAACTTGCTTTAGATTTGAATTTGATTGAGTAATAACAATACTTCACACCATCAACTAATGAAGGAGGGATTTATCTAATTATTAGGCTTGCTATGAGCAATATGTTGATTGCACATAGCTACCAGCCAGCACACAGCCTATCATTATTTTAATTTAGACACCCAAGTCACTTGCAGCATATGAAAATCATGTGGAGCCAATTACAGTTTTTCTTATACAACATCAGCCGCCAAAACACTACCCAGCTCTAACATCAAGCAGCTGATCGAAATTAACAACAGGAATCAAAGGAATCCCTCTCTACCCTGAACCAGTCTGCAGGAGCCATCTCCCAGAAAAAGAAGAAAGAGTCAAACTTTCCATCTCCGCTCATCGCAGGCTTTGATCCCAGGGAAATAAGCAAAGCAGAAAAGTTGAGGATCAATTGTGAAACAATCTAGGCTCTCTGAAGCATTCTTCCTCTCCTGGAAGTGTGCCCGCTCTTTTGAAGGAGATCTCTTCAAAGCAATATGCCAGTGACGCTGTAAAGCCATCTCTTCTGCAATCAGTATTTGTTTAAAACACCCAGGGAATATGGGGTACGGTTAATACTATAACCACTATATCTTGTTAAGAACAAACAAAAACAGCGATCGCAGGGACAAAAGTGAACGTTTCCCCTGTCCTTGGGTGCACACAATGGTTTTAATCCGCCCGTAATGATTTACAATATGACGGCTGAAGCAAAACGTACTGTGACAGATTGAATGGAACCTAACATAAATATAATTACAGCTCACATGATCATCTCCTCCTCCCTCCACCGTGGAAGTGTCTGCCTCCTGCCACACAGAGATATATGCGCTGCAGCCCCGAGTAATATGCTCCTTCAATTCGCTCATCAAGAGCAGCCCGTGCCAACAAAACCCAGGCAGAGACACATAAACCATCATGGATATGTCAGCGTTTCACATAGCAGAGCCTTTATTAGCCGGCACTTTACCTGAATTGGGATGGAAGGCGGCGATCATTCTTTTTGGCCGTGTACCCAAAACCTACACTACAGCCACGACGTTTGACCTCATATTGTAGAAGAAGTAGTGCCATAAGCACAGCGCAATCGGCGGTCATTCTAAAAATAGAAGACACCTGCTCAAGCCAACTATTACGCCAGGTTTATACTTGGTTTATACTTAGCACCGGAAATAGCCGGTCTACAGGCTCACAGCGCGCCAAACAGAACAGTGTTGTGAGCTTGTAGATTGGCTATTGTCAGTGTGCGGTACGGTACCGACACGCAACTATAGTATAGCATAAAATACCAGTAAGGCTCCCTAATCGGGAGATAAGCGACCGTAGGTCACTTATCTCCACAAATAGGGCAAAAATGTGTTTTGCCAAAATCTTCCTGATCCATGTTGATGACATGAGTGTAGACATACTGTGTAGTGACTTTCGTGATTTTAGGGCAAAATCTGTAGGAGCAGTGTCCAAAAATGTGTTTTTAAAAATCGGCCTGGAGGTGGCGCTATATGGGACAGATTCATGTTGATGGGATGAGTGTAGACATACTGTGTACCGATTTGCGTGATTTTAGGGCGAAAATTAATATAAGACTTGCCAGTAACAGTGCCATATTTGAAAAGATGCTTTGGAATATTGTGAAAGCAATTATGTGGGCAACGCTAGTGACACACTTTTAGATAATGCTCGTCTCTGAAAGTCAGAATGAGGCCAATAAGATAACGTAACGTGTGGTATGATTAATTTACACAACAAATAGTTACACATGATTGTAAAAGTCATGTACGAACAAGGCAACATGGTGGCTGTGGCAGCTATAAACCTGTGGGAAATGGCAACAGATGAATATGCCCACAGAGAGCTACTGTCTGTGCCCAACCCCAACCCCACAGCCAGCCCAGATTAGGTTTCACATTCCTACCTAAGAAATATAATATATACTGTGTATACCATATGTATACAGTAATACAGTATATACACACACACACACACACTGGAGGAAGGGAGAGATGGCACGAGAGACGAGACATACTGCCTTTTGTTGAGACAATTCTAGCCTCCAACTCTTTGATCTCACTGACAACGTCTATGTCGGTGAGTCAAGAGGAGCCTATGTTCTCAACCAGCCCCCATGCTTTGCTCTACGGCTGCAGGAGAGGCTCTCCCCTCCCTCTGTGTCACTGTAAACGCACATGAGGAATAGGAGCGAGCGGCCGTGCGCCGTGGACCTCCGCGGCTGGCGGTGCATGATCTGCAGCGCTGGCGACAAACCAGGATGCTGGTGGAACCCAGTGGTTTACAGTAACTTAGGTGGGGTTGGCGATAGGGCCTCTCTGTGGTGAGTTTGCATGTTCTCCCCGTGTCTCCTTGGGCATAAGCCCTCGCACAAAAACATGCAGTAGTCCTGGTTTCTATAATACCCCTAGCCAGCCGGGTGCTCCCCAATGTCCCCTGGCGCGGCAGGGGGAGAGCGGAAACCAGGACTACAGGTCAGGTAGTCACCGGGTGAGAAAAATGGGTTGCAAAAATCGTGGGATAAAAAACATAAAAAAAAAAAAAACTTGCTAATGCTAGATATTTGTACTTTACTTGAGTATTTCCAATTTCCAATCATTTTACTTCTACTCCACTACTGTACATCTCGGATCCAAATACTCCACTACATTTATTTGAAAGCTTTGCAGATATAGATTATAATATTATAAAAGTACATTCATAAACCACTTTAGACCTATTTTATACTGTTTGAAAAAAGCTCACAACGCGGCGCATCTGCTATTTTAAAACATTTTTACTTTTACTTTTGGTACTTAAAAGTATATTTTGAGGCTTTCATACTTTTACAAGTACATTTTGAATTCCGGACTTTTACTTACTACTTTCTATATTGCAGTATTGATACTTTTACTTAAGTAAAATATGTGAGTACTTTTTTCCACCACTGGCAGAGCCCCTGCCGGGGTCTCCCCTGTGAGGATCCCTCTCTCCAGGGACATGCTGGGCCCCTGATTCAGCCCGGGAAAAAGAGTTGGAGAGGCCCTCATTGCAGCGCTATAGAGAGAGATCTCTCTCTATAGCGCTGCTGCTACTCAAAGATTTGCCATTTCAGATCATGACAAGTGACAAGCCAGTGGGCCAATACTGTACATGATTTGTATTTCGTCGTTGTCGGGTGGAAACCTTGTATGTCCAAAACCGTTTGTTTTGTATTTATCATTTTAAAAATGATTTAAACTAGTGAAAACAGCCGATCTACAAGCACACAACGCCTCGCACCGCGAGGCGTTGTGTGCTTGTAGATCTGCTGTTTTCACTACTTTTGTGCAACGGCCTTGTATGATGAAGCAGGGCTTTGCGAAAAAATTTATACATTTGAAACTTGGAGATACGAGGTTTCTGCCCAACATTGACGATTTACTTTGTTGGCCGCCCAGCCCCCAAAATGGAACGAAGGCCGACATTTTATTTACATTTTTTTCCTAATGGCCGGCCTGGACCGGCCGGGAATAAACCGGCCGTTCGGGAGTTGTCCCGCTTTTCCCAATGGCCAGCACGTCCCTGCCTCTCTCTCTCTCTCCCTCCTGTCTCCACACACCGCAGAGTGCATGGCGGTGCAACCTACCACCACACAGTGGCTGTGACTCACACTCACACACGCACACACTCTCACCCTTACACGCCCTCCTTTTGGAGCAGATGGTCAAAAATAGCGTTTTCGCCGTCGACATTTTTTGTAAGCGGCGGGGCCCCTGTCGCGCCGAGGACCGATTTGGCCGGGAACGAGCGGAGGTGCGGCGCACGCGCGTGTTTGTGTTCACACCGTTAGGGAGTAAAAAATAATCTGGACAGTCACAGCCTTTCTCTGTGTGATCCTGACAAAATGAGAACACCCCGTTGTCAGGCGAGAGAAAAATAAAACGCTTATGCAATCAGCACCTATAAATAGCCACGCAAATGTGTGTGTGTGTGTGTGTGTGTGTGTGTGTGTGTGTGTGTGTGTGTGTGTGTGTGTGTGTGTTTGTGCGTGCGTGTGTGTATATTCATGTCCAGCAAAAACTGCCTGGTAATTAATTATCACTCATCAACAACTGTAGCTGTGGTTATCATGGTTGCTGTATGCATGTAACAATTCTTTGTTTCTTTTCTGCTTGTGTGTGTGGAGGGCCAGGAGGACAGACAGCCGGTCAGCCAGCCAGTCAATGAACCAATCAGTAAGCCAGTCTACCAGTAAGCCAGTCAGTCTGTCAGTAAGCCATATATGGTCACAATTATTACATTGTTAATATAGTTTCATACACTTAAAAAAAAAGTAGTGGAAATAGCAGATCTACAAGCTCACAACGCGTCGCATCGCGACGCGTTGTGAGCTTGTAGATCGGCTATTTCCACTATCAATGTTCTTTTTTAACTATTAAGTTGTAAAATATGTCGGTAATCTCTTGGTATATTTAGGTTATGTGTCATATCTGCCATGTGCAACTTCAAAGCCTAAAAAGAAATGTAATTGTCAATGACAAAAACACAATTAAATCGTTATCGCAATTATTTGAGTGACAATTAATAGTCATGTAAAATGTCATAATCGCGATAGCCCTATCAGTCAGTCAGTCAGTCAGTAAGCAAGCATTGCAGTCAGCCAGTCAGTCAGCCTACCAGTCAGCCAGCGGATGGGGGTAAGTGAGGAAATGGACAGGACTTGTTTACAGAACAGTTATTTAAAGTCACCAGTGGAACGACCCCGTACTAGGACGACAGCGATACACAATGGCTCCGTGCCATTCCTTCAGTCACCCGCATACAGTGTGTGTGCCCATGTACACAAACACACACACACAAACACACACTCACATCCTCCCATGACACCCCAGGTCATCCGCGCGCACGTCGCACACTCAGCGCACTGAGTGGTGTTCCTTAATGTATTCCGCTCCATCTAGTAGTACTTCTATTATCATCTTCAGTTATTGCCCAAAGCTGTCACGTCAGTGTATCAGCACTGGCCCTGTGATGCATGCTCTATCTCCCAACTCAAGTCAATGAACATACTGTAACTGCATTTAAAAGAAAAGTAGGAGCATACAGTATGTGCTAGGGATGGGAAGATCTGAAAATTTCATATCACGATTATTGTGACAAAATAAATCGCGATTTACGATATTATCGCGATAATCAAAAATCATTATCCCGGGGCAGAACATTTGCCAAAAGATAGCAGATCTACAAGCTCACAACGCGTCGCGTTGCGCCGCGTTGTGAGCCTGTAGATCGGCTATTTTTTGGCAAAGACATTTGATAGAAAGTGAAAAAAAGACTGTATCAAGTACGTATATCTATACTATAATTTTGCGAATGTCTGAGTGAGTGAGTGAGTGAGTGAGTGAGTGAGTGAGTGAGTGAGTGTCTGTCTGTCTGTCTGTCTCAGCGTTTCTCCTCAGTGGCTGGAGCAATTGATCTGAAATCGCATCACCATCAGCATATGAACACACCTGACATAACTGTGAAGCCCGTTTGTCACTTTCACAAATCGTATGCTGTATATTAGCATTTTTATGGTGTATCTATATCTATTTAGCCTACAGTACCTTTTGTGACCACACATGTTAAGGGAGGGGCGCTGTTGTTCAGGCCATGCACAATCACACACAAACCCACACACACACACACACACACACACACACGGGGGGGGGGGGGGGGGGGGGGGGGGGGGTGTGCAGGCAGGTCTGTAGCCATTAAACAAAACGGGTTTCTTACATTGATGCTCCTACATCATGCAAGCACCAGTTAAAGTTACTTTCCATCCCTCATATACTGTGTGCACAGTGCACATCCCATAACCCACACACTGCACATCATTTTGGAGCTCAGCGGGCGGGGGGGGGGGGGGGGGGTTCTGGCCCTGTTACAGATGTTGTCCAAAAATCATGCAGATCGGTACACAGTATCTCTGTAGCCGTTAAATGGAACGGGTATTTCTTACATTGATGCTCCTACATATTAGCATGCAAGCACCAGTTAAAGTTACTTTCCATCCCTCATATACTGTGTGCACAGTGCACATCCCATAACCCACACACTGCACATCATTTCGGAGCTCATATCTTTGAACGGGTAAGGGCTAGTTATAAGTACATTTTACCAATTATAGAGGGTTTAAGTGGTATGCAGCTCGGCAAATAAAAGGTGAATTTCAATCCAGTGCATGACGGAGGACGATATCACGATAAATTATATCTCCACGACACGATTATCGTCAGTGTTTTTTTATGGATCTCCGTAGAGACCGTCGAAAATGACCATTGCCGACCATATTTCAGGTCGTCATGGTGGGGTATTGGGTAAAGTTTTCAACTAGCAATAATCCTGCCTCGGTTAAACCTCATTGGCTAAGATATTGCCGCTGCGCAAAGATATCGTCAGTGTTTTTTTATCACGATAAACGATAATATTGTGCCATCCCTAATATGTGCATGGTGTGTAGTCTGTCTGTGGTGCATTGAGTGCAGGTTTGATGTAGGGATTACAAAGTACACGGCACCAAGCGAGGAGCCTTTGTGAGAGGCCCTGTTTAGTGTTTTGCGTTGAAATCACGCCACAGCATGGATCGAATCTCAACAATTAACTGCCTTTCATCCAGCAATCCAATCCAAGTGCAAAACAGGGAAGTTAAGCATGAGGCTAACCCATTAGCCACTTCTGGCATGATAGCATTCAGATTTCGTCTGTCATTCAATGTTATATGAGATACTTCAATGGTTTCCTGTGTAAATAAGCCAAGTGCTTTTCTAGGATATCCTTTTAGTTGACCTTGTACCAGTGAACTGTACCGTCATGAAACTGTACCTTTTCCTATGCAAACTTCTAATAAAGTCTTCAATCAATCAATCAAAGCAATATCTATACTGCCACCAATGTCCATACTAATAACATGGAGAATCCTATATGAATGAATAGATATTGGAACAAATAATAGGTTTAGGTTAGAAAATAACCAAAAGTCACTTTAGTAGCATTATTACGCCATACTTAGCCAAACTATTCTGGCAGAAAAAAAGGAGAAAAAAAAGAAGATGAAGAAGAATTTACAACCACATTCTTTTCCTTTTTTTCCCCCCCTGATGTGTTTTGCTTCATTTCACTTAATTCATTCCGTTTGACATTTTATCTTCCTCAAATAAACCCGCTGCTTTGTATCAATTAAGAAGGATTAGATTGTTTGTCTGTTCACAAAACAACAACGTGCCAGTCAGTGCTCCTCTTCCCTCTCTCTCTCACCCCGACCCGACACAACTATATTGACGTGAACGGCCCACAGTTGACATTCAAATAAAGCCCCGTCCAGCTGGGGTCATCTCCCAGCTCTGCACACGCTCAACATGCAAAAGAAAAACAGATGATATGCAAAGTGATATTAAAATAACATCACTCTTGTGTGAAAAGCCACGCGACGACGCGTCGGCCGGAGGAGGGGGGGAGGGGGCGGCGGGGAAGGGCTTTATCTGCTTGTCTTTTTAATGCCTACTACATGTCGACTGCTAACCGGAGAGCATTTGACAGAGATTTTTTGTCCAGCCTTATTGGGTAGTGGGGAAGTGGGGGTGGGGCTAATGTTGGTGGAGAGAGAGATTATACCCCCCCCCCCACACACACACACAACCCCCCAGGCCTTTTCTCCTTCTTCTCAGAGCATGCAATCACGTGAGGGAGATGGGGGGAGAGAGAGAGAGAGAGAATTGAGTGGGGGGACATTCCCGATGTATTAGTAAATCCTAGTTAATTTGCCCTGTCGGAGAACAATGAGATATGGACCCCCGCGGGCTCTTGTTGAATGTAATTCCTGCACTTCCACACAGGCCAGGATCACCTTCATTACTCCTCAGAGGTGTGGATCATTTTGTCCCTAACAAAAAACCCGGGCCAGCCTGGCAGCACACAGACACAACCAGGCGGCACGGGGGCGACAGTCTGCGTCCGTGTCTTTCTTTCCCGGTGCTCTTCTTGATTTTACGTACAGTAGGCTTACGAGTTTAACCAGTGCTGTGTTCTACCTGTAACATACGGCTGCTGTTGGAAATAAAAATATGAATAGCGTCTGCCCTCGTGAACCTTTCAAAGTAGCGTATTTGATAGGCATTATGCACTGGCGTATGCCCTGGCCACACGAATAGCTGCGGATCATAGATCATAGTGTGGCCTCAAAAAAAGTCTAGAACACACTACTGAGTTTAACAATCTCAAATATGTGGTGAATTTGGGAGACTACAATACAATAAAACTGCTGTTTTAAATGGTAAATGGTGCATTTGTATGTTTATCCAAGGCGCTATACAGAGATTGTGTACTATATTCCATTCACACACACATTCATACGCCAATGGCGGAGGAAACCATGCAAGGCACCAACCTGCTCACCGGGAGCAACTAGGGGTTCAAAGTCTTGCTCAAGGACTCTTCCAGACTAACTCTGGGGGAGCCCGGGATTGAACTGGAAACCCTTAAGGAACCCTCGGTGTCCTAAGACAGCAACTCTACCCCAAAGCCATTTTAGTTTCGTTTTTCTTTCAAACCCAGTGTTGACCACTGATTTATGGGATGCAAGACTTCTGAAATAGTTGGGAGGTTATTCATGATTTAAAGCCTTTCACTTACACACACACACTGGGGTGCTGCATTGTGACATCCTCCGCGTATGTTTTTCACAGCGTGTCACATTTAAGATGCATGAGCCTGTGACTGGTGGAGACCCTTGAAGCTCTAGTCTCTAGGATTTTCTTTTTAAATATACATCCATTATGGGTTTATACATAGCTCCTTCAAGGGTAGGGCTTTCAGATTGGACATAATCTCATCACAACAAAGTGGATAATGTATGTTTTTGAATAACAATCAAAACCTACAAAGTGACTAGCAACTAAAGTTTTCAAATAAATGTAGAGGAGTAAAAGTACAGTGTTTGTCTCTCAGATGTTAGTGGAGTAGAAGTAAAAGTACTGGAAATTGGGTTTAATTTTTGCATTTTCCCATTCAAGTTAATGGAGGAAATTAATTAACTAATAAATTAATATAAATTAAACTATACAACGTTTCTCTTAGCAAAATGCAAGCACGCGATTCCTGATGAAGCCGGTTGATTTGACATACGATATGGCCCAAGTGCTTAATCGCCACCAAAACTGTGGAAGGAGTAGCGCTGCAAAATAACGTTTATCTGGAAGGAAAGATGGAAAATAGTTGAACAAGTACTATAGATCACACTTAAAGGCAAATAGAACAGCTCGCTATACTGTCCACGGCTAAACTTGCACAACACTACAAATGTCTTTTGTGCTAGCAGGCCAAGTCAATCTTAAAAAGTCAATAAAATAAAAATAAAAGAAAATCCAAATTCGCCCACGATAACTTGTTTGTTTGTTGGCGAGTTTGTAAATCTCATATCCACCGCCAGTCACTCCAGGCTATGGCCAGTCTGGATCCATATTTGTATGCTCTATTGTATGCGGAAAACAAACATGTAACATGAGTGAAAAACATGTCTTCAATCCAATCTACAGTAAAGACAGCAATGGGACAACTGTGGTGCCATATTCCATTCTTCAGATTCTCCATTACTCACATTCTGGACAGGGCATTCTGTAAATCCCGTGACTGGATAGAAAGACAGGTGAGTGATGCACTGGCTGTGTTTCCGCTAACCTTTACTTTAGCATATCAACATTACATGTCAAAAGTGCTTGACCATAACACCAGTCATGCTGAATGTGAACAGGTCAGACATTGTACTATTAGACAAAGCCCAGCAGTACGTCGTACGCCTGTCTTTTTATGTAACATTAAACACATGAATCCTAGCGTATAGCGTCTACACTGGGCATTGACATTCTGCTAAAATAGCCGATCCACGGTCTAAGGCAGGGTTCCCCAATTAGTTTTCCCCAAGGGCCGAATCATGTCTAGGGTACCAAGCCGAGGGCCACAGTATTGCAGGGGACGACGGTGGCGTTCCCACTACTCCAGCGACAGTTCAGATATCGTCGTTGTCGGGTGAAAATCTTTTATGTCCAAAACCGTTCGTTTTGCATATTTATCATTTTAAAAATGATTTAAACTAGTGAAAACAGCCGATCTACAAGCATGAAACGCCTCGCACCGTGAGGCGTTGTGTGCTTGTAGATCTGCTGTTTTCACTACTTTTGTGAACGTACAAATTTGGAGATACAAGGTTTCCACCTAGCAACGACGATATACTAGTGTTGTTGCTGCTCTTATACCACCATTATTACTGGGGTTGGTGGGGGCCTGACAGTAGCCGCCTATTGGGGAACCCTGGTCGAAGGTCACAACGGATCGCAACACAACGCACTGTGAGCTTGTAGATCGGCTATTTTCTGCAAAGCTGTGTAGTGTTAAAGGCATAAACACATGGGGGTCTGTACTTAGTAGGCTACATGATAGTACAGACTCTGTTTGTACTTGTATTCTAAGTGACAAATACTGCGAATCCCTCTTGATTCTCTTGATTCTCGGGGGAGCCTGCCACTATAAGTACATAAGGTTTAAGTAGTTAAAGAGATGACACACTCATTCCTCACTGTCACCAGTGGACAAAAGTGTGCAATAACGAGGGTTCATCATCCATCTGCGATTACCTTCACGTATAATCATACCACCAGCATGTGTTCTTTATTACAGAAACCAGGCTGAAATGACTCTTAAGAACCTAAAGATAATTGAGGCTTTAAAAAGGAAGAATTTCACCCTAATTTCAAGCAGGCGTGGCACGGAGCCAAGCTTTGAAAAATATTTAGACCTTTTAATCAAGTGAGAGGTACCTCCTCTGTTATTGCTGACTCCCCCCCTCTCTCCGCTAGCATGGCTGCAGCTGTAAAGCCCAATTCATACTTTCGTCGTGCAACGGTGCAGCACGCCAAGAATAGCCAACCTACAAGCTCACAGCGCGCACTGTGAGCTTGTAGGTCTGCTATTTTTGGCCGTTCTCATCTCGGCCTACGACACCATCGCGCGACCGACCATAAATTAGGCTTAAAGAGAGCCCAGCCCTATTGTTCAGACAAGCGAGGGGCTGTGGAGAGGTCACTTGCATTTTCACAAGAGCTTTGCCAGAGGGGTCGCGGAAGCATCACGAAAACCAGTCTGTTTGGTATGGCTTTACACTAAAGGCTTCCATTCTAAAGTCACATCATTCACACTCTATTACAAAGGGGATAGATTAGATTAAGTGAGATTACGTATAGAAGGGGTCCCTCAAAAGGGAAAAAATAACACGCTCAATACTTAGCAGACGAGTCAACAGTGGGATTAAGGCAAAAGACGCGTTCAAATCCAACTCTCTCTCCCTCTACACACACAGACAGACACGCACACAACAGCTGTCTTTACGCGGCGGGCTCCACTTTTTGCAGTCATCTCATATGTTCCCGCTGCTTCAGTCAGATCTGATCTCACTCCATGACGTGTAGAACGCACTGCCACATCTTCTATTCACATATCGAGGAGAATTTATGAAAATATATCGAGCCAAGAAATATATAGAAAACTGGGAATTATCCACCCAGCCGCTCTGTCAAACCATCATTCCCATCTCCCTCTCCTGCCAGGCACCTTGTCAGAGCTGTTTGAGTCTGTGCAATAACAACTACCAGCACCACCACCACCAGCACCTAAATATGCTCACAGAGTGGTTGCACACTCTAATATGATTAAATGATCTGTGGTCTGGCGTCACTCCCAGCACCTCTCCCATCCTCCTCACTCCTCCTCCTCCGTAACAACTCCTCCTCACACAGAAACGCAAAGGGGCGCGTGCGAGCCGGCGCGCGCAAAGATTCCGCTCTCTCTGAGCCGTGTTTTGAAAATAGACGCTTTCGTATTAACAGTCAACAGCCAAGTTGACAGGTACAGTACGACTGTTCCCTACCATCCATTCAGCTCCCACTGGATATCTGCACCCACCACATGTCAGCGGTGCCTGTGTGTCACCGAGGTGCAGCGTTACCAATCTCGCGGACACATGCATGAGGAATGTAGTGCTGCGACCCTACGCATGCGAGAGAGAGGCATATGGTGCCGCGTGTGTGTGGGATGGACGCTAATCTCGCCATCCGACGACAAGCTCCCCGCCTGAGGAAGGCTGTTCCAGCACAAGGGCAGGCAGTAACAGTGCAAGCCTTTATAATTTGTGTCATGGCAAATGAATCAATACAGCATGAAAAGCATAGCATTTGAAAGGAGAGGAAAAAGAAACTAAACACGAGGGAGTTTAGCAGCATGTGGGCATTAAAGATACTCAAGCTCCCAGTGACACACTTTTCCTTGTGGAGAGGGCCGACTCTGCCCTGCATTCTTCTTACTCAGTGAAAAATAGCCATACCAGCGCAGTACCAGAGCTCATTCTGCCGAGCAAGACAACACAAAAAAGGACCTTGAGTGAAACCTTCGCGAAGCCCCCCACACTCAGTCTCCAGGCCCGGTGAGAGGGATCACTAGGGTTTCTGACTCACTGGCCTTTTCACGGTCCGTATACTTGAGAGAGAGAGAGAGAGAGAGAAGAGGGCTTTCCGACTGGACTCATTCTTTCAGGACTTGCTGCCCAACAAGCGGAATCCCCAGGCCAAATCAATAACATTATGACATTACACTCCAGTTAACAGCCCTGTTTACCGGCCACTTTTAGAACATGCTCATGATTTCACTGAAGGAAGGACTCAAGACTGCAAGCCCGCCACCAGAGAGAGGTCTTTTTAGCATTTCTGCTGCGATATACGCAGCCAGATGGTGAGCAATATTTCGGGCAATAAAAAACCAACCATCTCCATATCATATCCCTTGTGTTATTCGGGGCGTAAAACGCGTAACTACATCATGAGCTTCGGGAAAGTGTCAAGACATCAGAAGGTATATCGTTGCTATAATGCACAAGACTGTCTCTATCTCAGACCATATTTTAGTTCCTCGCAGTCGCAAGTGTGGCTACAGCAGAGAGAGAGATGTGCACGTTTGGTCTCTCTGCACAGGTCGCCTAGCTATAGCAGTGTGCTGCCGGTGGTAATGAGGCCTCTTGTGTGTCCTCCGTGATCTGAGAGTTGAATAATTTCCCATGTGGTACGGCCATTTCCAGCTCCCGCCCAGCGCTCTCACCTCGTCGGGTGGGCGGAAAGACGAGAGCAAAAACTCCCACCCTCCGTGAACAACGTGTTGCCATTGTCAGTCCACAGTGCCACACACACATGCACCTCACACTGGATGTACTTCACACAAAATATGCTTTCACCAAGCCTTAAACTACATTCACAGTCTTTAGCTACACAAGGAATAGATTGGTGTGCAGCGTTTTGTTTTCTTTATGCTAGCAGAGAAAGATATCTGCAACAGAGCAGAAAGCCTGCAACACTCCAAATTAGATAAAGTCGTTTTGGAGCATGGCTCAAAATAACATGAGACAAAGAAGAAGTTGGCAGCACTCAAGAAGGAATCTCCTTTTCACATGATTGTATTTACCTTCACTGGACAGGAGCAACGTACACGTTTTGACCTTGTTGGTCTTTGTCAGTGTTGTGACAAGACAACAGGAAATGACGTACAAGTAGGATGCGTTACAATCAGTGCAATTCAGAACAGCTGCCAAAACTGCAATCACTTTGAAAGCTATAAGTCGTCTATTTGATTCAAGTACCAACACAAGACAAATACCATGTGAATAGTAATAAAAATCCAGTGCCACACACACACACACACACACACACACACGCACGCATGCACGCACCTTACACTGGATGCACTTCACACAAACTGTGCTTTCACAGAGCCTTGTTTGTGACTGATAATAAACTAAATGTACAGTCTTTAGCTACACAAGGATTAGATTGGTGTGCAGCGTTTTGTTCTTTATGCTGACAAAACATCTAAACAGTGAGGGCCATGTGGTCACACTGAATGTCCTTTTTCCAGTTTTACACCCTCTCCTGCCTCTGTTTTATTCGCTCATGTCTCGCTCTCTCTTTCTCTGTCTCTGTCTTTATCTATGTGCTGATGCTTTGCATTGCTCAGTAAGGGGAAGAAGAAGAAGAAGTTAATAAATGGTCTACTTCAGGACCCAGACGCACGTGCTGGGTTGCAGATCTCAGTTTCAATGTGTCTTTTGTTTGACGGCTGGTGTTTCAACATCCTCGACTTTGTATGGAAGAAGGTCAGCATGGTGTGGGTCTGCGCCATGGTTATTCAGGAGCTAAAACCTGGGGGCCCCGAGGAGGAGGAGGAGGTGCATGATGGGGTAAAACTAGCTCTGGTCCATCGCGTCACCTCCAGTGACGCTCTGACAGACCCGTCGGCAAATGAGTAGACCGCGTTTTCTCAGCCCCTACCAGCGCTTAACTTGAGTCAAAATAAACAAAACTACTTCACTACTCACCAAACCAGAGGTAGTTTTGCGTTGTTGAAAGTCTATTCTCCGCGGTGGTGAGCCCCTCAGCACCCCATCTACTCTGTAAAATACGTTATTTTTGTCATGAAATAAAACGCACCCACCTCGAGCCACCCAGCGGCCACCGCAGATACAATGGTTCACGACCCTGGAAATAAACGGCGGTCGAGTTGGATGCACTTTATTTCATGCCAAAAATAGTGTATTTTGCAGATTGGGTGGGGTGCTGTGAGGGTTCACCACCGTGGAGAATAGACTTTCAACAACGCAAAACTACCTTTGGTTTGTTGAGTAGTGAAGTAGTTTTGTTTATTTTGACTGAAGTTGAGCGCTCGTAGGGGCTGAGAAAACGCGGTCTATTCATTTGCCGACGGGTCTGTCAGAGCGTCACTGGAGGTGACGCGATGGACCAGAGCTAGGGTAAAACTGGGAAAAGAGACACAGCTTCCTCCCACATGTCTCTGACAGCTACCTCTAGAATCCTGATTGTAATCAACTACTAACTGATTGAGGGTTTGAAGTTTCCCCCCAGATGTTTATACCCAGACAAGGAGGGTTCAATCACCGCTTAATCACACATGCCGTGATCAAAGATTGCTGGCCTCTTGACACTTGCAGAACCTATAGGTCGTCCCGTTGCTGGGATTGGAGCACGAGGTACTGTAGGGAACCATGCTTAAACCACTTAAATATATTGAAAAATGTTAAAGAACAGCATGCAGATCTACAAGCTCACGGGTCGCAACATGTCATGGCGTGCTGCGAGCTTGCAGATCTGCGTTTTGTGAATATCAGCAGCTTTTCATCACACAAAAAAGCGCAAACGCCAGTTTCAAAGTGGTTAAAGATTAAAGTTAAAGGTTTCGTGACATCATTACTCGTCCCATTGTGCAAGGCATTCAATTAACTGTATGTGCTCCTCAATACTAAAACCATGCTGTGTTCTACCTGTAACGCACGTATACGGCGTCTGCTGTCGGAAATACAAATATGAATAGCGTCTGCCCTCGTGAACCTTTCAAAGTAGCGTATTTGATAGGCATTATGCACTGGCGTCTGCCCTGGCCACAAGAATAGCCGCGGATCATAGATTATAGCATGCCCTCAAAAAGAGTCTAGAACACACCACTGACTAAATCTGTATGTGATGTGCATGTGACAATTGTCAATTATATCGTTTTGCAAGTCCAGTAGAAGCAGCATTGTTAACATATCCTTAATGGTATCCTACAGGAGTCTGTGTACATAACATTGAACTGGACAATGGCCTGTAGTGGCAGGGACTTATGGCTACTCTATATCTGTTATCACTACACAAGTTTCAAATGACCCACAGCAGCTGTGTCCAGACAGTGATCTGTGATACACGTGGACCGGTACAAATCAGTTGCCTGCCGCTCAAAAAGCACACACACACACACACACACACACACACACACACACACACACACACACACACACACACACACACACACACACACACACACACAGTCAGAGAATGAACTTTCCACTGAGAATAGCCTCTCCTGGACCTCTCCTTTCTAAACAGAGACACATGTAACCTGCACTTGAATGTGAGTGTTTATCCCAAATCATGTTTTAAAAAGCAACCGAGCAAGCATGACTACGTAACACTTGAAAACACTTAAAAACTCCACTATTCACACCACCACAACCTGGACTGACTTTCTCAAATGAATGATCTTTCTCTCTACCTCTCTTTCTCCCTCTCCCTCTCCCTCTCTCTCACACACACAATGACAATGGTTAGAGAGCTCGCGAGCAGCTCTGTCTGGCTCACTTTTTTCCACTTGGCTGTTCTCTTGCTTCCTGGACAGATGTACAGCAATGAAAGGGAACCTAGTTCCGAGAGGCCCTCGGTCCCAAATGGACCCGTGCATGCAGACAGCAGGAATTCTGGGAGTCAACTTGTTACAAACGCAGCAGCACACAAAGCAGTTATTAATGAACCCACAGCAAAATAATAACAATCAGGTGTGTCGCACCAAATTCTGGGCCCTGGGTGGGTACAAGGATTCACTCACATTTTGTGCTTTAACTATTGAAAAATAGCAGATATACAAGCTCACAGCGTGGCACAGAGAGCCGCGCTGCGAGCTTGTAGATCTGCTATTTTTGAAAAATCTTTTAATATTTCAAATCCTTCTTAGGTTTTTGAAAAAAAACAAAACATGTTTCTATGTCAGTGGTGCTCAAACTTTTTCATGTGAAGGACGGACCCCCAAAAATGTATTTGGCTATGGACCCACAACTCAACATATTTAGTTCCAGGGACCCCCCAGAAGCTAAAATGTGAGTTACAAATGTTCGCTTGAAAATATATATTCAAAGATTTGCACACATTTTCAGGACTTTTCAACAATAGTATAAAATAACGAAGGCACCTCCACCTTGGGCCCTAGTAACTCAGTCCCACTCCCCCCCCCCCCCCCCCCCCCCTTGTGACGCCCCTGACAACAATAACAATAATAACACAATTGTTAAAATACTATATAGCCTATATTATCCTGGGCTGTGAAATATCATCTCTTACACAATGGGAAATTCAGCATATTTATTTATGTATCTGCTATTCACATAGCTCCCACACAAAAGACATCTCATTCAAATACAGTGTGCATACACATGTTATACTGACATTAGCCACACTGCCTTGTTTAACAGTTAACCAACACTGCCTGCTTTCTGCATGATCCATCAACAGCGTTGGATAGGATGGAAAACACCGATTATAGCCTACTAAACCACCATGTGTCGTTTTAGTATACATAATGTCCAAAAGTAAAGCGGCACGTTTAAATCTCGCATATCTCTCGTACACACACACACACACACACACACAGAGAGAGAGAGAGAGAGAGAGAGAGAGAGAGAGAGAGAGAGATATCGCGGTTTGATTCATTCTTACAAACAGAAACGCTACTCCAAGGGGCTACAATGTAGCCTTCAACAAGACCCGACGCTTAAAGATCAACGGCGGCATCTGCTACACTGGCGAAATGCACAACCTGCTCCATTAAAACCACAAATCGGGGCAATTCAGCCCCGCCGAATGATCGGCACTACACACAGACAAGAGCAGGCAATAATAAACAGTAGGCTTTATTACAGGGCTACGACAAGCTTCCTAAACGCTTCTTTCAAGTGGTCCACCACTCTATTGTTGAGAAACAATCTCAGCCAAGTAGAAACAAAAACCTTATTTTTTTTCCAGCACAGACAGAGCGAAGGTGGTGCGCTAAGCAAAGCGACACCCATAAGAACAATCAATGTTTACGTTTATTTATTTATTTTTTTACTTACCAGGTTTTAACTGAGAAAAGAAAAAGTCCGTAATATTATTTCGGGGTCTCTTGAAGTGTGTGTTTTTAATATCTTCCCCTCTCTCTCGCTCTCTCTCTCGCTCTCTCTCGTCACAGCCACTAGAATGGGCTGAACGTCAGTGGGTGAGTAACTGAATCAACTAGCAGAGAGCACAGTAAGTTGAAGTGTCAAATTACATTGGCTATTCTATTACCAAAGGACCAGGCACGGTGGTTACTGACAAAATGTGTCGCGGATTCTGTACACACAGTGAGGGGAGCCATTAGCGCGCACAGACAGACAGGAAGGAGAAGTGTCGTTGAATGAACAACACCGTCCGTTGTTAACCACTTAAACCCTATTATTCTTTAGGAAAAATAAATAAATAACGAGCCTGATCTTGCAACTGTGCTTAATTGGGGGGCGTCTAGGCTACGGCAACATCCATTCGCCAAAAATAGCCGATATGCAAGCTCGCATCATGCACTTTGGGTTTGCAGATCGGCTATTTTGGGCAAATGTTCCGGCCAGAATAGGAATGGATGCATTCTGGGGTTCAAGTGGTTAACTAGCGGTATGTAAAGAGATAACATGATTTTTAATAATGAATAATTGTTTTGAGGGAAAATGGCATTATAAGATGGCGATCAGCATATTTAGGCTAATCAGCGTTAATTATAATAAGATTTACACATTTTAATTATTACTATTTGCGGTAACAAATCCTTCCAAGATAATGCAATTCATCAATTATTATTTTATTTTTGTGTGATTTATTATATTTTCTGTTTCTTGCCGTTAATTGATACTGAGTATCAGTATCACAATCAATGATCATGACAGTCAATGATTAAAACAATTACATGGCTTTTCATGCCCGGGACCCAAACTAGTGAAAACAGCAGATCTACAAGCTCACAATGCATAGCTCTCAGCTATTGTCAACAGCCTAGCCTACAAACGTTTGTTTTCTAATTTATGGAATTTCTTCAATTTTTATTTTATTTGTTGAATTGAAATTCATGAACATCTTAGCTTTTGGGAGGGATATTTATTGATTGATTTATTTATTATGTTTTGAAATAAACACAACGGACCCAAAATAAATGTGTCCGCGGCGACCCACAACGGGTCCCGACCCCAGTGTTTGGGAACCGGTATTGCTGTCGTTCCCTTCCCTCTCTCTCTCTTTCCCTCCCCTCTGCAACCACCCATCATTACATGCAGGATGAGGATCCGCCTGCCTGCCACGGCGAGATGCCACCCTCCGTGTTTTGCAGGTCACCGCTCTCCGTCTGAATAACAAAGACATGTTTGAGAGCAGAGCAGGCAGCAGCAGCAGCAGCAGCAGCAGAGGCATCAGCAGCGGGCTGGGCTGGCCGGTGACGTCAAGGAACTATGACTGTGCCAAGCAAGCAGCATCTAGCCTGAAAACTTCACCCCTACCTCCCCCCCTCCCCTCCCCTATCCTATCCTATCCTCCCTCCTCCTAGACACCACACACACACACACACACACACACACACACACACACACACACACACACACACACACACACACACACACACACACACAGTGGGGGGGGGGGGGGGGGGAGGGAGTACTCAAGTACTACTTATTAAGTAAAAGTATCAATAGGCTACTGCAATGTAGAAGAGTGGTGGAAAAAGTACTCATATATTTTACTTTCAGTGAAAGTATCAATAGTGCACTGTAGAAGTAGTAGTACTCTGTTACGAGTAAAAGTCCGGAATTTATAATGTACTTGAGTAAAAGTACGGAAGTAGTGGCATCAAAATGTGCTTAAAGTACCAAAAGTAAAAGTACAAAATGTTTGAAAATAGCAGACCTACAAGCTCACAGCGCGTCGCGATGCGACGCGTTGTGAGCTTATAGATCGGCTATTTTCAAATAGCCTATGGTATAAAATAGGGCTAAAGTGGATTAATGTATGTTTTATAATATAATAATTGATATCTTCAAAGTAACTATTAACTAAAGTTTTCAAAATTGTAGTGGAGTAGAAGTAAAAGTATTGGAAATTGGATTTTTGGAAATACTCTAGTAAAGTACAAATACTCAAAATTGTACTTAAGTAAATCTACTTAGTTTACACCACTGGCCACCACACACACAGTGGTGGGAAAAAAGTACTCAAATGTTTTTACTTAAGTAAAAGTATCAATACTGCAATGTAGAAGTATACAATTCAATTACATTTTCAATTCAAATGTGCTTTATTGGCATGAGAAAATATAAGTTTACATTGCCAAAGAAATGTAGAAGTATACTTTGTTACTGTTACTATAAGTAAAAATGTACTTGAGTAAAAGTACAAAAGTAGTGGCATCAAAATGTATGAAAGTACTATGCAGAATGTCCTATATATTCAAGTATTCAAATGCATAAGAATCTTTTGAAAATAACAGATCTACAAGCTCACAATGCGTCACATCAATTTACATAGTAACTATTAGGCTAACTAAAGCTTTCAAATAAATGTACAGGTAGTGAAGTAAAAGTACAATATTTGTCTCTGAGTATTGGAAATTAGAAATACTCAAATAAAGTACAACTACCTCAATTAAGTGCAGTATTTAAGTAAATGTATTCAGTTCATTTACACCACTGCACGCACACACACACACGCACACACGCACGCACGCACACACGCAGACTGACCCATAAGCACTCTGTCAAAAGTTAGTGCCTCCGCCCCCAAATATAACAAGCTTTACTTTTTGTGAGTATTATAGAACAGTGTGTGTGCGTGTGTGTGTAGGTAGGTTATATATATATATAGTCTATTTATAATTGTTTGACATCATTAAACTAGCCATTTCCACCCAATTATTAATTATTCTGTTAATTGTACTCACAAAAGAGTGCCAATTTGCCTGATCCAAGTCATTCAAGCCCCTGCTTGTCTGTGTGTGTGTGTGTGTGTGTGTGTGTGTGTGTGTGTGTGTGTGTGTGTGTGTGTGTGTGTGTGTGTGTGTGTGTGTGTGTGTGTGTGTGTGAGTCTCTACCCCCAGCTGTCTAAGGGGGAGGGATGGTTTGGAACAATAGGAGCCATTTGTCCTGCTAAAAGGTGACAGGAAGCATTGATTTCAGTCTGTTCCAGGCATGTAAACCATTCCAGGATTGGCTAATAGGAATACATTCCACTTATTAATTCTGGAAATATCAAGCAAATGCAATTTGCAAAAAAAAAAAAAAAAAGCACTGTGATATGGAGATTATCTTTTGATTCAAGGACACCAAAGCCATGTCAATGTAATTGAGTTGCTAATTACAATAAACCCCTCTCTTTATTGAATGAGAATCCCAATAACGTTTAATGAATACGCGGATGCGTGTGTAAAACGCACACTTACTCACACACAAACACATGCACACAATCACACATACAGACCAAAAACAATCAATTCACAAACATAACTTCGCTTAAAGATTTGTGGTTAAACCCAGACTAGCGTAGCCCACAGTCTCTATCCAAGATCAGCGATCAGCAGGGGCTCCATTAACCCATTAAAGGAATAGTTCACCCCTAAAATGACTTTTTTTCTATTGATTACTCACCTCATGGAGACTTCAGTTCAATAATATATATATATATATATATATATATATATATATATATATATATATATATATATATATATATATCCACCTCTTTCCGCGGGAGTTTGCTGGAGGCGACTGGAGATTATTTGGACCACACTTCCGGTTTAACAGCAGACATACAAGCTCACGTCGCGTCGCAGATGCAGCCTGTTGTGAGCTTGTAAATCACACTCGGCTGCGGCGCCGAAAGCTCGGTACAGCGTCTGCGCAATGCACTATGGGGCGTTGGAAACTCGTGGATATATATTTTTTAACGCACTCCTAAGACAATAATTTGATTGCAATAAATGTACCCCCATTCATTCCGGATGTGGACCCAAGTGCATTTGGGTCCCCATACGGAAACAATGGGTGCAAATTTACACAAATCTAAATTTTGTGACTTTGGAATGCGACAAAAAACATGAAATATTATTGAACTCAAATATCCATGGCATGAGTAATCAATAGAAGGAAAAAAATCATTTTAGGGGTGAACTACTCCTTTAAGACCTATAAGGTCGATTCTACAAATGAAAGCCTTCTAAGTCAGTAGTTCTCACACTTTCAAGATTTTTCAAAAATTCAAAGTGACGCCCTGTGAGCTTGCATATCTGCTATTTTTTTATAGCCATCGCAAACATCAAACATATAATTTTCAAAATGTCTGTCTGTCTGTCTGTCTGTCTGTCTGTCTGTCTGTCTGTCTGAGTGTCTGTCTGTCACAGCGTTTCTCCTCAGTGGCTGGAGCAATTGATCTGAAATCGCATCACCATTAGCATATGAACACACCTGACATAACTGTGAAGCCCGTTTGTCACTTTCACAAATCGTCTGCTGTATATTAGCATTTTTATGGTGTATCTACTATCTATTCTGCATCTAGCATGAGGCTCATCTATTCTGCATCTAGCATGAGGCAACATGTTTAACCAGCTGTGTGTGTGTGTGTGTGTGTGTGTGTGTGTGTGTGTGTGTGTGTGTGTGTGTGTGTGTGTGTGTGTGTGTGTGTGTGTGTGTGTGAGCAGGCGGGGGGGGGGGGGGGGGTGTCTGGCCCTGTTACAGATGTTGTCCAAAAATCATGCAGATCGGTATATTTCTTACATTGATGCTCCTACATATTATCATGCAAGCACCAGTTAAAGCTACTTTCCATCCCTCATATACTGTGTGCACAGTGCACCCAATAACCCACACACTGCACATCATTTCAGAGCTCATATCTTTGAACGGGTAAGGGCCAGTGTAAAATAATTACACAGATGAGTTCCCAGTGTCATTTTTTTTAAATGCATCCCGGATTTAATGCGTTAAAAACAGAACATTCAAATGGTTATGATAGGTGTGCTGATAATGAAGACAACATTTTACCTGAAATATAAGCTCCCTGTCAATTAAAACGGTGGATTTTTATTTCCGACAGCGACGACTTGCTTTCACTGTGAACTTGTGAAGGGGACTCTGTGGCATGACATTCAGGGGTGTCGCACCATATTCTGGGCCCTGGGTACAAGGATTCACTGCGGCCCTCCCATGAATGTTCTTCGTTATTTTGAGTTTTATTTATTGAAAAATTGCAGATATACAAGCTCAAAGTGAGCTTGTAGATCTGCTATTTTTGAAAAATAATGAAAAGTCTTTGAATATTTCAAATCCTTCTACGTTTTTTTGTAAAACCTCTGTTTCTATGTCAGTGGTGCTCAAACTTTTTCATGTGAAGGACCCCCAAAATGATATGTATTTGGCCACGGACCCCCCATCTCAAAATATTTAGTTCCAGGCACCCCCCAGAAGCAAAATTTGAGTTACAAATGTTCGCTTAAAAATACATATTCAAAGATTTGCACGACATTTTCATGACTTTTCAAAAATAGCAGATCTACAAGCTCGCAGCGCAGCACTCGGTGCCGCGCTGTGAGCTTGTATATCTGCTATTTTTCAATAGCTAAAGTATAAAATAATTAAGGCCCCTCCACCTTGGGCCCTAGTAACTCTAGTCCCATGCACTTTTCCCCCCCTTGTGACGCCCCTGATGACATTCTCCAAGATGTCAGACCTGTGTGATCACAGTGTTGTAACACCTTGGCTCTTGAGACGATGATGTGACGTAAAAGATGCTCTGTAGCGTTCTGCTGCACCGGGGGGCACACTGCTCCAAATATAGTGGGGAATGTTTCCCTCTTATCCACTGGCTGAAGGAGACACAAGATAAAATACTAAAGCAAAAACAGCAGCAGGTATTAATTGTGTGAGAATTGGTTCTGGGTATAATAAGGGCAAAGAATTTAAATAAATGAAAGAATGAAAGTTGATGTTTACGGAAATGAATAACTCACAGCAGAGGTCTTCAACGTTTTCAGGCCAAGGACCCCTTATTGGGGAAGAGATGAAGCAGGGACCCCCACAACATGTTCATAGACTCCATATAGTTTCATTGTTTGACAGCACGATCAACTGCGTATTTTGGATTCATGTCAATTTGCGTTTTCAGATAGTTAACCACTTGAACCATCAATACTTAATAAACTTGACCTTTCAGTCTGCTCTTTTTCCCCTCTAAAACCAAACCTCTTGCCGAAAAAAGCAGATCTACAAGCTCACAACGCCTCACATGGCGAGGCGTTGTGAGCTTGTAGATCTGCTATTTTTGGCTAAAGTTCTCAGAATAAGTGGTTTCATTTTACGCTCTCAAGAGTTAAATTATTGTTAAACACCTGCATTACTTAATTTACAAGAAGTCTACACAATTACAGAATTGTAGAAGAATTGTTATTTTCATTGACCTGTTATCAGTCCTATGGCACCACATCAACCACAGCATGGAACTGTGGACAAATTCCTATCCAACAATAACAAAATATTCAAAAGGTTTTGAGTCAAAGAGGACTAAATCTCATCAAACGGTGGTCCGTGGCTCAAAAGCAGAATACATAATGGAGTAGAGATGGGACAATATGAAAATTTCATGTCACGATTATTGTGACCAAAGAAATCGCGATTTACGATATTATCGCGATAATCAAAATCCATTATCCTGGGGTGGAACATTTGCCAAAAAATTGCCGATCTAAAAGCTCACAACGCATTGCAACACGATGCGTTGTGAGCTTGTAGATCGGCTATTTTTTGGCATAGAGATTTGGCAGAGATGGAAAAAAAAGACTGTATATAGTACGTATATTATAAGTACGTTTTACCAATAGAGGGTTTAAGTGGTACCGGATATGCAGCTCGGCACATAAAAGGTGAATTGATCCCAGTGCATGACGGAGGACGATATCAGGATAAATTAGATCTCAACGATTACGATTATCGTGAGTGTTTTTTTATCACGATAAACGATAATATCACTTATCGTCCCATCCCTAGCTAAGAGATGGCCAGATTCAAATGTGTACGATGACCTTTGCCACCTACTCTGCATATCCTGTCACTCCTCTAGCGTCTGCTGCTATCTGATTAAAACGCCGGCGCAATTTCAGACGATCGTTCAGGAAAATCTGGCCCGTAAGCCGTAAGGTCTACACCTCGTATAATATCGACTACAAGGCCACTAATGGCGCAGGAACGCCATGTGCTGTATTTCCTCTGTTAGTGCAGTCCATAACATTTACTCAGACCCAGCGCCCCCCCCCCCCCCCCCCTGACTCTTCAACAGGGGTGTCGCATCAAATTCTGGGCCCTGGGTACAAGGATTCACTCACATCTTGTGCTTTAACTATTGAAAAATAGCAGATCTACAAGCCCACAGCGCGGCACCGAGCACCATTTTTGAATATTTCAAATCCTTAATTTCAAATCCTTCTAAGGTTTTTTGAAAAACCTATGTTTCTATATCAGTGGTACTCAAACCTTTTCATGTCAAGGACCCCCAAAATGATATGTATTTGGCCACGGACTCCCATCTCAAAACATTTAGTTCCAGGGACCCCCCCAGAAGCAGAAATTGAGTTACAAATGTGTGCTTAAAAAATACATAAATGACTTTTCAAAAATAGCAGATCTACAAGCTCGCATTGAAAAATTGCAGATATAGAAGCTCAAAGAATATGCTATTTTTCAATAGCCAAAGTATAAAATAATTCCAGGCCCCCTCCACCTTGGGCCCTAGTAACTCAGTCCCACTCCCCCCCCCAGCCCCCCTTGTGACGCCCCTGACTCCTCAACAGAAATCCTAGGGCCAGATGGCTGCCATGAAGATGGATGGACTGTATGGGGCTCCACCAGCTCTCTGGCTCTCACATTATGTTCAAGGGTTTGGTGGCAAAATCAAGAGTTAAGACTGAGGTTAACCACTTAAACCCTACCTACTTTGTGGACTGTGGGGTTCCCCAGGGGGCCACACTTGGCCCCCTTCCTTTTTGTTTTACTTACCTCTACACCAGTGGTTCTGGATCCTTTTCGTGCATGTCAAGGACCCCCAAATTGATATGTAATTGGTAAGGCTGGGACTTTAACTGATTAATTGCGATTAATTAATTACAGACCACCACAGAACCTTCAGTTTCGGGCTTACCGATCATAGCGATGCACCAACCAAGAAGAGACAACAAATGCAAAGGGAGAAGTAGCCGATCAGATCGCTTTGCTTGGCCCAGTGGATGCGAAATTTAGATTTAAAAAACTCACTCGTTGATTCACACGTACAACAAAATGTGTTTTACTTGAAAAAAAATGCTTCTCAGGTCAAATATCGATGTGCGATAAAAATGCGATTAATTAATCACAGAGCCTGTAATTAATTAGATTAAAAAATGTAATCGCATCCCAGCCCTAGTATTTGGCCACGGATCCCATCTGAAAAATATCTGTGCTAGTGACGCCCCATACAAGATATGTTTTGTGTGTTTTTTCCCAAAAATATTTTTCGTGTTCTTTCAACATTATTGAAAATAGCAGCGCTGGTAGATCGGCTATTTTCGAATAGCTAATGTGTAAGAGGTTAAAGTGGTTAAACAGATTTTTGATGCTTTATTAATTATTTATAGGCCTACTAGGCCTATTAGGCCTACTATATTAACCCCCCAAGGTCCCCGAACCCCACTTTGATAACCAGTGCTCTAACACACAAAACATATTTGCCGAAAATAGCCGATCTACAAGATCCCAACTCGTTGCGACAGATCTGCTATTTTTGTCAAACGGTTTCCTGTTTTGACAAGGCCAGAACTGGGACGCTATAGGGTTCATGGGGTTTAAACCCTGAGCATCCCTATTCTGGGGGGAGGACGTTCGCCCCAAAATAGAAGATCTACAAGCCCACATCTGAGCCAAAGCGATGTGGTGAAGAGTGGGAAAAGAGCATATCAAGCATTGTTTGCTGTTTATTTTTAGATGCCCATTAGATTAGTGAAGTATAGAGGATCTAAATGGTTATGTAGTGTTGTAACCTGCTGTTCTAAATGTTCTGCTAAAAAAGAATCTAGAGCTAGGCTATTAAAGCTGATCTATTGATTGTATAACCTTAAGGAGTACATATAATAAGGAGTATATTATATGCCTGCGTCAGAAATTGAAATTATGAAAACTTTCCATTTGTATGCTGTATGCTACTGTATGCTACTAGTCATTTAAATATTCTTGGAACATAGTAGTTTCTGTTCAGATTGTCGCCTAGCTGCAAAGTGTGTCTGTGTATGCATGTGCGTGCGTGCGTGCTTGCGTGTGTGTGTTACTTATGAGCTGTGTTTGTTATTTGCTTTAGCGTTCGATGCCTAATGTAGATGCAACCATTTCAGGGAAATGAGAAACGTATCTCTAATTTTGGACCTCGCCCCGACACGACTCCTATTGCTGCTTACATAAAAAAAAACTAAGAGAAAAAAATAAGAAATAGCAAGCACAATGTGAGCTTTCAAAGTGTTAGGAGGAGGGAGAGATGTCTGTGTTTTCATTTACAGTTCCCACCTGGTTTATGAATGAACAAACCGCCAGGCTCCAGAGACCGGCCCACATCCTCCTCCAACAACCAACCAACTGGCTGCGTTCCAGTCATAATGTTCTGTGCACACTTGACTCTGCAGTGGAGAGAAGTCTGCAGCAGCGGCCAGCAGGGGCCGGGGGTCCAGGGGTGTCGCACCACATTCTGGGCCCTGGGTACAAGGATTCACTGCGGGCCCCCCATGAATGTTCTTCATAGGGGAGGGTTTAACCAATTTAGACTGGGAACGCATTATTACGCATTATTTTGTGCTTTAACTATTGACAAATAGCAGATATACAAGCTCACAGTGCGGCACCGAGTGCTGCACTGAGCTTGTACTGTAGATCTGCTATTTTTTGAAAAATTATGAAAATGTTTGCAATTCTTTGAATATTTCAAATTCTTCTAAGGATTTTTGAAACACCTATGTTTCTATGTCAGTGGTGCTCAAACTGTTTCATGTGAAGGACCCCCAATCTCAAAATATTTAGTTCCAGGGACGCCCCAGAAGCAACATTTGAGTTACAAATGTTCGCTTAAAAAATACATATACCAAAGATTTAGATACATTTTCACGACTTTAAAAAAATAGCAGATCTACAAGCTTGCAGCACAGCACTCGGTGCCGCGCTGTGAGCTTGTATATCTGCTAGTTTTCAATAGCTAAGGTATAAAATAATGAAGGCCCCTCCACCTTGGGCCCTGGTAACTCAGTCCCCCCCCCCCCCCCCCCCTTGTGACGCCCCTGGCTGAGGGTCCACAGGCAGCGCTGGACAACGTTTACGATACTCAAGTAAATACTCTAAAGCAAATGTTTAAGAAGTAGTGAGAATAGCCGATCTGCAAGCTCACAACACGGCGCGAAGTCTCGCGTTGTGAGCTTGTAGGTCTGCTGTTTTCACTAGTTTGGGTCCGGGACAAAACGTCAAATCTCTCTTTTGGGTCACAAGCTTTAAAAGTTTGGGAACCACTGCTCTAAAGTATTCAAAAGTGCAAGTTACAAAGTACATGTATGTTTTGTTAATATCAATGCATTGATGTATTGAAATGTATAAAACATTTCCAGCACAAAAATGTAAAATAAAAAATCAAAATCTGATCTAATACATCTGGGGGATGTCAAAAGTACAGTATTTCTATCGTGACAAAATAAAACAGTACTGGAGGACTGTGCACTCAAGTAAGGTCTGGGAAAAAATGAGAGAGACAAAAGGAGAAAGAGGAACACTATGTGAACGAGAGATAGAAGAGAGAGAGAGAGGGTGATGTCAGGATGGGGAGGTAGAGAGAGAGATAGAAGAGAGAGAGAGAGAGAGAGAGAGAGAGAGAATGAGAGAGAGAGAGAGAGAGAGAGAGAGAGAGAGAGAGAGAGAGAGGAATAGTGCTGGAAGCCTAATACCCAAGTGGCTACTTACTACGATGTTCGAGAGCAGTGTTGGCATATTTTGCCTCACTTTCTTTAGCTTATACTTGGAATGAGTGTAATATAATGAATGGAATAAGACATGAGAGTTACATGATTCCCTTTGGCAGCAGTCAACCATACCAGTGTTCCCCGTCCCAGCCAGCCATTCAGCTCGGAGAACTCCTAACTTGACGGGACATTTTTAATGCCCGGTGCCCACTTTTTTAAAACAACTTTGCGATTACTGGGATTTGTTATGCGTTACGGGACTGTGAGCGCGTGTGCCTGCCCCGTTAGGGCTAGGGCAGTGGTGGGAAAAGTGTTTAAACTTTCTAAGTTAAATTACCAATAACAACATAGGAAAATGCATGTATTGAAAGTTTTACTTAAGTAAAAGTACAAACTTATTGGCGTCAACATATACTCACGGTACAAAAGTAAAAGTACATTTTTTTTTATTCAAAATCTTTCAAACCCTTTCCAAAAAACGCTGAGCACCGCATTGCGACACAGTGTAATATTGTACATGGGCTATTTTTTTTTATATCTGAAGCACAACATAGGGCTTAAGTGTTTAATGCATGTTTTGTATTCATCTAAATCTGCAACCTGGTGAGAGCAGGAGTGGACCTGGTGAGACGTAGAAGGGGCCCGGACAGGAGTAAATCCACAGAGCCTAGTACTTCCTAGCGCCAGACTTCCTTTCCTAGTCTTGGCAGAGTAGTTCTGGAGTGGTGAGTGAATGGTCCTGTCTTTCCCTAATGGGACTGATCGTGGGTAGCTACTGGGACGTAAGTCGGGACTTGATCAACCCCGGCTGGGTCACCCAGGTGAGGGGTATGATGTTGCGAGACCCGAAACCCCGATGAGCTTGGGCTACATCACTGAGGATACGTCCCAGTTGCATCCATGCGATGTTTTTTCGTTATTGCAAAGCAACTAGTAACTCAAGTTGTCAAATAATGGTAGTGGAGTAAAAAAGTACACAATATTTGCCCCTGAGATTCTCTGGAGTAAACGTATTAAATAAAAGTAAGAGTACCTCATAACATTGTACCCATGTACAGCACTTGAATAAATGGACCGTCGGCAGTGGTAAAATAGTGAGGGGATAGTGAGTCATCAATATTAAGCCCATCTAACAGGATTTCATATGGGAATGCCCCTATATGGAGGAAGACAGCCCATATTTGTCTGGCTAGTTCTCCATGGATCTCCATGTATGGGCATAAAAGAGGGATGTACCATATATACAGTACACAGACCTCTATATATGGATAGGGGTCTCCATATATGGGTAACTGGACCTATATACATCGCTGGCCAGATGGCCAAGAATTGGCGTGACCTCGCCCTTTAGTGCGGGTCGCATGTCACCCTGAGGTGTCTTACTAGTAATAATATTATAATTTATATCTGCATTGTAACTAACTAAGATTTCAAATAAATGTAGTGGAGTAAAAGTACAAAATTTTGAATCCGAGATGTAGTGGAGTAGAAGTAAAAGTAACGGAAATTGGAAATACTCAGGTAAAGTACAAATAGCTCGAAATTGTACAGTACTTAAGTAAATACTTCGTTAATTTACATCAATGCTTATAATAAGCAAACGTGGCAACACTGGCAGCAGCAGCAGCAGCAGCAGCAGCAGCAATAGGCTGCCTTCCTTTGCCCCCATGCTGCTTGCTGGGGGAAGAGCGGGGCAAGCCAATCACTGTGTGTGTATGCTCACAAAGAGGAGAAGAGCATTCAGAAAGCCAACTGTTCCCCCAGGCCACACGGGCAAAGACAAGGGGGGAGGGGGGAAGGGGCGGGGGCTGGGGGGTTATAGAGAGGGAGCAGAAAAAAAGGGAAGAGGGGGAAGGAAGGAAGGAAGAGGAAGGCATGTTTCCTTTGCAACCGTAGTGTGTAGTGAGGAGGAGAATGCTGCTGCTGCAGACAGAACTGACATCCAGCATGTAGAACTGCTAACGGCCACAAGGCGAACCAACATAACATGAGCCTTCCTTCTGTAACCGGAAACAGTGTGGGGCCCCTGCAGCAGTGTTGTTTTTGAAAGCAAATTTTGATTTAGTTTTAGTCATAGTCTTTTGAATAAAATGTAATTTAGTTTTAGTCATAATTTAGTCACCCGAAAAGTATTCGTTTTTTAGTCTAATTTTAGTCGACTAAATGTCATAAGATTTTAGGCAACTGAATCTACAGTTGAATTAGTCGACTAAAATGTATTTTGGCAGGCATTGATGGCATCGTAATGACATTTTACAATTGTTTGTGTGCTGAAAATAGCCGATCTACAAGCTCACAACGCGTCGCAGTGCGACACGTTGTGAGCTTGTAGATCGGCTATTTTCAGCACGCACCACCTGAGAGCAACCAAACATAAAATGACTCATGATCCACTAGTCCCTCCCTAACGTTTTAGTCTAGTTTTTATTTTGTTGACGAAATTGTCAATATATTTAGTCTTAGTTTTAAGTTTTAGTCATTACAGCTTAGTCTCCACCAGCCGAAGGCATGGGGGAGAGTATGTTTTCCCCTCCGTCCGTCCGTCCGTCCGTCCGTGCGTGCGTGCGTCCGTCCGTTCGTCCGTCCGTGCGTCCTCGCAGTTTGTGAGCACCTAATCTCAGTCGCCGTTGGCCCGGTCGCTGCCAAAGTGAGCACACACATTCCCTGGACTCCAATCTAGAACCTCTGCCCTAAATTTTTCAAATGGGCCTTTTCTAGCGCCACCTAGTGGCCGATGTTCGCAAAACACATTTCTGTGCACTACTCTTACAGATTTTGTCCAAAAATCCTACAAATCGGTAGGCAGTATCTCGACAGTCATGTGATCGACACGGATCTATCCGAATTTGCATATTCCATCCTGATTGGCTAAAATTGGCTTCCAAAGTTTGTAGGATTGAGCCGTTTTGAAAAAAATGCCTCAAATCACAAACGCAAAGTGCAATTATCATGAAATCGCACACACACATTCCCACTAGGCCGAGGAAGAAATGCCACTTAATTTTTTTTAAATCAGCCTCATGGTGTCGCTATAACAGGCCGATTTGTGGTTTTACCTATAACTCCACCGATCAGTTTCAAACTTGGTAAGTGCACTCCCTTTATAGCGCCACCTTTGGGCCGACTTATGTAAAACGCATTTTTGGATATTACTCCTTGAGATTTTATCCAAAAATCACACAAATCGGTACACAGTATCTCTATAGTCATGTGATCAAGTACGATCCGTCTGATATTTCATATTCCATCCTGATTGGCTAATATTAGCTTCCAAAGTTTGCAGGATTGCTCCGTTTTTGAACAAAATGCCTCAAATCATCAACCATGCTTGCGATTACCGTGAAATTTGCCACACATATTCCCACTAGGTCAAGGAACAAATGCTACCTTTTTCACATTGGCTTGTTATAGCGCCACCAGCAGGTAGACTTTAGCAAAACATATTTTTGGAACAATGCTTCAAATCATGCATGCAGCGTCCGATTGCCATGAAAGATCTAAGGTGAAGAACACATGCCACCCTTTTTACATTGGCCTATAATACAGTAGCACCACCAGGACGCACGGCCTGGTGGAGACCTGTGCTCGGAAGAGCACTGCTTCTAGTTTTTATTTCGTTTTCGTCAGTGAAAAAAACGCAGTCGACAAACATTTTTCGTCATAGTTTTAGTCGACAAAATCAACACTGCCCTGCAGAACACTGGGCATTTATTTATTGTTTGATAGTTGATTTTACACCTACATTTAGGTCACGAATTAGTCCAAAATAATACATTTCATATTTTTTAAATTACGTTTAAGGCCCAATTAAAAAAAGAAAAAAAGCTAAATTACGTGGTGAATATATATTTTGTATCTACATTTGAATAGTAACAACTAAGTAACTATTGAATTATTATTAAATAATTGTAGTGGAGTAAAAAGTACAATATTTGCCTTTGAGTAAATTGAAACGTTTAGCCTCCATCATAATCCAAGGTGAAGCGCTGTCACCTCACCACTGTGTAGTTTTCTAGCTATCACCTAGGGAGCCTTTGTTATACATTTTTAGGTGATAGCTAGAAAACTACACCGCGGTGAGGTGATAGCTCTTCACCCTGTACTAGCCTATGATAGAGGCTTAAGGTTCCTCAAAATTGTCTCTGAGCAAATGTACTTACGGTAGTTACTTTCCACCATGATACCAGCCGGCCTGCACAAATCAGAAATCGGAAACCAACACTAATAATAACAACCAGCACTATATGTGAACGATTCACACTTGGGCGTCAGCGAGATCCGGGAATTCTTTTGATACATCAAACGCTTTACTTTTCTTCACAAACACCACTTATTATTGTCTTTATTAAAACGGTGTCATACTGCTGAACCATATGTACTGGTCCTAGATGTTTTGTCATGCTCCGGGAATTATGTATAATTTGCGTCAAACAATCCCCGCATGGCAGATTGAGCTCACAGTGGGTGTTCCACTTAATAAAATCACTTAGTGTAACAATTCCCACCTTGGCATCCCTCTGTTCCTCGCAGACAGACAGACAGAGAGAGAGAGAGAGAGAGAGAGAGAGAGAGAGAGAGAGAGAGAGAGAGAGAGAGAGAGAAGAGAGGCTAGGTTAGCTACGTTGCTATGTGAAGACTTGCCTTTTTGTTGTGCTTTTATGTATTACCTGACACAAGGTTAACTAGTTATTTCCATATCCCCCTTTATTCCCCTCGTAACTCCCAGGGCAGAGTGTAAACTCAATTATAGTCAAAAGCATGTCATTGTCGCCGGTGCGGTGGATGAAAACCTTGTATGTCAAAGACAGGTAATGGTAGGGAAAAAAAGAAGAAAAGGAAAAGAAAATGTGTTCCTGATGGGTTGAACGTAGTTATTATTCAGCTACAAGCTCTTGTTAACAATTTTCTTTGGTTAAATATTTATCGAACCACTTTCAGTTTAATGTGTTTAAGTTTTTGTTTAGTTCAGCCCAATTTTTTTTTCTATTGACTACTCACCTCATGGAGACTCATGGAGTTCAATATTAGTTTTAGTTTTTTGTCACATTCCTAAGAAAGAAATGTGATTATAGTAAATGTACCTACCACCAATGGGGGTACATTTAATGTAATCAAATTATTGTTTGGGTTCTCACAGCATCTCCATATATGGGTATCAGGGGTTTCCATATATGGGTAACTGGTCCGATATACATCACTGGCCAGATGGCCAAGACATGACGTGACCTCGCCTTTTTCTCCCTTAGGTGTCTTACTGGTATATGGAGATACAAGGTTTCTGCCCGAACACTGATGGAAAAACATAAAAAGCTGAAATGTCGTGCTGTGTTCGTCTGGATAACTTGAGATACACTCAGTCAATTTCAGCTACATGTGAGCGTTTAATTATTAGCAAGGCATTACAGGACTTTAATGAGACACTGCCACAAATTGCCTTGTAGTTTCTTACAGGCTCTTCCCCCCCTCTCTCTCTCTTTAGGTATCTATCTCAGTTAAGGACAGCCTTTCCTCAACGATTTCAGAGGTATTTTGTCTAATGCTGTGACATTTAAATGAGATACTCTCCTTATCTTTGGAAAGATGGGTCCCAGCTACTCAACTAACTGCTAAATGTCACGTGTGTTTAAAAGGTCACGACAAATCTCTTCAGTTATTGTATTATCAAAAGGAGATTAGCGGATCCCCCCCTCTTATGTTAATATGGTCAGCTTGGTTCCCTACAACATGTCAGAACAACCCCTTGCAGGGACGTGCTTGCCATTGGGAAATGCGGGACAACTCCCGAATGGCCGGTTCATTCCCGGCCGGTCCAGGCCGGCCATAAGGAAAAAAATTAAAATAAAATTATTCGTTCCATTTTGGGGGCTGGGCGGCCAACAAAGTAAATCGTCACTATCGGCCAGAAACCTTGTATCGTTTCAAATTTGTAATTTTTTTCTCAAAGCAAAGACCTGCTTCATACAAGGCTGTCGCACAAAAGTAGTGAAAACAGCAGATCTACAAGCACACAACGCCTCGCGGTGCGAGGCGTTGTGTGCTTGTAGATCGGCTGTTTTCACTAATTTAAATCATTTTTAAAATGATAAATACAAAACAAACAGTTTTGGACATACAAGGTTTCCACCCGACAACGACGAAATATAACTCATGTAATTGGCCCGCTGGCTTGTCACTTGTCATGATCTGAAATGGCAAATCTTTGAGTAGCAGCAGCGCTATAGAGAGAGATCTCTCTCTATAGCGCTATAGAGAGAGATCTCTCTCTATAGCGTGCAATGAGGGCCTCTCCAACTCTTTTTCCCGGGCTGAATCAGGGGCCCAGCACGTCCCTGACCCCTTGTAATAAATGTTACATGTGATTTAAATCATACATTTGATACACACGATTAATATAACTGCCAAATATCCTCTGCTAAATGTAGTTCATTCAGAAGAACTTGGATCCATATAGAGCGTCAATCCTTACCGCCCATCGCAGGATTGATCACTGTCTTTGATAAAACCGACTGGCTGTTGTCATTTCATGCAGAAATAAATAACACATCGCGCGCCGTCTTCTCTTAAACCTTGCTTAGCCTCTTTGCGGCGTCAGCCTGTGTCATGTCAAAGTCTGAAAAGGAAAACATTTGGACGAGTTGCAACAGCTTTTGAAGCCCCATGGAGGGCAGCAGCAGTCCCTGTTTGCACACACATACACACACACACACACACACACACACACACACACACACACACACACACAGACGCACACACATACACAGGGGCGTCACAAGGGGGGGGAAAGTGGGACTGAGTTACTAGGGCCCAAGGTGGAGGGGTCTTCATTATTTTATACTTTAGCTATTGAAAAATAGCAGATCTAGCTGGTAGAGCTGCTATTTTTAAAAAGTCGTGAAAATTTGTGCAAATCTTTGAATATATTATGCCTTTTTTAAGCGAACATTTGTAACTCAAATTTTGCTTCTGGGGGGTCCCTGGAACTAAATATTTTGAGATGGGGGGTCCGAGGCCAAATAAATATCATTTTGGGGGTCCTTGACATAGAAACATAGTTAAAAAACAAACAAAAAAAAACAGAAGGATTTGAAATATTCAAAGACACACATTTTCACAATTTTTCAAAAATAGCAGATCTACAAGCTCGCAGCGTGGCGCTTGGTGCAGCCCTGTGAGCTTGTACTGTATTTCTGCTATTTTTCAATAGTTAAAGCACAAAATAATGTGTTACCAGTCTAAATGGGTTAAATGAAGAACATTCATGGGGGCCCGCAGTGAATCCTTGTACTCAGGGCCCAGAATTTGGTGCGACACCCCTGCACACACACACACACACACACACACACACACACACACACACACACACACACACACACACACACACACGCACACACGTGCGCGCTTGTGTGACACCATCCACTTCTTCAAGCTTTACAGCTTTCCACGTCCAGCAGTGTGTTTGGAAGAGGTTGCCGGGCAACAGGCTGCACAAACACGGCACCTGACATACTGACAGAGAGAGCAACAACCACATGTCTGCATAGCTCTGTAGTCTCACTTAACGTTCACTACACCACAAATACATGTTCACAGCACACACACACACGAATGGCTCGTTTTGTCCTCTTTACACAAAAAGTACAGGCATACTTAAGACATAGCCTACATTTATATGGAACCCTACAGGGCTACAATTATCGATTATTTACTTAGCGGTTATTCTATCAATTAGTTGTTTGATTGGAAAATCGATTAGCCGCGTACGCATAATTTTACAATTCAGTGCAATAATAGTGTATCTATAATCTTACAATGCAAAGCATTTCTTTGAAATTACACTTTTTGCCTGTAATGACATTACATTTTTAATGATTATTAATCGTATTAACGTATCAATTATCAATCAATTCGATTAACTGTTGTATCCCTGAAGCCTTTTTATTTCTATGATATTGAGTTACATTTGAGAGGATAAAAGGACAGTATCTCCCGCTCTCCCTAAATGCTGGTTGGGAAACAGGAACCTTATCAGAAGGGCATCTGAATCATCACAATGTGATTACATTTGCAAGGCGGGTCAAAAATAAACACAGGAAACAATGTTAGTTACTTTACAACAAATGCTCCTTTTGACTGACATGGAACCACATTAACCCTGGCATCCCTATTTGTCATTATATGCAAAAAGGTTAAGAAGTAATAAAAAAAAAATCCAAAAGATATCATTTTCAGATTGCAAATTGCAAAAATGGCAGACCTAAAGTACATGCCCATAACATGATGCGGTGTGAGCTTGTAGATGAGCTACTTTAGCATTTTGTTGTTTTGCTTGTGGTGGACATTTTTGTCAAGATAAACATGTTGCGGGGCACATGGTGCAGTCGGTATAGCGCTGTCACCTCACAGCTAGAAAGTCCTGGGTTCGATTTCCGTTGGGCGCTGGGGGGTGGTTTTCTCCTCCTCGTAATCAGCGGCCATACCCTAGGTGGGGTTCTATATGTGGGGTTGGCGAAAGGGCCTTTCTGTGTGGAGTTTGCATGTTCTCCTGGGTCCCTTAGGTACCCTGATACCCTCACAAAAAACATGCAATAATCCTGGTCTCTATACTGCCTCCCCTTGGTCAGAGGGAGAGTACCCAGGATTACAGCTTAGGCATTAGTTAGACCCATCATTTGGGGTGTTATTGCTGCCAATTCAAAAGACGGTTCTTTCATTGATCTGGAAGCAACAATGGACAGAGTTCAGATACCAGATGGATTTCATATTAGTGTCTTTGTCGGGTGGAAACCTCACACATCCAAAACAGCAAAGTATCAGATCTACAAGCTGGAGCTTGCGAATCTGCTACTTTTGATGCTTTTGTGTGGCGCTGTAACATGATCGAGCAGGACGTTGATTTGCCAAAAAACACCCAAAAAAGTTTGAACATGAAGATAAGAGGTTTCTGCCCGACAGCGACGATATATTTTATCGGACTCCCCCTTTCCTAAGAGGATATGGATTTTGTGCCACCGGTCCGAGGAGAGTTAGGTGGGGCTGCGTGAGGCTGCCCTGCATCAAACGCTTGTGGCCAGTGGATTTTCTCTGTTAGGGCAGGATAGCACCGCAAAAAAGGTTGCATCACCGTATGACCCCCAGGCAGTGACATCCAAGCTTACGTTTATCCGTGGAACGCCGTCGCTGCACCACCACACAACGACGTATTAGCCATTTATGTAGCATTCGTCGTATTTACACAAGAAAACAATATTAACGGTGGAGTTTATTTATTTTATACTTTAGCTATTGAAAAATAGCAGATATACAAGCTCACAGCACGGCACCGAGTGCCGCGCTGCAAGCTTGTAGATCTGCTATTTTTGAAAAGTCGTGAAAATGTGTGCAAATCTTTGAAAATATGTATTTTTAAGCGAACATTTGTAACTCAAATTTTGCTTCTGGGGGGTCCCTGGAACTAAATATTTTGAGATGGGGGTCCGTGGCCAAATACATATCACTGCACCACACAACGACGTATCAGCCATTTCTGTCGCATTCGTCGCATTTACACATAAAAAACAATATTAACTGTGGAGTTCGGCAGCGATTTCTCCCGTTCCACAGGCGCACAGAGTGAGCGGCACACCTTCCTTTCTGCACGTGATCCATCTAGAATGAGAGTTTCCCTTGTCTCATCTCCACAGTGCATTTTGCAGCCACAATGTGGACAGCATGTAGAGTGTTAGCGCGCTATAGACTGTCCGCAAATCATCTCCTTTTAGTCTCCTCTGCAGGGGTGTCGCACCCAATTCTGGGCCCTGGGTACAAGGATTCACTGCGGGCCCCCCATGAATGTTCTTCCTAGGGGGGGAGGGGATTTAAACCATTTAGACTGGGAACGCATCATTTTTTTACCCGATTAGATAAATGTCTTCTAAATCCTTCTAAGGTTTTTTGAAAAACCTATGTTTCTATGTCAGTGGTGCTCAAACCTTTTCACGTGAATATGATATTTGGCCACAGACCCTCATCTCAAAATATTTAGTTCCAGGGACCCCCAGAAGCAAAATTTGAGTCACAAACGTTCGCTTAAAAATACATATATTCAAAGATTTGCAGACATTTTTCACAACTTTTCAAAAATAGCAGACCTACAAGCTTGCAGCGCGGCACTTGGTGCCGCGCTGTGAGCTTGTAGATCTGCTATTTTTCAATAGCTAAAGTATAAAATAACGAAGGCCCCTCCACCTTGGGCCCTATAGTAACTCAGCCCCACTTTTCCACCCCTTGTGACACCCCTGCCCCTCTGCACCAGACTCCCTGCATTTGGCTGGCGCTGATAAGGCCCAGTGAAATGACCTGAGGGAGGGGAGGAGGGATGGGATGGGGAGTGGAGGGGAGGGGAGGGGCGGGGGGGTCACAATTTCAACCACTGAAGTCAACGGAAGAGATAGACCACTGTGTCTATCAAAGTGTAACTCCAGGCTGCGTCTCTCTCTCTCTCTGCAGTGTTGTCATTTCCCAGGCAGAGGGATATGCATTGAATTAATGTGAAAAACGCAGAGTGAGAGATACAGTACAGTTCAGACAGTTGTTGTACGGTTCTCTGCAACGCCTCCGTTCCTAGGGACGCTGTCAAGACAATTGCAGGGTGGCTTGAGTTGTTGCGATTCTGTGGGACCGATCCCAATGATTCTTCCATTATCTGTCAAGATGAAAAATGCCTACACGCCATCCATAGAAGAAATAGTCTGAAACAATACCTCCAGTCAAAATGATAACAACTTGCAGATAGTATTCACTACAAGCTACAATTGCTCAGTGGTGGGGAAGTTATATTTGCCAAACGAAATGTATTATTAAAGGACAACTTTGTTTTCTTACAACAAGGGTTCATATTTTAGATGTTTTCATTTACTGCTTTCTATTGTTTTAGCGATTTTAGTATTTTGATTGGTTGGGAGCATGTGTACAGGTGGCTAAATAATATGTATTTTAGACACAATAAGCCGGCAATTTCTTTGTTACCATTTACACCACCATTGTGGTGCATCTTGGGAATGGGCTTATTGTGTCTAAAAATACATATTTAGCCACTTGCATGCATGCCCCCAACCTGGGGGCATGCATGCAAATCAAAATCGTTAAAATCACTAAAATGACAGAAAGAAGTAAATGAAAACATTTTAACACTCATCTTTTCTCTAAAATATGAACCCTTGTTGTAAAAAAAAAACAAAAAAACAACGTTGTGATTTTAAATAAGCGTAATCATTTCTCAGTAACAGGGGTCTCCATGTCTCTCCAGAAAATACATTTTCAGATACACGTTTCATCCAGTCAAGAGAAAGAATCCAAACAGGATACACAAGAGAAATTGGTAGTGATGAAACAAACAAACAAAAAATAAAAATAAAAATAAATGAGAAGACAAAATTGGAACTGGAACACCATAAAACTGAAGCTGAAAAATGTGTGTCTCTCTCCTTATGGGTTGAAATTGGGGTCCGACCTGAAAATGTATTTCCTGTTTATTAAAGAGCTGGAGAGATTTATAAAAAGAATATATAAAAAAGTGGATCTACAAGCTCACAACACACGATCACACGTGACGCGTTGATAGCCAACATCTACTGTATAGTTTTAAAGTGGTCTCATGCAATGCTGATGTTTGAACTAATGTTGATGCTATGCTGGGGACCCCCTGGAACCCCCTCAAGGACCCCTGGACTGGGGATCACCGCATCCCATTCACTTTGAGAACCACTGGGTTAAGGAATGTGGTGCAGCTACAGCACTGGTTGTTCAAGGTTCAAGGTTCAAGGTTGTACTTTATTGGTTGTGAGCTTGTAGATCTGCTATTTTCACTAGTTTCGGTCCTGGGTCAAACATCAAATTTTTCTTTTGGGGTTTGGAGCTAAAAGGTTTGGCAACCACTGATCTACAGTATGATGACTGTATGTCTGCTGCCATTAAAGTACACTTCTTTGGTTAGCAAACAGCTTCTATATCGAGGTGCCTTAATTATTCTATGCTTTAGCTATTGAAAAATAGCAGATCTACAAGTTTGCAGTGCATCACCGAGTGCCGCACTGCAAGCTTGTAGATCTGCTATTTTTGAAAAGTCGTGAAAATTTGAGCAACTCTTTGAATAGCCTATATGTATTTTTTAAGCAAACCTTTGTAACTAAAATTTTGCTTCTGGGGGTCCATGGAACTAAATATTTTGAGATGGGGGTCAGTGGCCAAATACATATCATTTTGGGGGTCCTTCACGTGAAAAGGTTTGAGCACCACTGACATAGAAACATAGTTTTTGTTTTTATACGTAGAATTTGAAATATTCAAAGACTTGCACAAATCTTCCACGATTTAAAAAAAATAGCAGATCTACAAGCTCGCAGCGCGGCACTCGTGGCACTAGCGCGGCACTGTGAGCTTGTATATCTGCTATTTTTCAATAGTTAAAGCACCCAGGCCCCACACATTTGGTGCGACATCCCTGCTTGCAGAGCTGCTATTCTTTGGTTAGCAAACAGCTTCTATAGCATCCTCCTATGACGTTTGATCCCCACAATGCATTGTGGTGGTTTACCTACAGTAAGCAGGATTATAGCAATGATGTGTGTGCTGTACAGTAACATATGGCACTCAATCTGTATTTATAAGAACTTAATCATATTTACCATAGCGTCGCTGTGGGGCAGAAACCTCTTATCTCCATATAGACTGTTTTCCTGAGCCATTGCTACGGTGTAATCAGCAGTCAGTGGTGGAGTAGAAGTAAAATGATTGAAAATGGGAAATAGTCAAGTAAAGTACTTAAAGGAGTAGTTCACCCCCAAAATGACTTTTTCTCTATTGATTACTCATGCCATAGAGACTTGAGTTCAATAAAATATATATATATATATTTGTCGCATTCATAAGACAAAAATGTTATTATAGTAAATTTACCCCTATTTATTCCAGATGGGGACCCGAATGCATGGCACTGGATGGGGAAACCGTCAAGTTTACAATAATATATATATTTGTTATCTTAGGAATAAGACAAAAACCAAAGAATATTATTGAACTCAAGTCTCCATGGCATGAGTAATCAATAGAAAATAAGTCATTATGGGGGTGAACTACTCCTTTAAGTACAGTACTTACACTACTGTTTTACACCGCGGCAATGGCAGCGGCGCCCTCTACAGGGGAGCACTCAGGAAAACGGTCTATACTCTAACTTTATGTGTTTTTTTTCCCCCACTTCGTAAATTAACGCCCAACTTGATCATACTACAGCGTCACACAAAAGCATCAAAAGTAGCAGATCAGCAAGCTCGTTTTTGAGCTTGTGGATCTGCTACTTTTGCTTTTTTCTAATTTGAACCCTAAAAGTAAGCCATTTACCATGAGAGGGAGTGGGTTGTTGGCTGATTTACCACTGTTTCAGGGTTGTGGCACAAGGCAAAGCCGAGTGCCAAACAACCTTTATAAATGAAAGAAAACACAGTTGTAACTTGCAAGGTTATTTAGTTACAATCATGCAACACAACAGTGGGCGGGGTCCATGAGCCAACTCAAGGTTGTTGACTGATTTACCACTGTTTTAAGCAAATCAGAATCCAGTATCTGAACATTTGACCACAAAAAGTGGTAGAAGTAACCGTTTTGGACGTACGAGGTTTCCACCCGACAAGAGGTGATATTCTCTTCATGAGATTATGGTATACATATGACCCTCATGGATAATTTACTAAAACCAATTGAGCCCTAATGAACACTCAGTATCACGTACATAATTTAGACATGAGCAAAATGTCAGGTTTCCTAAAAAACAGCATCACCAGCTTGCCAAAGGTTTCCATGGTCTGTACAGTGGAGAGTGGAGAGCCTGAGCACTGAGAGTGTATTATTATGATAAGCTTTACCTTCAGCTGCAAGAATCATATCGTCATTGTCGGGTGGAAACCTTGTATGTCCAAGACCGTTCGATTTGTATTTATCATTTTTAAAATGAACTAAACTAGTGAAAACAGCAGATCTACAAGCACACAACGCCTCGCACCGCGAGGCGTTGTGTCGGCTGTTGTTGTATCGGCTGTTTTCACTACTTCTGTGCGACAGCCTTGTATGATGAAGCAGGGCTTTACTTGGTGAAAAAAAACGTACAAACTTGAAACTTGGAGATACGAGGTTTCTGCCCCGACAGTGACGATATCCTATTTTAATAACATCCTCCACTGGAAGGTCAAAAACCATGTTCTACTATTTCAACTGTGAAGATTCGTCGTCGTCCTCCTCCTCGAAAAAATACAGACCTAATGATGCACAAACAAATTAACCCGACAGAACATAAAAAAAGGGGAGGGCGGGGGGAAATCGCAAGAGAGAGAGGCTGACATTTAATTAAGGACAATGTTTCGAGAGAGGGTTCAACGTTATGAAAACCTAAACGGCGATTTGCCTGCTGCAAATCGCTCTATACAGCAGGAAACGTTTGACACGGCACAAGGGCATCCTAAGGGCACTGCGACAGCCAAAGCACAGGCACGTGCATCCGTACATGCACCTGTGCACGCACGCACATACACACACAGGGGTGTCACACCAAATTCTGGGCCCTGGGTACAAGGATTCACTCAGATTTTGTGCTTTAACTATTGAAAAATAGCAGATATACAAGCTCACAGCGTGGCACCGAGTGCCACGCTGCGAGCTTGTAAATCTGCTATTTTTGAAAAATCGTGAACATTTTTGCAAGTTTTTGAATATTTCAAATCCTTCCAAGGTTTTTTGGAAAAACCTAGGTTTCTATGTCAGTGGTGCTAAAACCTTTTTCATGTGAAGGACCCCCAAAATGATATGTATTTGGCCACAGACCCCCATCTCAAAATATTTAGTTCCAGGGACCCCCCAGAAGCAAAATTTGAGTTACAAATGTTCGCTTAAAAAATACATATATTCAGGGCCTACTGGTCCAGCCGCATACCACTTAGGCATTGGCACATAGGCATAGATGCCTGGCGGTGTCGCCGATTCGATTCCCGATCCGGACAACCTTTGCTGCGTGTCACTCTCCGTCTCTCCCCCCATTTCCTGTCAGTCTACTGTCCTATCAATAAAGGCATAAAAAATAGCAGATCTATATCAGCTATTTTCAGTAGCTAAAGTATTAGTACTAGGGCCCCTCCACCTTGAGCCCTAGTAACTCAGTCCCCCCCCTTGTGACGCCCTGCACACACACACACACACACACACACACACACACACACACACACACACACACACACACACACACACACACACACACACACACACACACACACGCACACACGCACACGCACGCACACGCACAGATGATCTCAACCTTGGCCCCATGGAAAAGCCGAACCATTCTCATTTGAGCATTATATCGGCGCCAAACTGTCAGAGGGTGGCTCTTGTTGTTCAGTAATGATGATCAAACTCCTCAATCCAAGAGGGCTTTTCTCTTTTTTTCCCCCCTTCCTTGCCTTCACCGGGAGGCCAGTTTGCCAGACGATAAAAGGCTTTTTATGATCCTACTTTTCTCTTCCTATACGTATTGTTTGACGTATGTTGTCCCCTATATTTCCCTGACCCCTCCTTGAACCCGGCACATCCATTTAATGCTAGCGGATAAACGGCCCGGCCGTGTGTTTCGCACCCTGGGACCTCTGGCGCTCGGGCTCGGCACGCAGAGAATATACTTCATCCTCACTCTCGCCCGCGTCAAATCACTGTTGCCAGATTTGTTGCGAGAGAAATGAGTATAGGTCAGTGAAAACAAGCCCAAAAGGAGCAACTATTAGTTGGCTACGTGAACACTTTAAACCTATTATGAGTCGGATATTTGAAAATAGCTGATCTACAAGGTGTTCTCAAAAGAAAGGGGTCACAAAATACTTTTAGATAAATACATATTCATTTGAAGAGGGTCCTTGACATGAAAATGTTTGAGAAGCAAGCCTAAACAAGCAACTACACTTTGGAAACAAGCCCAAATAAGCAACTACACTTTAATGACAAACCAAAACCCGCAACTACCAATATTTACAAGCAACTTTACAGAAAAAAAAGGTCCTAAGTCGCTTATAATAATACCTGGCAACACCCGCATCAAATATATAGTAGTTGTCGGGTGAAAACCTTGTATGTACAAAAATGTATCATTTAAAAAGATTTAAACTAGTGAAAACAGCTGATCTAAAAGCACACAACGCCTCGCATGTGTGCTTGTAGATTTGCTGTTTTCACTACTTTTGTGCGACAGTCTTGTATGATGAAGCAGGACTTTGCTTTGCAAAACATTTTTACAAATTTGAAACTTGGAGATACGAGGTTTCTGCCCGACAACGACGATATATATATATTTTTTTACAGCACCGGTGGAGGGAGAAACGCCGTGGTCAGCCCGTTCTCCAGTCAAGGTAAAGTGCCAATAGAACATGCCACGGAACAAGGCACAACATGAAATATGCTGGCAACACGATGGCCCAACAACACCACGGATCGTCAGTCTCCTCTCTAGCACAAGTGCTTCTCAAAGTGGAGGTCCCCAGCAAAATGAGTTAACTCATTGACTGCCAAAACACAGTTTCACGAGTTATAGCCAACTAGCCCTTACCCGTTCAAAGATATGATCTCCGAAATGATGTGCAGTGTGTGGGTTATGGGGTGTGCACTGTGCACACAGTATATGAGGGATAACTTTAACTGGTGCTTGCATGATAATATGTAGGAGCATCAATGTAAGAACTACCCGTTTCGTTTAATGGCTATAGAGATACTGTGTACCGATCTGCATGATTTTTGGACAACATCTGTAACAGGGCCAGACAACCGCCCACCCGCCTGCACACACACACACACACACACACACACACACACACACACACACACACACACACACACACACACACACACACACACACACACACACACACACACACACACACACACACACAGAGCTGGTTAAACATGTTGCCTCATGCTAGATGCAGAATAGATATGCCTCATGCTAGATGCAGAATAGATATAGATACACCATAAAAATGCTAATATACAGCATATGATTTGTGAAAGTGACAAACGGGCTTCACAGTTATGTTAGGTGTGTTCATATGCTAATGGTGATGCGATTTCAGATCAATTGCTCCAGCCACTGAGGAGAAACGCTGTGACAGACAGACAGACACTCACTCAGACAGACACTCACTCAGACAGACAGACAGACAGACAGACAGACAGACAGACAGACAGACAGACAGACAGACATTCGCAAAATTATATGTTTGATGGTCCAGGCTGCTCGAGTTCCCCGAGTTGCTTATTTATTTTACTCTGGATGGCGCTGTTCGCTAGTTTATGGGTCACCAATTACTTCCGGGGTAACTGGAAGGTCACACCCGACATGTTGATGATGTAATCGCAAACAAAAGCACTGTTCACTTGTGTAAAAAAAAAAAGAGCTTTAACCTTATAGTGGGAGCCTATGGCACGAGTGTTGGAAAGTGAAGTCTGCGCAAAAACTGTGATCTTTTGAGTGGATCGGGATTATTTTCCAAGGACAACCATCTGAACCAAGGGCATCTTTTGAGCCCTACCGTGAGGAAATCAGACACAAATCAGAAACATTTGAACAACAGAAATGTTGTATTAAAGATTGTTTAAACTTGAAATGGGGCATTATGCATAATGAGTACTTTTACTTTTGGTACTTTAAGTACGTTTGATGCCAATACTATTACTCAAGTAGATTTCTTTTCCACCACTGGTAATCATAAACTTCCTCCGTTTCCCTAATCACGAGCAGGAACATTCAGTTACTTGAGCATTACTACCACGATGACAACCACCCCCCCCCCCTCCCCCAAAAAGGCAATTACCATGACAACAGCAGTCAGGATTCTTCACCAGAGCAATTAGTGTGCTTTAAAAAGCGAGGGAATTACACATTTTTGTATGCGAATTGATATGACACACATTACGGCGTAAAGGTACAGCCCCGGGGGAAGAACCTATGGGTAGCAGCGAGAGACAGAGAGAGAGAGAAAAAGAAACTAAACAAAAGGGCAGTGGTGGTAAAAGTACTCATCTATACTTAAAGGGGGAGTGACACGGCCAAAACAGCTAATTATGGCTATCAAATTCCAATCAAATTAATTTATTGTAGTTACTGTAATGAAAGTAGTACTTTCTGTACAGTAACGGCAATACATTAATTTGATTGGGCTTAATATGGGGGGAGGGGCGGAGACTCGCGGAGTCGAGTATCCATATCATTATCTTTTGAAACTGCTCCAACAAAAGCTGTCCGAGGTGTGTTTCCGACTTTCTAAACCAACTTTAAAACTATCAGTTTTAGGGGTAAAAATTATACAGCATTCGCTATAAAATCAGTGGTTAGAAAAAAAAAAAAAAAAAAAATACATGTCTTCTTCAAAAAAGGTGTCAGAGATTCGTTACGAGGGTCAACACGCTTCTCCCCGTCTATGAGACGGTTTTGTCGGCCATACCCTGCTGTCTCTGCCCCTAAACCTGACTGGAGCACCAGACCGACCGGAGCAAGCCATGTCCTGCTGTCTCACCGGAGCACAGCGGCCGGACTGAGGTCCATGGCTCATACACTCTGTGTGTGTGTGTGTGCGTTTGTGCGCGCGTGTGTGTGTGTGTGTGTGTGTGTGTGTGTGTGTGTGTGTGTGTGTGTACACACACAAAATAGCCTTGCGGCGCTGCTACACGCTAACAACAACTCATCACGTTGTGCGCGGCACAGCACGACGGACGAAGTATACATTCACTGCTAACTGATACGGCCCGCCTCCTTTTCAGACTGTTTGAAGAAACACCACATGACCTACTGTATCATAATGTTACATTTCGGCCGGTGTCGCCACTCCTTTAAGTAATAGAGGGTATGCGCACGCATAAAGTGGATGGCAAATCGAGTGGCAAAGTGAGTGGCAAAGTGTAAGTGAGTTTAACGTTGTTTAATGCAATGATATTCTGTTTGGATGTATCTGTCAAGGCCAGAAAGTAGTTTTCTGCCACTCAGTAGGCGTTCCCGCATAAATTACGGGTATGATGATGATGTCACGTGCATAGTCTATAGTATCAATACCACAATAGAAATACTCTGTTAGAAGTAAAAGTCCAGAATTAAAAATTGTCTTGAGTAAAAGTAGCCTACAAAAGTATTGGCCTCAAAATATACTAGGGTACCAAAAGTAGAAGTACCCATTATGCAAAATGTCCCATTTTATTTCACAGGTTTCAAATGTATAAAATGATACACAAACGCGTATACAACGCACGATGTGAGCATGTAGATTTAAATTATGTTTAAATAGGGATGAAGTGGTTAATGAAGCAATAAGCCACAAGAGGCATGTGGTTAGCTGGTATTTCATAACAGCTGAGAGGCGTGGTGAGTGGTCTCCAACCCTCTCAGCTGTTACAGGTAGCCACACGTGGCTTATTACTTTTCTAAAACGGTTACAATATGACAACATAAAAAATCATAGACATGTACCAATTAAAACTGTTCTATTTCACTAATAATTCACAACAAGGTCTGCAATAAAGTAGTTCCCATCTTTTTTGCCAACAACACAGGTGCAGATAACTGGTGCACTGTGGAAAACTGTGGAAAGAAATAACGCCACCTGGGTTTGATATAAACTGATTCAAGGTGTGGATTATAGTCTCATATACCACAGCAATTAAAGGAGAAACCAGCCAATCAGAATCAAGGAATGGAACTAGCCGTTTTAGAATGTATGTTTTGTAATAATAATCCAAATCTATTTACAGTTAACTAGCAACTAGTAACTCAAGTTTTCTAATAATTACAGTTGAGTTAATATTTGACTCTGAGATGTAGTGGAGTAAAAGTACAGGTATATACAGGGTTCCCACACATCTTTACCAATTCATTTCCAAAACCTTTCCAGAATTTGTTATCCAATTTCCAGGACTATATAACAATAATTCAGCTCGATAACGAGTTGTTTACTCCTATGCTCAATGCCCAAAGACAGGTAGTGTATGGCAGTGGTTCTCAACCTTTTCAGGCTGTGACCCCCGAAATGATCATATTTTAACTGGGGACCCCGGTACCCTGACGAGCACTAAGAGTTGAGGAATTTTGTATAACACGGTTTTATTGTGAAAATAGCCGATCTACATGCACACAACGCCTCACGTTGCGAGGCGTTGTGAGCATGTAGATCTGCTATTTTCACAATTTCTCTAATATTTGACAATTTGGCCAATGTTTAATTTGTCATTTCAGAGGTATTAACAAAATCAATAACCAAAGACAATGCATAGCAATTTTTTCCAGGACCTTCCAGGACGCTTGATCAATTCCAAAACTTTTTCAGTATTGGAAAAATATTTTTCTAATTTCAAAATATTTCCAGGAATTTCATGACCGTGGGAACCCTGTATATATTAAAAAATAGGAAATACTCCAGTAAAGTTACTTTCCACCACTGCAGACGGGCAAGAAGAGAAATACAGATAGAGACAGAGAGAAACCATGCTCATCTTCAGCTGCCACACGTAGACAAGCATCAGGAAGCTAACAGTGTCAGGTGGTTGCCCGCTATATGAAGATGTCCATTAATCACTGTGATGCAGTGCTACCCAATGACTGGAGCAGCCTGTCTTTGTGGAAGTGCTCTTGCTTAGCTACACACTGGTATGGGTGTAATGATACATTTTAACAGCGATACGATACGCATCACGATACATGGTTAACGATACGATACACGGACGATATTGGTTCATCCATGGCGATATGATACAATTCGATTCAATGATTTAAAATCGATGTAGTAACTATTTAGCAAAGGAATTAAATCTGTGTAAAACGTGTAAAAAAATCTATTATTATGGAAGTAAACCTTGACATGAACACAGAGATTACACACATTTATTGATAGCCCAAGAGTAGCTATATGGAATGGAAAAGTAATTAGACCCCTATTTTTAATAGCCCTAACCCAAATACAAGGCACAAATACTTTGTTTCCATACAATCAGTTATTGCATTGCAAAACGATTCAATACCGATTACCGCATTTTAAAACGATATGATACAAAGCCAAAACGGTACGATATTTTGCTTTTGCAAACGATATAGTAGATCATTGCAAATTAAAATAGATTTTTTGATTCAGTTGAGTTACTATATCGTTACATCTATTCCACAATCTCCGAATGCAATATAGAGTCTGGAAATACACCTCCCAAAATCTGAGAAAGGAAGCTGTCATCTGTTCGTCATTTCTTTTCACCAAAATATAGTTAAAAACATATTTACATTTCATTTCAAAACGTCTATTTCTGGTAATAAGCTTAGATGATTTTTATTTATATTCGGATACATTTGCGCGACTGTAAAGATGAAGTGGGGGGAAATGAAGTGGGGAGGAGGCTTCATCTCCGCTTCATCGCTTTATTTCTAAAGTGTAGTTGCTTTAGTAGTAGTAGTTGGCTTGCTTCCTAGTGTTGTTAAACTTAGTGGCTCTCAAAAATATTCATATCACGGATGCCCAAATGAACCTGTCAGTGTGGTTAAAATGCTTAAAAGATATTCCACATAGTTCACTTTTTGATTGTTTGAAGAGTCGAGCTCACAATGCCTCACATTATCACAATGTGTTGTGATCTAGACCGGCTATTTCGATAGGTTTAAAGCAGGGGTCTTCAACGTTTTCAGGCCAAGGACCCCTTAGTCGAGAGAGAGATGAAGCAGGGACCCCCCACAACCCATAGATACCATATAGTTTCATCGTTTGACAGCACAATCATCAGTGTATTTTGGGTTCATGTAAATTTGTGTTTCCAAATATTTAACCGCTTGAACGGTCAGTACTTAATACACTTGACCTTTCACTCTGTACTTAGTATGCTCTTTTTCCCCTCTACACCAAACCTCTTTGCCAAAAATAGCAGATCTCCAAGCTTGTAGATCTGCTATTTTTGTCTAAAGTTCTCAGAATATGGACACTAGGGTTCAAGTGGTGTTAAAAAGGAGAAAAAAAGCTTATATCAGCTCCGGGTCCCGGAGCCCCTGTTGAAGACCCCTGGTTTAAAGTGTATATTAACAATATTAAGAGACCATTGCTTGCTTCTTTTGCGAAATCTGTCAACACTGGCAATGTGGCGTCCACCCCGTCTGCTGTTAAAAAATGATAGTGGAAGAGAGTATAGGGCCGGCCCTGACTTCAGCTGCACTACAGATTACAGAACGACCATAAAACACTGTCTGATGAAGAGAGACTGTATCTTCAAGTATGTAAACAGTGGGCAACACATCCTCCTAGATTCATCTGCAGGGGAGGGGAGGGGGAGAAAAGCCAGGAGACCATTTCGTTACTGTTGGGCAGAAACCTCGTATCTCCAAAACTTCTAATCCTTTTTATATTAACAACTTGAACCCTAGTGTCCTTATTCTGAGAACTGTATCCAAAAATAGCAGAGGCGTTGTGAGCTTGTAGATCGTCTGTTTTCGGCAAAGAGGTTTGGTGTAGAGGGGAAAAAGAGCAGACTAAGAACAGAGTGAACGCCCCAATGGTCAACTTCAACACACTGAAGACCATAGCTGGTGCAATAATCCAGCCCCTCTTTGACTATGGAGTCCACGTATGGTATCGTGACGCCCCACAAGCCCTAAAAACTAAACTCCAAACAGCCCAAAATAAACTAATTAGGGTCCTGCTTAACCTTCCCAATCAGACTCACCTCACCGCTACTCACCAGTTAAGAGTGGGGTGGCTCAGAGTAGATGACAGAGTACAGCAACTTGCAATGGGCCTGGTGTACAAAATACACTACACCACTATGATACCCAAGTACCTGTCAAAATACTTTAAAAACGTTAAGGATGTCCATAATTACAACACCAGAGGCAGTGCCACAGATCACGTTCAACCCAGAGTCAACTCAAAGAAAGGGTCGAACTCGTTCTTCTGCTACACCACAAAAATGTGGAATGCCTTACCGAAGGCCATAAAGGAGTGTGGATCACTAGCATCCTTTAAAATTGCCCTAAAAAACCACTTACAGGCAGCAGCCGTTCACAACTGGTAAAAACCTAGCCCAACCCTACCCTCCCTGCCCCTTCCTTGTATATACTGTACATACTGATTGTTTAGACTTACTGTTACCTGCCCCTTCCTTGTATATATTGTATATACTGTACTTACTGATTGTATAGACCTACTGTTTTTCTTTTTTTCTTTACATATCTACTGCATAGTACTGTGTTCTATTTGTCTGTCATTCAATGTTATATGAGATACTTTAATGGTTTCCTGTTGAAATAAGCTTAGTCTTTTCATGGATCTCCTTTTAGTAGACCTTGTACCAGTGAACTGTACCGTCATGAATCTGTACATTTTCCTATGCAAACTTCTAATAAAGCCTTCAATCAAAAATCAATCAACGGTAAAGTTTATTAAGTAATGACAGCTCAAGTGGTTAAATATCTGAAAACACAAATTTACATGAATCCAAAATACACTGATGATCGTACTGTCAAACGATGAAACTATATGGAATCTATGAAAAGGTTGTGCCTCATCTCTCTCTCAACTAAGGGGTCCTTGGCCTGAAAACGTTGAAGACCCCTGGTTTTGGACATACATGGTTTCCACCCGACAACAACAATTTTGTTTTCCCCAGTTCATACTTGTTGAAAATTCCCGGGTTGTAGTAGTTCACCCTGAATCTCATTGGCCTGGATAGACGCCTTGTCGAAGGTGTGCAGAAAAGACCCAACCTCCAGCCCCCGCTCAGCCACGCTGTAATAGATGTGTTTGTTGGCTAAGTGGCGGTTGTAATGGGGTGCTTGTTTGCCTTGCTCTGTGCACTTTCATCCCTCACTGTAGCGCTAATGCCACGCGGCAATTTGTCTCAGACTTTACCACGGCTGTTCGTTGGAGAGAGGGGGGGGGGGGGGGAAACAAAGGCTTGGAGGAGTCATGCATGCATCTTTGCACAAGGCGCGCCACTCTGACTATGCATTGTACACGGTCGGGGGTGTACTTTTGTGTATTCATTTGCCATCGGTGTCGGGTTAACAAATCAAATCCTACACTGACAATAGTAGAAATTCAATCTTGTATGAGCTTGTATATATATCGTCAATTATTTTGGCACACGGCACCGCCGTGCAACGAAGTATAAAACAGGCTTTTACATTACAATACAGCAGGGGTTCACAAACCTTTTTGGCTCAGGGCACCCCTATAAATATTATTTTCATCCGAGGCACCCCTACATTGTCTTTATTATTTCACTCCCAAAGACCTTAAATTTATGCCATATTTTTGCGATTATGTTACGAGGAAAACGTTGAGATAATAGTCATGATTGAAAATAACTTTGTACTTTAAGTTTAAAATGATACTAAATATTGTTTTAAGTGTCCAAATAAATTCCAAATATTATCAAATTATCTCGCGGCACCCCTGGACTGCCGTCACGGCACCCCAGGGTGCCCCATCACCCACTTTGAAAACCCCTGCAATACAGCAAGCTTCCCTGCATTGTTGATTTTGACAGGAAATTTAGATTTTGTTTTTTTAGTCATTTGTCAATCATCAAGTTTTAGTTTTAGTCTAGTCTTAGTCGACTAAATATATGATTTTAGTCGACTAAATCTACAGTTGATTTTGTCTAAAAAATAGCCTATACAGGTATATATATATTTTGTCAGGCCTTGATGGTGTCGTAATGGATGATTTTACACTTGGTTGCATGCTGAAAAGAGCCGATCTACAAGCTCACAACAAGCTCACAACAAGCTCACAACAAGTCGCAGCACGACACGTTGTGAGCTGGTAGATCTGCTATTTTCAGAGTGCAACATCCGAACATAACATGACTTGTCTTTTAGTTCTACTGGATCTCTTCTCCACTCGTCCCACTCCCTCCTTATTGTCTCCACCAGCCGAAGGCTGAGGGAGAGTATGTTTTCCCCTCCGTCCGTCCGTCCGTCCGTCCGTCCGTGCGTGCGTGCGTCCGTGCGTCCTCGCAGTTTGTGAGCAGCTAATCTCAGTCACCGTTGGCCCGATCGCTGCCAAACTGAGCACACACACTCCCTGGATGCCAATCTAGAACCTCTGCCCCACATTTTTCAAATCAGCCTCATGGTGGCGCTATAACAGGCCGATTTGTGTGGCCTGGTTGTTACCAGCTAATCTCCGGCGCCGTTGGCCCGATCGCTGCCAAACTGAGCACACACACTCCCTGGATGCTAATTCAGAACCTCTGCCCCACATTTTTTAAATCAGCCTCATGGTGGCGCTATAACAGGCTGATTTGTGTGGCCTGGTGGAGACCTGTGCTCGGAAGAGCACTGCTTCTAGTTTTAGACTAGTTTTTATTTGTTGACGAAAATGTAAATATATTTAGTCTTGGTTTTGATTTAGTTTTCGTCAGTGAAAAAAAGGTGGTTGGCGAACATTTTTCGTCGCTGTTTAGTGCCGGCGGAAATCAACACTGCAGCAAGCTTTCCTCCTTTTCACTGCGGGTAGAACAGGTTGGTTGGAACTGAAGAAAGCTGTTGTCTCGTACTGAACTGCCATGTTCACTGCAATGCCCCATAAATAGAGTGAGAGTGAAAATGAGATAGAGAGGGAGAGGGGGAGAGAGAGAGAGAATTGGATGGCAGTATAGAGGTAAGGGCAGCACCCGGGTGTCATCCCGCATACTGAGACCACTGAGACTGTCACTGGCCTCAATAAATCATTGCCAGGAAGAAAGGCTTGAATTCAGGCTCACCGACGACACCCTTCCCACCTCTAATACCTCCACCCAGGGGCGTCACAAGGGGGCGGGGGGGAAGTGGGACTGAGTTACTAGGGCCCAAGGTGGAGGGGCCTTAATTATTTTATACTTTAGCTATTGAAAAATAGCAGATATACAAGCTCACAGCGCGGCACCGAGTGCCACGCTGCGAGCTTGTATATCTGCTATTTTTTGAAAAGTTGTGAAAATGTGTTTGGGGGGTCCCTGGAACTAAATATTTTGAGATGGGGGCCCGTGGTCAAATACATATCATTTTGGGGGTCCTTCACATGAAAAGGTTTGAGCACCACTGACATAAAAACATACGTTTTTCAAAAAAACTGAAGGATTTGAAATGTTCAAAAACTTCACGAATTTTCAAAAATAGCAGATCTACAAGCTTGCAGCGCGGCACTCGGTACCGCGCTGCAAGCTTGTATATCTGCTATTTTTCAATATTTGAAGCACAAAATAACGCGTAATAATGCGTTTCCCAGTCTAAACGGGTTAACCCCCCCCCCCCCCTGTGAAGAACAATCATGGGGGGGGGGGGGGGGCCCGGCACAGAATCCTTGTACCCAGGACCCATCAGAGTTTGGTGCGACACCCCTGGCCTCCACCTCCATCGCCATCATGATGCATTGTCTCGCGGTTCTTTCTCCATGGGGCGGATGCCGATGCGGTGGCCTGTTAGTGTCTCGTACAGATATAGCTGAGGTCAATGCATCATTTATGTGACTAAGTACAGTATCTTGACCCGTGCTGCTGGCTTACATGGGGCGAAGCAGGGGACACGCCAGTGGCGTCATGAAATATTCAGGGATCTCTCAAAGTGGCAGCAGGATATACCCCTCCAGTTTGCTCGCATGAGACGCACCAAGAAGAAAGAAACGCGGTCTTTGTCGCTGTCGTCATATTATTGTAATAAAATAATTCACGTTGCATGCGACTGCTTTATTATTGCAGACTTTGTTCCTGTACAGTGTTTATGTGTGTGTGTGTGTGTGTGTGTGTGTGGTGCTGTGTGTGTGAGTGAGAGAGAGCGTGTAGTGTACGCCCGCGCATAAAATCGCCTGTAAGTGACATTGAACTTAATTAGTCTTAATCATCGGATGACGTGTCCTTGTGAACTGTCGCTATGACCTGGATATGTGAATATTATGTGGACTACATCCTTGTTTGTGTAGGAAAATGTGCAGTTCATTATGAGCACTCTGGCGTAATGAAGACCTGGGCGAGGAGGAGATATACTGACGGTTTACTCTTAATGATGATAAGGTTTAAAACAACTAAGACCGTCAACAATCCAAAGGTTACACTACATGAGCGTGTAATGAAGTTCAATCTAACCTATAATTAAAATACATTTCTTTTCAAATCACACTAAAATAACATTGCTTATAAGTTATAATCCGGAAATATACTCTCCGTTGGTTAATGCGAACATAGACTTGCTTCTGGGTGATCCCTGGAACCAAATATTTTGAGATGGGGATCTGTGGCCAAATACATATAATTTTGGGGGGTCCTTCACATGAAAAGGTTTGAGAACCACTGACATAGAAACATAGGTTTTTCAAAAAATCATAGAAGGATTCAAAAGACACTTCGGGTCAAAAATGTTCAAAAATAGCAGATTTACAAGCTCGCAGCATAGCAACATAGCAAACCCTGAAACATTACTATTATTTGACCACAGCATAAAATCCATACAGGTGGGGGAGGACGAGGAGGGGAGGTGGGGGGAATCTTTCATCATCCTTTTTTCACTTTCATCTTAACGAGAGAGTCTGTGGCAATGGTTTCACCATCTCTCTATTGAATGGACCTTTATATTACACGAAGTGACATGAGACATAGCCAGTGAAGAGGCTTAAGTGGATTCCATGCTGTGTTTTTATAACTAGGTAGGGATACAGTCTTCACAGGAAACCCAGAGGATAGGCTCTGATTTTGTGTGAAAATGGAACCCAGCTGTTTGAAGCGGAGGCAAAAAGAAATCAGATCCCTTTTCAGCACATTTCTCTTTCGGCGGCAACACACCGCCGGGCCATTACAACAAAAGCTTGGTGGCAACACATTACCGAAAGTGTCAGGTTTGTGTTTATTAATAGATGGCCAACAACTTCGGCTGTTGTCAAAGCTGAGAAAAATGTTTAATCAGAAAAAAAGAAAGAAAGAATTGTATGCATCATTAATAATGATGAATGGTTCATGAAATGTGAGTTAAAAGTAGGGATGGGACGATATGAACGTTTCATATCACGATTATTGTGACCAAAGAAATCGCGATTTCAAAATCCATTATCCTGGGGCAAAACATTTGCCAAAAAAATTGCCGATCTACAAGCTCACAGATCAGCTATTTTTTTGGCAAGACATTTGATAAAGAGTGAGAAAAGACGGTATCAAGTACGTACAGTATATTATAAGTAATTTTTACCAATCATAGAGGGTTTAAGAGGTACCGGATATGCAGCTCGGCAAATCAAAGGTGAATTGATTCCAGTGCATGATGGAGGACGATATCACGATATCTTAAATCTCCACGATACGATTATCGTGAGTGTTTTTTACCACGATAAACGATAATATTGCTTATCGTCCCATTCCTAGTTAAAAGGGAAAGGAAAGACTTCTAAAAAAAGCAGCAACGCGAGATGACTTCAATCCCTCAATGCATCCTTTTAGCTGTGTTTATTCATTTACTCAGATCTGTTGGACATCAGCACTGAATCCACACAGCAGCAAGCAGCAGCTAGCGTGCCTCTACGGGAAGTCTTCCACGGACGTATGGTCCCTGCCGCTCTGTTTACCATAACGCAGCAGAGAGTCCATATCCCCCAGATTCACGTTGGGTCGCCCGCCGCATGACGCAAACGGTAACTTATCTCCAAATGGCCACTGTGGGGCCGGGGCCGGGGCCGGGGCCGGGGCCCAGGCAGGATCACTGGCCCGCTGTGGTAATTAACTGTGGCAGCGGTGAGGGTTTGTGCTCACCAAGGTTGAGACGTTCCATCCCTCAGGGCTCACATGGTGTGGTCAGCATCCAAGCCCCCTCCACCCTCCCTCCACTCTGTGCTTGGGTACTCCATAAACCACACCACACACTCCTCGCCTACCCCAGCGCTAGAGCAAAAACAAGACGCTGCGATCTGACCGTCACGAGAGACACGGTCAGACCACAGAGGGCATACGGCCACCCCAGAGTAGGGATGGGACGATATGGACATTTCATATCACGATTATTGTGACAAAATAAATCGTGATTTACGATATTATCGCGATAATCGAAATCCATTATCCTGGGGTGGGACATTTGCCAAAAAAATTGCAGATCAACAAGCTCACTTGTAGATCAGCTATTTTTCGTCAAAGACATTTGATAGAGAGTTGAAAAAAAAAACTGTATCAAGTAGTATATTATAAGTAACTTTTACCAATTATAGTGGGTTTAAGTGGTACAAGATTTGCAGCTCGGCAAATAAAAGCTGAATTTATCCCAGTGCATGACGGAGAACGATATCACGATGAATTAAATATCCACGATACGATTATCGTGAGTGTTTTTTATCACGATAAACGATAATATCGCGTATCGTCGCATCCCTAGATCCGACCGTCACGAGAGACACGGTCAGACCACAGAGGGCATGCGGCCCCAGAGAGCTGCAAAGTGGCACAGTTTTGCATTGCATGGCGTTAAACACAACGATGAAGCTGGCCTACATTTCTACGCTGACCCCTGCGACGGTGGAAACGTTGAGGTGTGAGGCTCGGAACTTGGCGGCTTTGCATAGTAGGCTGCCATAACAAAGAAATACCACGGAGAGCTCATTTGGCTCTCTTAAAGCTATGTGAATCCACAGACACGCGACGGAGCAAGTGCTAGGATGAACTCCTGAATGTGCGCTCAAGGGCATGAGAACAATCCGGCGAGAGAGAAAGAAGCATAATCTGCCGGCTGCTGACACCGTGCGCTGACCCGCGACTGAGGGCTGATGGGATACAATTTCAATCGACAGCCTCACTCATTGGTAGGTACAGACCTGAAGCAGCTCAGGTCATATTTCTCTAGCCTTCATTAATTGGTATTTTGACTATAGTCCGCTCTCTCCTGTGGTAGACCACCCGTCCGCCCACACGAAGTCCTTGAAGTGTGACATTGCAATTACACTCACCGTGACACATGGGAGAAAATCCCAGGCTGCTAATAGAGATCTGGCAGAGCCTCCTCTTCCCCTCACTGCACTGCAAAGAGGAAAAAGAGAATTTTCAATAGCACAGCCATTTATCGTCTGCAACCACATGGCAGGGGTGTCGCACCAAATTCTGGGCCCTGGGTACAAGGATTCACTGCGGGGCCCCTGTGCTTTAACTATTGAAAAATAGCAGATATACACTCGCCTGCGAGCTTGTAGATCTGCTATTTTTGAAAAATCATCATGAAAATCAATATTTCAAATCCTTCTGAGGTTTTTTGAAAAACCTATGTTTCTATGTCAGTGGAGCTCAAACCTTTTCATGTGAAGGACCCCCAAAATGGTATGTATTTGGCCACGGAACCCCATCTCAAAATATTGAGTTCCAGGGACCCCCCCCCCGCCCCAGAAGCAAAATTTGAGTTACAAATGTTCGCTTAAAAAATACATATATTCAAAGATTTGCACACATTTTCACGACTTTTCAAAAATAGCAGATCTACAAGCTCGCAGCGCGGCACTCGGTGCCGCGCTGTGAGCTTGTATATCTGCTATTTTTCAATAGCTAAAGTATAAAATAATTAAGGCCCCTCCACCACCTTGGGCCCTGGTAACTCAGTCCCACTTTCCTACCCCTTGTGACGCCCCTGACCACATGGCATGGTATAGTGACTAAAGAGGGAACTATTTTCCACTATTGATGGTTGTATAAATGCTAATGCTTTGGGCGATCAATATCACATTACATTGCCCCATGGTAAATAGAATTATGATCTGGCCACACTGTGTAAATGATTACGTGATTGATGTGTAAAAACACAAAGAGGCACATTAGAGGGCTTGGCCATAAATTCACCAAAGAAAATAAATACATTTAATGGAAAAGATAACAAAAACTAAATCATTTGATAACCCCAGTGTGACCTTAGCCTATACAGTTGTTAGTGTTTACCCCAAAACGCTATTCATTCATTGCCAATGGGTATCATTTGCATCCGATAGCTCCCTTTTTTTAGGATCCATAATGAAAACACACTTTGCCTGTGATCAGCAAAATGAATGCAAAGCAGGCTAATGCAAAAGCTGCAGTCATTATTCAAATATGGTGATTACCTAATATAGAACAAACTGGCATGTATACCAGATGTGATGCACCAAAATGTGTGAAACATGTCGGCTATAAGGACCAAATCAGTGACTCCAGGTTGAAAGTAGATACGTTGATTAATTTGTTAGCTCTAAGCCCCACCCCCATTGCATTGATTGGCGGATACGAGTGGAGGGAGCGGTAGTTTTGGTTCACGACGTGATACATTCTTTCCATACAGACACAGACAGTTGTGAATCCTTGTACTATACTGTACATACGCTGGACATCGAGTGAACAAAACAAGTGCTCCTGAACTCAAATGCGATGGGAATCACTGTAGATGCGGAAAGAAAGATTCTCTTCATATCTTTTGTATAAAACAGGTTAAGCAATAAGCACTAAATGGATACTTTGGATATTTGCCAAACTTTATAATTTTCTTGAATGTGTGTCAAACGTGTTATTCCTGGTGAATGGCATTAAAGATGAAGTGCCATGATTCCCCCATGAAGATTTTTTTCCAAAAAAAGTGTACAGAAAGAGTTAAAATTAGGTTTTTATGTGGTCACACCCACCAGTACATTAAGTATGCCTGGTTGTCAGGTGGGGGGTTGACCCAGCTGAAGTTAGCCACACCCACAGTGTTGGGTGAATGGTAAAAGGGGAGGGGAAGATTATATGATGTCACTCTATCTGTGTTTTTGGATCGGCACTTTTGACCCACAAGGTGTCAGCCTCCAGGAAGAAACCCCAAATACAAAGGGAATACATAATTGCTCATAACAACCACACCAGGGGGTCTAATGAAGTACTGTCCCTCCTAGACACATGAAAACCAGAAAAAGAACAAAACTATGGCACCGCCTCTTTAAGGAGTTGTAAATAACAAAAATAAAATGAGAAAGACAGATGTTTTTAGGCTTCAATTTGGGAATTATTCTTCTTGACAAAAGTAAAGAACACGGTACAAGTGAGTGATAAATAAATAAAAGAACGAGAGAGAGAGAGAGCAAGCTTGAAAGAAAGATTAACAACCCCAAGAGATTCCCATCTCTTCATTGCTCCTGTTCAGAACAGGCTGCTATTATCAGGGCCTCAAGCTCGGGGCCGGTAACACATCATACACGCATATCGTCACTGTCAGGCAGATACCTCGTATCTCCCAGAGGTGGAAAAAGTACTCACATTTTGTACTTAAAGGTATATTCAGTGATTGCATTTCATTCAAATAAAAATATAATTGGTACATTTTCCATTCATTCTCCTCACTAGAATGTGTGCTGACCATATAAGGACTTCCACCATGGCCCGTGTTACGAACATAGCTAGATTTGGTTTTCAGAGGTGGCCAGCCAGTCCTCGACCAATCAGGGTAGAGTATGGCCGTAGTTATGTTATGATGTTTAGTTATGATGGTCAAAATTAAAGTTTTGAGAACCACAGTCGCTCTGAATTAAGAACGTCTGCTAAATGCCTAGATTGTAAACTACTGAACTCATAAAATGCCACAGTCTGGTAGTAAATCAGTATCATACATATCCTGAAGCTGGAGACGTAGGCCTACCGATATTCAGTGATTGGGTCTAATGGTCAAAACGAGAACATTATAATGGTGTAAAAAATCTATAAAAAACTAAGCATTTCCACACTGTAAGGCCAGTAAGGGACAAGATGACCCCCGGCCACTTTCATTATCACTGAATACACCTTTAAGTTAAAGTATCAATACTGCACTGTAGATGTACTCCGTTACAAGTAAATGTCCAGAATTCAAAATGTACTTGAGTAAAAGTATGAAAGTATTAGCATCAAAATGTACTTAAAGTACCAAAAGTAAAAGTATTAATGTTTGAAAATAGCAGATCTACAAGCTCACAACGCGTCGCATCGCAACGTGTTGTGAGCTTGTAGATCGTCTATTTTCAAATAGCCAAGGTATAAAACAGGGCTAAAGTGGTTCATGTGTGTTTTAAAATATTATAATTTGTATCTGCAAAGTAACTAGTAACTAGTTTTCAAATAAATACAGTGGAGAAAAAGTACAATATTTGGATTCGATGTAGTGGAGTAGAAGTAAAAGTGCTGGAAATTGGAAATACTCAAGTAAAGTACAAATAACTCAAAATTGTACTTGAGTACATTACTTAAGTAAATGTACTTAGTTACTTTACACCACTGGTATCTCCAAGTTTCAAATGTTTATGTTTTTTTTTCTTCTTTTTTTTCTTAAAAGCCCTACTTCATCATACAAGAGTGTTGCACAAAAGTAGTGAAAATAGCAGATCTACAAGCACACAACGCCTCGAATCTTGAAGATCGTCAATTTTCACTATTTTAATTATTATATATATTTTTTTAATTATAATAAAAAAGGAGCGGTTTTGGACATACAAGGTTTCCACCCGACAACGACAATATTTATTTTATACATTTCCTACTCTATGTGAATGATGTACAGACAAACAGCATTCTATCATGGTCCTCAGGGATAAAACAACAACAACAAAACAAACAGACATACAGTAGATGTTATCCTTTGTAGAGAGGCACTGAATTCAAGTGTGAATATAAATGGTATGTTCCTCTGGGTTTCTCTGAACTGTCTATTAATTCCGTGTCACCATAGGGGATGGGTATTGGCAAGAACTCACGATACGATACGTATCACGATACTTGGGCCACGATACAATTGTATCACGATACGGTATATTGCAATGCGATACATATTGCAATTATTGCAATATATTGTGATATAAACTGCGATATATTACTATATACTAGCTATAGTACAGTGGCATCTAGAGGAATATCAAGACCAGTTTTTTTCCCCCCTCCAAAAGTATTGCGATACTACAGCCTGGAGTATCGATACAGTATTGGGAAATAAAATATTGCGATATATTGCTCGATTATATTGCCCATTTCTAGTCACCATCAGCATAAAGTAGGCCTATGGCATGGGTCTTCAAAAGGGGGGGGGGGGGGGTCCTCTGGGCCACCAAATCTTTGTGTCATAGGAACTTTTGTACATTGAACACTTGAACCCTAGCATCCCAATTCTGCCGAAAATAGCAGATCTACAAGCTCACAACGCCTTGTGCTCTGCGAGGCGTTGTGAGCTTGTAGGAAGGCTATTTTCGGCAAAGAGGTTTTGGTGTAGGGGGGAAAAAGACCAGACAAAGTGTATTTTTGTTTGAAAATACATACAAAATCACTGACAGTGCTGTCAAACAAGTCTAGGAAGCCATCTATGAAAAAATGTAATCTGCCACACATTTATATACTGTACAATATGTAGTGGTGGTCCACGCTTCATCTGTCTCTCACCTAAAGGGCTGTCCATACAGTCTCCGACCACCAAACTTTTTGTTCACTATTTTTGAAACATTTTGAAAGTTAAAGTGGGTATATGTCTACGGGTTTTATAAATATTGAACCACTGAAACACATTAACAAGAGCATTGGAACACCGGTTAAGTAACAGTTTTGGACATACAAGGTTTCACATCCGACAGCGACGATATCCACTCGTGACACTGTGTGAGAGCAGGCTCCGCACGAATTAGACTTTGGCTCGGAGGCACAGCTTGAATTGCGTGACTAATGACATTTAATGACCGAAAAAGCTAAACTGTCCTCTTACGCAACTCAGAATAATTAATTCCCTCGTAATTAAGGCAAACTGCCGTCCTCCACATACATGTAGGAGCTGTATCATACCACATCTGCTCTCTCCAGATAGCAGTTGACTTGTTACTCTGTGTTTTCTGCTAAGATACAACATTGTGGTATATATCGGGCGGCATAGCTCAGGGGTAGAGAAACTGGTATTAGAGCACGAAGGGTATAAATCCCGAAGGGTTCCCAGTTCGAATCCGGGCTCCCCCTGAGTTAATGTCGAAGGGTCCTTGGGCAAGACTCTGAACCCCTAATTGCCTCCGGTGAGTAGGTTGGTGCCTTGCATGGCTTCCTCCGCCACCGGTGTATGAATGTGTGTGTGAATGGGTGAATGTAATGCACAATCTATGTAAAGCGCTTTGGATTAAACGCGCTATATAAATGCACCATTTACCATTTACCATTTATCGTGTTGACTTCAAAATGAATTGGTCTTCACTTTCACAGGGAGTTCTGCCTTGGTGTTTGACAAATGCCAGAATGAAATTGTCTCCACTATACATATTAATACAGTAAAGCACCTAGCAGGCTATACATTTATGGAAGGATGATTGTTATATGGGCTATAGGCTATGCAAAGCGTTGCATCGCAAGCTTCTATTTTCAAGTGGCTGCAATGTAAATAGGTCTGAAGTGGTTCATGTATGTTTTGTAATCGTCTAAATATAACTAGCAACTAAAGTTTTCAAATAATTGCAGTGGAGTAAAAGTACCATATTTGCCTCTGAGATTTAGTGGAGTAGAAGTAAAAGTACTGACATTTTTAAATAAACCAGTAAAGTAAAAGTACTCAGGTCTGTTTTACTAAGAACAGATCGAGGGTTTAACAGACAGTGTTGAACCCTTTGGAGAGACCACAGCCTCTATGAAAACAATCAGCCAAACAACGCAGCCTCTACATGATCCACTAAATCAAAGCCGCTATGCACTTCCATTGTTCTGGACCAAGACTTTTATCCGCGCAATAAAATCTATAACTACCATTAAAAGATGCCATCTTAAGATTTATTAATGTGTCTCTCTCACTAAAAGATGACAAAGAAAAGCATATGAGCAAGTCAGCGATATATATGTATTTCTTTTCTTTTACAACTATGTAAATGCCATGTGAGCATGACTGTCCCTACTTTTGAACTAGGGTGCAGAAGATGCTTTATTTATTTTCTCATAAATATGGATTAATGCAGGGGTCTTCAACAGGGGGTCCGGGACCCCTAGGGGGTCCTCAGAGTTACTGCAGGGGGTCCTCCAAATCTTTGAGTGATAGAAACTTTTTTTTCTCCTTTTTTATATTAACCACTTGAACCCTAGCGTCCATTATTCTGAGAACTGTTGCCAAAAATAGCAGATCTACAAGCTCATCACAACGCCTCGCAGTGAGCTTGTAGAATAGCTATTTTTGGCAAAGAGCTTTTATAGAGGGGAAAAAGGACAGACCAAGTACAGAGTGAAAGGTCAAGTTTATTCAGTATTGACGGTTCAAGTGGTTAAATATCCGAAAACACTAATTGACTTGAATCCAAAATACACTGATGATTGTGCTGTCATACGATGAAACTTTATGGAATCTATGAACAGGTTGTTGGGGTCCCTGCTTCATCTCTCTCTCAACTAAGGGGTCCTTGGCCTGAAAACGTTGAAGACCACTGGATTAATGCATGCTTCCCTAGATTCCTTTATGTGTCACAACAAGCATAACATACAGGTAGATCCACACGACCTCACCGTGGTGCAAACCATAGAATTCTACATCATTTCACCTACTATCTTCTTCACCAGAATTATACTCTCGCACACGAGGAAAGTGATTCCTTTCTCTCACAAAGATGAGCAGGGGTGTCGCACCGAATTCACAAGGATTCACTGTGGGGCCCCCAAGAATGTTCTTCATAGGGGGAACTGGGAACGCATTATTACTCATTATTTTGTGTTTTAACTGTTGAAAAATAGCAGATATACAAGCTCACGGCACGGTGCCGCGCTGCAAGCTTGTAGATCTGCTATTTTTGAAAAATTGTGAAAATCTTTGAATATTTCAAATCCTTCTAAGGTTTTTTGAAAAAACTATGTTTCTAAGTCAGTGGTGCTCAAACTTTTTCATGTGAAGGACCCCCAAAATGATATGTATTTGGCCACGGACCCCCATCTCAAAATATTTAGTTCCAGGGACCCCCCAGAAGCAAAATCTTATTTACAAATGTTTGCTTAAAAATACATATATTCAAAGATTTGCACACATTTTCACGACTTTTTAAAAATAGCAGATCTACAAGCTTGCAGCGCGGCAAAGTATACAATAATTAAGGCCCCTCTACCTTGGGCCCTGGTAACTCAGTCCCACCCTTCCCCCCCCTTGTGACGCCCCTGAGGATGGGTATGAGGTTATGGGGGGTCGTTTTTCTTTTTTGTGGAGGGGTGCGGGGTGATCCCCGTTTCTCTCCGAGCTCCTTATCCCTAAATCCAAGCCGGTTTCCATGAGAAACCATGAGGAATGTGTTTCATTAACATTCTTTGGGGGAATGCATATGCACTTTCTTGTTCAGTCAGTCACATCTGAAGCAGTCCCAGCGCCGGCTAATAGAAAGCAGCCCATGACGCCTTTAAAGTGGGTTTCAAGTGTCCTCAAAGAAGCAGCGTGTCCATATGAACGCCACAAATGACCACATGCTGCAGGCTGTTGATACCAGCGCTGGAAGATGTACTCTAATTTTTGGAACACAGGTTCTTCTTTCCCATTTCCTGAAAAGTAAGGTTTCGTGACAGCGACGATGTGCAAAGAGTACCGAAGTCCTGACGTCACTCCCACTCCCCCAGGGTCACAGCGTTGTTTTTTTTTTGCATTGGAATTCCTATAGGAAAATCTTAGATCGTGTCATATAAGAACTGTGTTCCAAAGATAAACAAACCACCCTGGCGATTATGTCAGGTAGAGACAGGTAATGACTCTATTGTGGTGTTTCCATAAAGCCTCTTAATGCGCATTTACGGCTAATTCACGAAATCTTTTTATGGAAACACTTAAAAATGCTAGGTGCCGAGATTCTCCTGTGGCACTGGTTTTCAACCAGTGGTCCTTGAGGGGTTCCAGGTGGTCCCCAGCTAAATGATGGAGAGTTGGTAACCAAATAGTGGACCCTTAGATCTATTATTGTTAAACATCTGCATTACTTCATTTACAAGAAGTCTACTCAATTAGAGAATGCAGAAAATGTGTTACTTTGGTCAACCTTTGCCTGATAATTCTCCTGTGGTACCAACATCATTACAGCTTGGAATAGACAAAATCTTATCCAGTTTTGGGGTCTGAGAGGCTGAGCATGACTGTAGATCGTCTATTTTCACAATATAACCATGTTATACAAAATGCCTCAACTTAGTGCTCTTCAGGGTCCCCAGTTAAAATATGATTCTTTAGGGGAATATGACTATCTTGGGGGTCGCAGCTTGAAAAGGTTGCAGAACCACTGCTTCAAGCCAAATCTGTTTGGTTCAACTGTTGTTGTTTTTTAACCAAGCCAGAAGTGGTGTTTCACAATATACTCAAGTGAAAGCCCCAAAGGTCATGGGGACGGCTACACTGGGTGTGACCTCTGGGGCAATGGGGCCAGGGTAGCAACACGCGCGCACACCCACACACATGCACACAGCCACACACACACACACACGCCCGCCTGTCTCTCGCCAGCAGCAGTCAGCAGCGTGCCGTGGCTAGGGACCCCCTGTATCAAGATGCAACCAATGATATTTCAATGACAAGGAGAAGTGATGAGGCTATTATGGAAGGTAGATTTCTTTTTATACCCCAAATCTAAATGGGGGAGGAACAGCTACAGCAGGGGTTCCCAAACCTTTTTGTCTCAGGGCACCCCATGAATATGTTTTTCAGCGAGGCACCCCTACATTATTATATTCCTAATTTTCACTCCCAGCACCTTATATTTATAGCATATTTTAGTGATTATGTTGTGAGGAAAGCGAGATATTAGCCATTTTGGTTAGAACTAACTGAAAATAACTTGGTACTTCAAGTTTAAAATTATACTAAATATTTTTTTAAATGTCCAAATAAATTTCAAATATTATCAAATTACCTCGCGGCACCCCTGGACTGCCATCGCGGCACCCCAGGGTGCCCCGTCACCCACTTTGAAAACCCCTGAGCTACAGCACAGCATCTAGAGGGGATATTTAGTTAAAAAATAATAAATAAAATAATGTATAAATAGAATTATTAATAATTCGTGACATGGCTTTGACTCTCACCAGGTTGAAGTCTAGGTCTGAATCTATCGATTATTTTCTTGGCGATTGTTCTATTGATAATTTGTTCAATTAGGCTAATCATAATCATAAGCGTTCTTTTTTTTTATATATTTGTCAGCAAATGATTAAGCCTGTTTGACCTTATTTCATACAAGAAGAAATGCAAGAATTGCTATTATTGAACATTTTCGAAAAGTCTCGCCTATGATGACATGCCCAAAATAGTCATTCATTATTAATCGATTATCGTATTAAATTATCGATTCTTTAAAATATATACTGTGTATATACATACAGTATGATTTTAATCATAATTGTTGCACACCACCTAGAGGTCAATCAGTTGCAGGAAACAGAGCTGCCAGACCCTCACAGAGCGAGGGTCTGGTTTTAGACCTGTGTGGTCTCTTTGTTGAAACACCAGCCACGGCTTGGCCAGAGAGAGAGAGAGAGAGAGAGAGAGAGAGAGAGAGAGAGAGAGAGAGAGAGAGAGAGAGACACAGAGAGAGAGAGAGAAACAGGGGGGGAGGGATTCTGAGGCCATGTTTTACCTCCTCCAAAATCAGACAGAAACTCATTGATTTTCCCATGACATATACCCACCCCACTGGCCCCTGTCTCCACCCCCTGAACACACCCCTTCACAGTCAGACGGCTGGCCCAGTGCGCACTCGCAGACACAAGACACGTGTGCACACGCACGCGCGCACACACAGACAGACACACACGTCTAGAGACAGAGAGAGAGAGAGATAGAGAGAGTGTACAGTGCACCATTAACCCCTTGATGCGGTGAAAATAGCAGATCTAGGAGACGCGACGCGATCTTGTAAATCTGCCATTTTTGTCGCGCGGCACAGGCGACGCGAGCATCAATCAGGTGTTCCCCCCCATTCTTGCCAGAAATAGCAGATCTACAAGATTGCGCCCGTTGCACCGCCTTGGGTCCGCGGCATGTCACGATCTGGCATTATTATCTGCTATTTCCGCCCTCACATTTCTGCGACACTGTTGTGCGGCCGAGAACATCGATCAAGCGTTACACGTACACAAATGCACCCCACCAGAGTGCGATCTGCCCTGATCCCCCCTCCTCCCCACCCTTGTGGGCCCATGAAGCATGCATCCATACCCCCCACCCCGTCTCTCTCTATCCCCCTGTCCGTCCCGACCCCCCCCCACACACCCCACACACCCCCTGTCTCATTTATGCCTTTGCGGAGCAGCTGCTGCCCAGAGAAAACGGAGGGAGCGGCATTCACATCTGAGCACATTAGTCACCAGATGTCACCTTTTGCTGCCAGCCCATCGAACATCCAGGCAGACAATGCCCTGTGCATTCTGAACATCTGACTTACGACAAGCATGGGCGTCACAAGGGGTAGGAAAGTGGGACTGAGTTACCAGGGCCCAAGTTGGAGGGGCCCTAGTAACTTTAGCTATTGAAAAATAGCAGATATACAAGCTCACAGCGCGGCACCGAGTGCCGCGCTGCGAGCTTGTAGATCTGCTATTTTTGAAAAGTCGTGAAAATGTGCGCAAATCTTTGAATATATGTATTTTTTAAGCGAACATTTGTAACTCAAATTTTGCTTCTGGGGGGGGGGTCCCTGGAACTAAATATTTTGAGATGGGGGTCCGTGGCTAAATACATATAATTTTGGGGTCCTTCACATGAAAAGGTTTGAGCACCACTGACATGGAAACATAGGTTTCTTGCACACATTTTCACAATTTTTCAAAAATAGCAGATCTACAAGCAGCGCAGCACTCTGTGCCGCGCTGTGAGCTTGTATATCTGCTATTTTTCAATAGTTAACATTCATGGGGGGCCCACAGTGAATCCTTGTACCCAGGGCCCAGAATTTGGTGTGACGCCCATGACGACAAGTCTCCTACAAAGGGGAGGGGGGGGGGGGGGGCTGGGTGGATGGTGGATGGATGTGGATGTGGATGTGTTGGTGGTGGTGGTGGTGCTCTGGACCGGAACGGCTCGGAGCTCAAAGCCATGTCTGCAGTGACACCTACAGCTCTGTCCACAGTATTAATAATATCACTCACAGACCAAATGTTGAGACTAGGGATGGGACAATGAAGCAATAAGCCACAAGAGGCATGTGGTTACCTGGTATTTTATAACGGCTGAGAGGCGTGGTGACCCTCTCAGCCTCTCAGCCGTTATAAAATACAGCCTCGCGTGGCTTATTGCTTGTACCAACATGTACCACACATGTACCAATTAAAACTGTTCTATTTCACTAATAATTCACTACAAGGTCTGCAAGAAAGTAGATCCCAGGGACTGCCCATGAGTACAAAGGTTCATTAGTCCGAATTTAGTTAGGGTTACTGAGGTTAAGGTTAGGGTTAGGGTTAGGCATAGTATTCTTTTTTTTTTTTTTTCTAAATTTTTATCCCACGATTTTTGTAACCCATTTTTTCACCCGGTGCCAATTGCCTAAGCTGTGATCCTGAGCTCTACTCTCCCTCTGCCAACCTGGGGAGGGCCCCGAACTGAGCTCATGCTTCCTTCAATGCATGAGGAGTGAGCAGGCCGCTTCTTATCACCTGACAGGGGGAGCTTCCCCGGTTGGACGTAGCGCGTGGAAGGAACACGTTATTCCAACCAGTTCCATTCCCCTCCATCAGGCGCCCCGGCTGGCCAGGGGGAGGCTTTATAGAGACCAGGATTACTGCATGTTTTTGTGAGGGTATCTACCCTAGGAGACACGGGGAGAACATGCAAACTCCACACAGAAAGGCATAGTATTCTTAACAAATTCGGACTAATGAACCTTCGGACTAATGAACCTTCGGACCAATGCCATGGCACCGTAGTTCCCAGCTACAAGAAAGTAGTTCCAACTTCCCAGCTTTTTTGCCAACAACACAGGTGCAGTCAGATAATTGGTGCACTGGAAAGAAATAATAAACTGATTCAAGGTGTGGATTATAGTCTCATATTACCACAGCAATTAAAGGGAAACCAGACAATCAGAATCAAGGAATGTAACTAGCCCTTTTAGAATATGAAAATGTCATATCACGATTATAGTGACCAAAGAAATCACAATGTACGATGGGACTTGACAAACGGTGAAGTTCCCTCACACACCTGCTGTAAGTACGGTCTGTTCTTTTTTTCCCCCAACCACACTTCTCTAATACTATATCCCAAATATGTGTGAGCAGCCTCACGTTATTGGAGTCATATGGTGAGATGGATGGTGACAATCCGCCTGTTAGATTAGAATACCTCCAACAGCTGTGAGACAGCTCTGCTGCTGCTGCAGTCACCTGGAGGGCATCATCATCAGACCTGTGTTCAGGGCTCACACAGGCTCGCTGTGCTCACATGTTTTAGTCTACCGACCCCATTAAGACCTGAGGCCGATCCATTCTACAAAAGTCTTCTAAATCCGTTTCTATGATCAGTGGTTCTCAAAAAGAAATTCACATCAAGGACCCCCAAAATGACTGTATATGTATTTTGCCGCGGACCGCCATCTCAAAATATGTTATTCCAGGGACCAGGGACCAGTAATGTTAACTCCATAGACACATACAAAACAGAAAAAGTACAAAACTATGGCACCACCTCTAAGTAAAAGTATCAATACTGCAATGTAGATAATACTCTGTTACGAGTAGACGTCCTGTATTCAAAATGCACTTGAGCAAAAAGTGCAAAAGTGTCGGCATCAAAATATACCAAAAGTAATAGTACCCATTTCACAAGTTCAAAATGTATTATTATTTCTTTTGAATGGGATGCATTTTCAGCTTGTAGATCGGCTATTTTCAAATGGCCGAAATATATATAGGCTACGATTGAAGTGGATGGTGTGTTTTGTAATAATAGCAATAATAATAAAAGTAAGTTTTCATATAACTGTAGTGGAGTAAAAGTACATTTTCCTCTAAGATGTAGTGGGGTAGAAGTAAAAGAATCGTTAAACATTGTAAATACTGAAGAAAGCAAAAATACCTCAAAATTGTACTTAGTTACAGTACTTGAGTACATGAACTTAGTCACTTTACACCACTGGTGCTTTGCACTAACACACATGCATACAGCAGACAGTTTGCCACAGTTTGTATTTGCGGAATAGAAGGTCTCAGTCACACAAGTCAACAGTGCTGGAAGCCTTCAGAATAGCAAACAACAAAAAAAAGCCTACAGGCAGAAACATTTATGAATTCCAGAATTCCATTAACTGGCACATGTACTTTTCAAGCTTGATGTAAAAGTTTACCGTTGCGGAAATGTGCATGTCTTTCTATGACGGTTTCGCTCGCAGTTTTAAATAATTCATAGCGGTGATAGTGCCATGGTGTCACGCTTCTATATCACTCGGGAGATGATAATAAAAATACATACTTTTTCTTTGGTGTGAAATTCGTGAAAAAAAAATGGTTTGGAAATAACTTCCTCTTTCTTGTCACGCAGCCTCCTCAAGCCCAGTGGTTCTCAAACATTTCCATGTCAAGGACCCCAAATTCTTTTATTTTGTTCGTATAAGATACGAACTTTAACTGTGGGCGGCATTGGCTCAAGGGTAGAGAAACCGTCATTAGAACACGGTTCGAATCCGGGCTCCCCCAGAGTTAGTTTCGAAGAGTCCTTGAGCAAGACTCTGAACCCCTAGTTGCTTATGGTGGTCTCTGGAACTAAATATTTTGAGATGGGGGTCCGTGGCCAAATACATATCATTTTGGGAGTCCTTCACATGTAAAAGTTTGAGCACCACTGACGTAGAAACATACAGTAGGTTTTTCAAAAAACCTCAGAAGGATTTGAAATATTCAAAGACTTGCACAAATTTTCAAGATTTTTCAAAAATAGCAGATCTACAAGCTCGCAGCCTCGCTGTGAGCTTGTATATCTGCTATTTTTCAATAGTTAAAGCACAAAATAACGTGTAATAATGCGTTCCCAGTCTAAATGGGTTAAACCCCCCCCCCCCCCCCCCCATGAAGAACATTCATGGGGGGCCCGGCCCCGCAGTGAATCTTTGTACCCAGGGCCCAGAATTTGGTGTGACACCCTTGGTTACGTTGTTCCTGGCCACTGAGGTCACCGGCGGTGGATGATGCACAGTCTAGTTGACAGTTGCATCATCTAATGTGAACAAACTCCTGATGCAATTAAACACTCAAACGACTCCATTCCACCTCTCCGTTCCGTCCCGTGACTTGACACCGCGCTCATATTTCCGCAGATCCGGGGCAGAGCGACAGTTTTAAGTACTCCTTTATTACACCTTTGTCACGGCAAAGACTGTTATCTGTGGGGTCTGATGGCTCTCCCTCTCTCCCATGTCTCTCCATATATTAAACCATGGGTGGCACTTTTTTCCCCCTCAAAAACATAGAACGATAATCGTTCATTTTAGTTTAAAAAAATATATATATCGATTATGGGGGAAAAGTTTAAATGTTCCTTTCTTTTTCCTTTCGAGATAAAAAAGTAGGCCTACCCGATCTCCAATAGCCGTAGAGCGACAATGTCTGTGACTTGTGTGCTAAACTGTTGTACCATTACAAATAATAGCTGGCCTATACACTGAATCCATTGAAACACATGGTTCTTCTTTCCATTTCCTGAAAATTAACGCTTTTTTTCCCTCTCTTGGACATACAAGGTTTCCACCGGACGGCGACGCTCTATTAAACGATGGGTGGCCCTTTTTTCCCCCTCCCTCACAGCGCTATCAGCTAACGTCGAGTCACCTCCAGACACATTAGCATATTTATCATCAGGCCTCGCTAGACTTCAAAGTCAGAAGCCTAGCGTCTCGCGGAGAAGATGGGGAAGCGCCACCAGGAAGTCTGGGTGCAGATTGCTAAGCGCTAAGGTGCTCCCCGGGGATCTAATATCCTTTTAGGTGGTGGTGGGTGGTGTTGGTGGTGGTGGGGGCCTATAAGCGGGGCGTTCAATTCATTTATTTGCAGTGGTGATGATGATGTCTTTAGCGAGTGACTTTAAATATTTGCTTTAGTGCTAACCGGAGCTATCATCGCCGCAGTTTTGTCGTGTTAACACTGTGGCTAATGCTACGGGGGAACATGGGAAATCTTGCAGGGTTTTTAAGGGTAACGTGGCATAATAGGAGGAGGAGGATGCAGCCAAGGGGATTATTCGGTCCATGCAACGCCGCATGCTGTGTGTGCATGACAAATGTACAGGAACGTGCAGATAGTGTTAGAGAGGCAGGGGCTGAAATATCTAAAAGGGCCTTTTGGTGAAAATATCGAAAATAGCATACCTCGTGAGCTTGGAGGTCGGCTATTTTCAGTGCTTGATACCACACTGAACTAAGCATTATCAAGTCAATACTGGAGATGTGGCGTATGGCATGAATTTCTACACAGAGAGGGCAATTCTTTCAACATAAGATATGCTGCATTCAAGTTCAGGAGAGTTTGGACAAGGCAATTCTCTTGAATGCTGCCTTGTATGGCATGGAAAGAGGGCATTTGCATTTCTTTCACCATAGTAAAAACTGCATTCATGGTCTGGAGAGGGCACTTTTTACAGACGGATAAAAGGGCAGGAGCTCAAGCCCCCTTTGATGTCTATGTGTGCACGTGCATGCAAATGTACTATGTATTTGCATGAAATAAAAGTTATATTTAATCAGTCATTGCCTCAAATTGTCTCCTTTGAGTGCACACGTTTTACTGTTTTATGCTAATAATTAGACCTACTTTAAACGACATAGGTTAAAGCAGCACTGGTTCTCAACGTCAAGTCTGGGGACCACCAGAGGGTCCAAATGGACCTTCAAGGGTCTGTAACTCTGGGAGTTTACAAATGGAACCAAATGGACCGAGTGACACGAAATGTAAATTCAGTGTCAGGCTAGTCCCAGAGATGATATGGTATCAAATGGGCCCGAATTGCATATCAAACCGGTGCAGGGGGGTGGGGGGGGGGGGGTTAAGGGGGGTCCTTGAAAATGTTAAAAGGTTGAGAGTAGGGATGGGACGATATGCGATATTATCTTTTATTGTGATAAAAAAACACTCACGATAATCGTATCGTGGAGATATCATTTATCGTGATATCGTCCTCCGTCATGCACTGGGATCAATTAACCTTTTATTTGCCGAGCTGCATATCCGGTACCACTTAATCCCTCTATAATTGGTAAAAGGTACTTATAATATACGTACTTGATACAGTCATTTTTTCACTCTCTATTAAATGTCTTTGCCAAAAAATAGCCGATCTACAAGCTCACAACGCGACGCGTTGTGAACTTGTAGATCTGCTATTTTTTGGCAAATGTTCCGAACCAGGATAATGGATTTTGAAATCGCGATAATATTGTAAATTGTGATTTCTTTTGTCACATTAATCGTGATATGAAATTGTCATATCGTCCCATCCATAGTTGAGAGAATCGCTGTCCTTGAGTATACACTTGTACAGTTCTATGCTAATAACAGACCTTCTACCGGTATATTATAAACTGCATAGAGGTTAAAGTGTATTCAGTGCCCTGAACCCTCAGTAAATATCGGTATTTCCAGTGTGTGCGTGGTGTTTGTGTGAGCGAGTGGAACTGGCCGAGGTCAGCCCGCGTTTGTCCTCTCTGAGTGCACACTTGATGGACAGCCTGTCCCAGTGTGTGGTCCGTCAAACAGCCACTCAGGTTAAAGCCAGGTCACTGAGCAATGGATTTGCCACTGCATTACTGTACACACACACACACACACACACACACACACACACACACACACACACACACACACACACACACACACACACACACACACACACACACACACACACACACACACACACACACACACACACACACACAGCAGCACCATCTTCCATCTCGCCACTGACCTTTTCACACTGCCTTATACCAAGACCGTAAAATGTAGACACCAAAACAAAGGTAATGGCAAAATCCTATTTTTGCAAACAAACATAAACATCCTGCCTCCAAGCATGCATGCGCACACGCACATGCACGTTTGTATTACAAGTTTGTATTACTATACTCCCTCATCTCAGTTCCTATGTACTTTTATTAGTAGACTGTATCCACTGTACATAAAGCACATCATGAGTAGGTTAACTGTTAAAAATAAATATGTGCATCCTCCTACGTGCTCTCACACTTTGTATTCATACATGCACTGCTAATAGTATGAATTGAATCGTTAATCAACAACATAATGCTCCCCCTATTATAATCAGAGAATCAGTTACAGCGGTGTCTAAATGCTTTCTCCAACATTAACGCCAGCCCTCTCTCTGTGTCATCTACCCCATCATCGCTGTCGGGCAGAAACCTTCTATCTCCATTATTTCATTTTTTTATGTATTTCTTGAAGGAATTAATGCCCTGATTGTTGTCGTATAGGAGACAATGTTGTGCAAAAGAAAATAGCTGAACCACAAGCTCACAAAGCAGCTCGATGTGACACGTTGTGGGCTTGTAAATCGGCTATTTGGTGCAGGGGTTGAAAGTTGATCTGTGGGTTTTGTAAATATTGAACCTAAAATATTAAAGTAACAAGAGCTTGTGTGACTAAATAATAACGGCACTGGAACACGGGTTATTCTTTTCCCCTGCACCATTTCATGAGAAGTATCACGATGTTTGGACATACAAGGTTTCCACCCAACAGAGACGCTATGCTAATGAACGCTAGGCCCACAACAACATGCAGGAGGTTGAATATCAATTTAATCAGAGCCCTCCCTGCAGGGGCCCTCAGATAGAAATGACAGCCAAAGTGCATTAGCAATTCTACTGCTGTCACTTCTCATAGCTGCTTACCTTGCAAACAAACCGCTCTAATGGCACCTGCCTGCTGGGCAATTTAGGCACAGTGGAGGCAAACGGGACATGTAATGGAGCGGGAGACCACTGACCTAAATAGTGAAGGGCCACCGCAAAACGAGAAAGAAGTGGTCGTCTTGTCTTTTGAAGTGGAAAACACGTGTGTTGTGTTCGGGTGGTGCAATTAAAGGGCTCGCCGAGAGGAGACTATCAAACACACATGATGAACAGGCAGGGGAAAAAGAGATGCTTTGATATATTTTTCGTTTTTGAGCGGTAGCCTCGTGCCTATAGGGTGTAACTGTTGATCGGAACTAATAGATTTAATCGATTATACAAATAGTCTGTAATCGATTTTAAAACAAAAAAGGTTGCAATTTTGCTTATCTTTTATTTTTTTAACAAACTAAAAGCTTGTAGATATTTTTTGCAACGTTTTATTCCTTGATATATTAAAAATGTTGCTCTTATCCTGAGCAGAATATACAGTATATCAAATGCAGAGACTAAACCAAGAGCCTATAGCATACATGGGCAACTGGCGGCCCGGGGGCCCACCTTCACTTAATGCGGCGCGCAGGTTAATAGCAGAATACTGATATATAACTGATTTCAGCTGTTATAATTCCAAACATGACCTGCTTTAATTCCATCAGTCTATATTAGTAGCTTAATGACTAGTCTAGTATATATTAAAATGTACTTTTTTATGTCCAATGTATTTGTATTTGGATTCATAAAGTTAACATGAGTATATCATTAAATGCGTTTGAAATTAAATCAAAATGTTCAAGATTCCAATTAAAAAATAACAAAAACATAATTCAGGATTCCAAAACGCGCTGCGATGCGTTTTGAGCTTGTAGATCGGCTATTTTTGCTTCTTTTGCATGAGATACTAGAATGACAAATTACGATGTAGCATCGTACAGTGCATATTGCAATGTGGCCCTCTGGAGTGGCCCTCGCCATCATCAAAGTTGCCCACCCCTGGCCTATAGCATCAGTTTTAAACAATATACTCAAAACGATAATCTGTACAACAGCTACAAGCTCACGATGCGTTGCATCCACAACGACATCTCACGCTTGAGCAATAGATCTTCAAGACTACAACAAAGTCCAAAACATTTCACAGTTTTGCCGGCCCGAACTAATAAGCGAGTACCCCGCACGTCTTTTGATTAACATTCACAGACGACTGACGCAAATAAATATACTTGTATACGCAAATGAGTAGATAAGAGGACGAGTTCATTACCTCCACTCGTACAATTGAATTGCTTTTACATAATCCCCTCTTTATGCCTCTAGGGTGGGGGGTGGGGGTGGAAGGGGTGTGTGGCATAGCTCATTTCAGTGGCATGTTATCTGTTTACATTAAGAATGGGTCAAAAATGTGTTTCAAGGACTACCCCAGTTTGATAATAAGGGCCACGGTGCAAAGTATGTATTCAAGTATACGTAAGTACCATTTTGATGTGTTATTACTATACACTTTGTAGATTTGGATTATTATTACGAGACATCTACGTTCAGCCCCAACTGAAAATAGCCGATCTACAAGATCACAACGTGCATGTCGCTTGATCTGCTATTTTTAAAGAATTTTAATACTTTTGGAAACTTGTGAAATTTTGATGCCCCCATACTGTTCTGGTACTTTTACTTGTAAGAGAGTATTTCTACATTGTGGTACAAAATGTGAGTATACTTCTTCCACCACTGCCATGGACCCCCATTTAGCTGGGGACCACCTGGAACCCCCTCAAGAGAATTTGTCTATAGTGAACATTTTGTAGAGATCATCTATAAGCTTCATAATGTGTTCTTTCTCACACCGTTTATTTGATTGTAGATCGGCTATTTTTGAATAGCCAAACTATAAAATAGGGTTCGAGTGGTTTAAAGTGTTTTTTTGTGAACTTTGAGCACCCCTGTCATACTGGCGTCTTCTCACCACACTGATGATACCTCACATTTTATTCTGGGTCAAGGCCTGTTTTGACCAGGATGACTGGTGGTATAGCGCCACCTGTTGTCTGTTATCTATTTGTGACAATTGTTTTCCATTGTTGGGATTGGTAGCAGTGAAATAATCAATACATCATGACAGCTGTTGATAAGCATCGTGATGAGGCATCATTTTGCTTTTACATCCATAAGCAGGGATTTGACACTCTGCTCCTGCACAAATGATTACTAACAGAATAGAGCTTGATTGATTGATTGAAAATGTTATTAGACAAAAACGGAGAACAGTCCAAGTATAGTCAATACAATAGAAATTTAGTACAGTACAGTACAGTTAAACACCCTGCCTAAAAGGAACATCCCAAATAAGGTATTCAATTCATGGACATAACTTTGACATAAGCTTTATTTTTTTCTGAAGTAAAACACTAAAGTATTAACTTACTAATTATTAAAGGCAGCATACAGGCATGAGGGGCCCAAATAAGACCCTGGATGGGGATTGGGGACCCAAATTAGCCTGGCGGAGCCAGACGTTATTATCTGTGTTCATTCCTTCCACAGTATAACGTCTGGACTTTTGGCCTATTGGCAGCTTGAAAAGTGGGCGGGTGTACTTGCCTTGACAGACAGACTCCTCTAACCAATCAGCGTAGCAGAACATCTCTCAGCCAGTCGGAAGCACGGCAAACAAACACGTCTTTTCGGCCGATAAACTCCACTAGCGCATCCCCCGTGTTCCCTTTTAATTGTTGTAATTGATTCCAACTCTGAAATAACTGCACTTATTGCTTGTTTTATGGTTAGAGCGTTAACTGTTACACTTGTTGCATCGCGAGGGCAGCCATTGTTGTTTTGAAAATGCTGCAGCAGCAGCATGCATCTACGTCACCGTCTACACATGGACCAATCAGGGGAAGCTTTCCACTTGTTGTCAGGAAGACTACGTTTGTTGTGCGGAAGCATAGTGCGGAAGCAGTCACTGATTGGCCCCGATCAGAGAATAATCGGTATACTCGCTGCCAATCAACGGAAGTCCAGACGTTATACTGTGGAAGGAATGAACACAGATAATAACGTCTGGCTCCGCCAGGCTAGACCCAAATGCATTTGGGTCAGAATCACTGGGGTTACATTTAGGGTCAAGGGTGAAGTAAATTTACCTCCATTGATTCTCACCCAATGCATTTGGGTCCCCATTCAGAATCAATGGGGGTAAATTTACTATAGCCTAATCATTTTTATCTCTTAGGAATGCGACAAATCCGGAAAAAAAGAACTCAAGTCTCAATGGCGTGACAAATCAATAGAAAAAAGTCATTTTAAACCACTTTAAACATGTTATACTTTGTCTATTCAAAAATAGACAAGCTCACAAATAGACAAACTTGTCAAATCTTCTCTTACAGTGGCCCCTGTCACAAACTTCAAATGGGGGCCCGCAGCAAAATACATAATTAACTACAAAAGTGTGCTCCTCTGAGCACAGGTCTCCGCCAGGCCGGGTTGCCAACCCAGGGCCAGCAAACTTTGGTAATAGCCACTTGGAATAGGATCAGAAACATCAAACTTACATACATACATCTTGATCACATGACCCCAGAGATAATGTGTACCAATGTGCGTGAGTTTTGGACAAATCTGATCTGTAGGAGTAGTAGTAGCAAAAAGGGAAAAAAATATGTTCATTGTATGACCTACGGTTCAAGAGTTATAGTCCAAAATGTGAAGTGGGCTGATGTAGCACCACCATGAGTTGATTTGAAAGATTTGAGATGAAAGTTCTTCCTTGGCTTAGCGGAAATGTGCATGCAAAGTTTCCCAGCAACTGGGCCGTGTATTCATGATGTGTGGCATTTTGTGCAAAACGAAAGTTAATCGAGTCAATCGGAATAGAATCCCAAAAAATCTGACAGAAACATCTTGATCACATGACTACAGAGAAGATCTGTGCCATTTGTGTGATTTTTGGACACATTTTGTAGGAGTTATTTAAAAAAAACACACGGACAGACGGACGGACAGGGGCGAAAAAATTGTCTGGGACATGCCTTTGGCCTGGCAGAGACAATACTTAATACAATAATCAATATTTGGTCATTTAATGAAACAATCTATTAATAATCGATACCTATTTTGGGAATGTCATTATAGGTGAAAGGCTTTTAAAAGAAATTAGTAGTGACTAGTGAAATAGCAGGTCTTTAGTGGTTAGATCGATTTGTTGATATATGAAAACAACATTCTCAATTATTTCATTAATCGAATAAGTAAGACCGGATAACCGCCAAGAAAATAATCGATGGCAGCACTAATAGCAGCCCTGTTCTACTGTACCTGGTCTAATTTTTGATTCCTTTTCCCTTTCTGCCGTACTAGCGCTGCCTGGTTGCTTGCTTGCTTTCTGAGCGACTGCGTGCTCAATCTGCCATTGCCAGATGCCTCTTAGCAGCCAGGCCCCTTCACGTCAATATGTCAGGTCAATAGCGTTGGGTGGTATTGACTGTGTCAGAGGAAAGAACTCCACCAGGGGGCGGGAAGAGGATCAGGGACGTGCTGGCCATTGGGAAAAGCGGGCCAACTCCCTCCCGAACGGCCGGTTCATTCCCGGCCGGTCCAGGCCGGGCATTAGGAAAAAAATACAAATAAAATGTCGGCCTTCGTTCCATTTTGGCCAACAAAGTAAATCGTCACTGTCGGGCAGAAACCTCGTATCTCCAAGTTTCAAATGTGTACATTTTTTCGCAAAGCAAAGCCCTGAAAACAGCCGATCTACGAGCACACAGTGTGCTTGTAGATCGGCTGTTTTCTTTTTTTAAATGATAAATACAAAACAAACGGTTTTGGACATACAAGGTTTCCACCCGACAACGACGAAATATAACTCACGTAATTGGCCCACTGGCTTGTCACTTGTCATGATCTGAAATGGCAAATCTTTGAGTAGCAGCAGCGCTATGGAGAGAGATCTCTCTCTATAGCGCGCAATGAGGGCCTCTCCAACTCTTTTTCCCGGGCTGAATCAGGGGCCCAGCACGTCCCTGATCCTGCTTTTTCTCCAGTCGGGCAGATCCATTCCAAAACCACGGAGAACAAACAATGCGAACATCGCTGGCTCCCCCGTGTTTGACTGGGCATGAGTACATAGGAATTCGTCGGGAGTACAGACAGGTCAAGTGCCAGCACCCAGCTCCGCCATCAGATCCATACATATTATACAGTACTGCCATGCCTGCTATAGAGCAGTGATGCTCAACCTTTTTCATTTCAAGGACCAGTTTGATATACTTTAGGACACAGACCCATATATTATTTAGGGGAGTCCCCAGATGATTAGCTTAATGTGTAACATTGTTTTCTCTCTTAACAGTAAACAGACCAACATAAGGTTTGAGTGTATATAGAGGGTACATGCACATTTCTAAAGTGACAATTTAAGGACTTAATTGTTAATACCTCTAAAATGAAAAATTAAACATTACACATATCAAACATTGGCCAAATTGTCAAATATTAGAGGCAGATCTATATGCTATATGCTATTTTCACAATAGAATATTATACAAAATGTAATGCCTCAACTATTAGTGCTCGTCAGGGTAGGGGGTTCCCCAGTTAATATATGATTATTTTGGGGGTCGCGGCCTGAAGAGGTTGAGAACCACTGATGTACTGTAGACTAGAGAATGCAGGATGACAGCTTCTTCATAGTTCCACTTATACACGTACTGTATGTACTGTATGTGTAAGAGCAAACAACTAATATGCCTTGAGGTTGTGTGTGTGTGTGTGTGTGTGTGTGTGTGTGTGTGTGTGTGTGTGTGTGTGTGTGTGTGTGTGTGTGTGTGTGTGTGTGTGTGTGTGTTTTTTACAGCGTGGCCCGTGGCGCCAAAGGGGCCAGCAGTCTCAAACAGGGTTTGTCTGTATCTCTGTGCTTCGACCAATTACGGTGAAGCACACAGCTCAGCTGATCCACTGTTGGGTGAGGTTGTCGTACTGATAACACTGTGTTGATATCAGTGTGTTCTGTTGATGTCGAAAAGACACTGTGATCGGGTGTATTTGTTTCTGCACAGTGCAGGATACTGTATCGGGAGCATATTGTCATACAGCATGGGTTCCCCAATTAGTTTTCCCCAAGGGCCAAATTATGTCTAGGGTACCAAGCCAAGGGCCACAGCATTGCAGGGGGCGATGGTGGCGTTCCCGCTACTCCAGCGACAGTTCAGATATCGTCGTTGTCGGGTGAAAATCTTGCATTGCATTTATCATTTTAAAAATGATTTAAACTAGTGAAAACAGCCAATTTACAAGCGCTTGTAGATCGGCTGTTTTCACAACTTTTGTGCGACGGCCTTGTTTGATGAAGCAGAGCTTTACTTTGCGAAAGAACGTACACATTGTGAGATACGGGTTTTACACCTGACGATATACTAGTGTTGTTGCTGCTCTTATACCACCATTATTACTGGGGTTGGTGGGGGCCAGACAGTAGCCCCCCGCGGGCCGCAAATGGCCCGCGGGCCGCCTATTGGGGAACCCTGTCATACAGTATACTCTTGTGTATTGCTGCTGGTGTTTTGTGATGTTGTTTCTTCTTATGCCTATTAATATTATGACTCATAGCTACTGTGTAGCTCCTCATAGCTGTACAGTATCTTTACTCTGTATCTGTACATTAACTGCTGTGCTGCGGCTGCCCCGGGTGACTAATGGGATCAATAAAGGTCCGTCTGTCTGTCTGTCTGTCTGTCTGCCTGTCTACTCTGCTCTACTGCAGGGGTTCCCAAACCTTTTTGTCTCAGGGCACCACATACATATTTGTTTTAATCCGAGGCACCCCTACATTGAGTGAAAATTATTCACTCCCAGCACCTTATATTTATAGCATATCGTCGTTGTCGGGTGGAAACCTTGTTTGTCCAAAACCGTTCGTTTTGTATTTATCATCTATAAAATGCACTATGCGAGGCGTTGTGTGCTAATAGATCTGGGCACGTACCTTTTAGGCGAAGCCCGAACTGGCGAAGTGGGGAAATGTCCGATACCGTAGCGATCTGGCGAACGTCTTCTGGACAGGGCGTTTATCGTGCGCTTGCCCAGGCCTTACGGCCTGGGCATAAATATAACGATTGCATTCACCACGGCTTCGTAACTCGCGCGGCGCTCCGCCGGCCGCGCGGCCCTGGCCCGCTCTTCGCGGCCACTCGCGCCTGCGGCGCTCGGGGGCGAAGAGCAGGACCAAGGTCTGCTGGCCTTCGCGCCGCTTGCAGTGTCGTGGACAATCGATTCGCCAGATCGCTACGGTAGGAGACAAATCCCCACTTCGCCAGTTCGGGCTTCGCCAGAACAGGACTTTCCCATAGATCTGCTGTTTTCACTAGTTTTGTGCGACAGAGGTTTCTGCCTGACAGTGAAGATATTTTAGTGATTATGTTGCGAGGAAAACGTTGAGATAATAGCCATTTTGGTTAGAACTGACTGAAAATAACTTTGTACTTCAAGTTTAAAATGATATAAAGTATTTCTTCAAGTGTCCAAATAAATTCCAAATATTATCAAATGATATCGCGGCACCCCTGGACTGCTGTCGCGGCACCCCAGGTTGCCCCGTCACCCACTTAGAAAACCCCTGCATTAGAGTCTTGTTGTTGTTGTTTTGTTTTTTTTCTTTGATGATACAATGTAAAAGGATGAGAAATATCACAACGCCTCACACATCACAACAGCCTTGTGTCACTTTCTGCTGAGCAGAACACACGGAGCCCCCCCCCCCCCTCACACAGAAGCCCTTGTAGGAGACCCATGTACACTTGTACATTTGTTCCAGTGGATGTAGTGTTGCACCAATAGCGCTCCAGTGTTTTACATGGCTGCTGTGGCAGAGACAACGACTGGAGGGGAGCTCTCAGAGGCATTACGTAAACCTATAATGAGCGAGCCGAGCAGCCTGCCGTGATTAGTATTGTCTTGGGCACATATTTAAAAGCTGATTGGACGACGCAGAGCGAGGCTGAGAACATTCCTCATCCGGCCTCCCCGTGACTACTTGCTCATTTAACCATGGCTCATGCCGAGGCGAAAAGGGCATTCCTGTTAGAATATTATGCGCCGTTTTCCTTTTTCCCTTAAGTCATTTATGCCTCGAATTATTTAATGCTTTAAATATTGAAAAATAGCAGATATACAAGCTTGTAGATCTGCTATATTTGAAAGAATCGTGAAAATGTGTGCGCATTTTTCAATCTATATTTTTCAAAGCAAACTTTTGTAACTCAAATCTCTGCTTCTGGGAGTCCCTGGAACCACATATTTTGAGATGGAGGTCTGCGGCCAAATAAATGTAATTTAGGGGGTCCTTGACATGAAGAAGTTTGAGAACCACTGATTTAGAGGAAGGATTTAGAAGTTGGGTCAGAGATCGGGTCAATCGGTGCCGCGCTGCGAGCTTGTATATCTGCTATTTTTCAGTAGTTAAAGCACAAAACAATGGTTAAAGTGGTTAAAATCTAAAGCGACTCGGGCGCGTTCCCGGTATTTGAGGCTTAAGTACACATGAATATTCAAGGTGGTGCGTTGCGAGAGAGAGAGAGAGAGAGAGAGCACAGGGATGATGTGTGACTTTGGAGTCCATGAGACTACCTGATGGTCTGTTTAAGCAAGAGCAGCCCCGCTTTAACAATGGAGCCCGTCTCTTCTGTAACTACTAGCAGCGGCCCCGGTGAGAGTCTCCTTGAGCGCAATTGATTCATACTCATCTATCTCATAGCCAAGGGCTGGGTAATCATATCTAGAGAATCGAATCTACCATACTCCTCTTCCACTAGGGATGAGAGACAGTAATGAAATAACCCCCTTCACTGCCTTAATTGTCTTTTTGGCCATTGGCATACCGATCCTGTAGTTGTATTTAGTTTTTTTTTTCTTCTCTCTTTAAATGAGGGGAGAGGATTTAATAAGGGCATGTATTATCAAGTGTCTGATACATCAAGTCAAATTGTGCTGGGCTTGATGTTGACAACATTGAATTGACATTGTCATTTTAACCCATTTAGTGCTCCAGACATGAACGGGTTAAATGTCCAGCGTGCCTCTCGCAGGCTCCATACGCAGCCATTATCTTATTTTGAAGGCCAGAAGTCCATTGCGTAAACACTTCCGGGTTGACGTCATGACGTCATTCAACGGAAGCCTTCGTCACCCCATGCCGTTGCTAAAATGGCCGATCGTTGCCTTTGTTATTATGTTATTGTAGCGAGAATCTAATGCCATCCTTGGCTTTAAAAGTGTTGTTTGGAGAAAATGGACATTAAAGATGAGATCCATCGTCGGCCTCCATGTTATGGGATTACTATTTTGTGCACGTGGATCCGTGATGATGATGAATCGGCGAGGCCGATCGTGCCAGGACCTTCCAACGGACTGTAGGGTAGGAGAACCGGCGTTACTCTATATACAGTATTTTACGTGAGTATACTCGGGATCGGCACTCTAAATACTTGAGTATTTGTCACGAGTATACTCGGGATCAGCGTTAAATGAGTTAACAGCTTGGTACCAAGTTACCAACCGGGACAAATCTAACCAATAGGTTTAATCGACTATTAAAAAAGAATTCGATAAGCGACCATTTAATAAAATAATCAATTAACAATGTGTTTCTATTTTAGGCATGTCACAGGTGAAAAGTGAAATAGCCAATGGTGTAAATAGTCGATCTACAAGCTCACAAAGCATTGCGATTCAACGTGTTGTAAGCTTGTAGATTGTCTATCTTGAGCTAAAAACAACACATCGTAGGTTAATTGATGCGTTGGTATATTATAGAGATTTTACAAAATATATTTTTAAAATGTTCTCCTCGAGTATTCGATTAATTGCAAAAAGAAGAAATTGATCTATAGTTGCAGAGCTAGCGTGCCCGTTTTTTCAAGTAGAACAGCCTGTACTTGATATTGAATGTGCAGTAAGAAGTCTAAAACACTTGAACCGCAACATACATATTCTGGGGGGAACATTAGACAAAAATAGCGTATCCATTTTTGGCAATGAGATGTGGTGTAGACAGAGAGAGAGAGAAAAAAAAGAAAAACGTCAAAGGAGTACAGTTGTAACACAAGTCCGACGAGAGGGTGTAAGAAGTTAATATGGCTGCCACCCATATTAAGAAACACTTCTTGCACTTCCATTCAAGATTAACAAGTGGAGATGCAAGGAAACAGATGGTACAGTAATGGCTCATTTATACTTTGTCTGAAAAGAACAGATTTTCAACCGAAAAAACGTTCTTTTTTTTTCATTTTTTTTTTTTTGAAAATCTGTTATTTTCACAGAGAGGCGAAACCGAAAAACTCTGAAGTATAAATTGGGCTTAATGCAGACACGTGTACACGTACTGTATATGCACATGCACTCACACACACGCACACACACGCACACTAGGGATGGGACGATAAGCGATATTATCGTTTATCGGGATAAAAAACACTCACGATAATCGTATCGTGGAGATTTAATATATATCGTGATATCGTCCTCCGTCATGCACTGGGATCAATTCACCTTTTATTTGCTGAGCTGCATATCCGGTACCACTTAAACCCTCTATAATTGGTCAAATGTAGACCTACTTATAATATACGTACTTGATACAGTCTTTTTTCACTCCCTTTCAAATGTCTTTGCCAAAGAATAGCTGATCTACAAGCTCACAGTGAGCTTGTAGATCTGCTATTTTTTGGCAAATGTTCAGCCCCAGGATAATGGATTTTGATTATCGTTATAATATCGTAAATCGCGATTTCTTTTGTCACAATAATCGTGATATGAAATGTTCATATCGCCCCATCCCTAACACAGACACACGCACAAGTTCTCAGCCCCCACACATTTATTTGAGCTCTGATCTCTCAGATTGTGCCAGTATGCAAATGTTTTGCCATCAACTTGGTCCTACCAGCCAGAATGACAGGAACATTTGATACAGCGGGGCTTTTTAGTGGAGTCCCTGCAGAAAGCTATTTTCACAGGATGTTATGTATGCATTTTTCAGACAGATTGCTGCAGGAGACAGGAGCTTGGGAGGGAAGCAAACACGACTGGAATGAAACACAAGCTCTCTCGTCTGTCGACTGAAACCAACCACACTGCGGGCCATGGAGCAGACTGCATACATCACATTGTTTTTTTTGTTTTTTTTCTTGTGCGAAACCAAAATAACACGTTCAATAATTGAGAATCTGTAGCATAGCGTCGCTGTTCGGGGGGTTGGAAACCTTGTATGTCCAAAACTGTAACTTTTCAGGATATGTAGGTACAGTACATGCACCGACCACTTTAACCACAAACATTTCCCTATAAACGATTCATTCCATGGAACAGCTGATCTTACCAGCTCACAACGAGTCGCGGTGTGACGTGTTGTGAGCTTGTAGATCTGCTATATTGTCAAATAACACGCTCAACACGATTGAGAATCTGTAGCAAAACGTTGGTGTCGGGCGGAAACCTTGTATGTCCAAAACTGTTTTACTTTACAGAAGAAAAAGAAATGTGTTCAGTTGGATCCAATGTGGTTAATATAACAGTCACAATCTCTTGGTAAAACCCACAGACACACTTGACTTAACTAGTAAGACGCCTCACAGCTCATCCGTATTGCCCGCGATGCGACGCGACGCGATGCGAGCGATGAAATCTCATTAAAACACATGTGTTTCAATGAGGACGTCCTGACCTAGCGCGAGCAACAACGCGTCGTGCCGCGACGTCATCCACCCCTCCGGTTTCCGCTCGCAGAGCCTCTATTTGAGCGAGGTTTTGCGGCGACGTCCATAGAGGTAAATGGCCATGTCCCGCCCCCAAAACACTTCATATTATTATTTATTTATTTGATTGGTTCAGGCTACGTTGCAACGCAACTGCCAACGCTACCATATGCGGACAGTATTTCGCGGGACATCGCGTTGCGTCGCTCGCTCGCACGCAGTGCGGATGAGGTGTCAGGGCGACAAGCAACCTCGCCCGTGGTTTATTTTTGTATGTTTTAATCATTGTCTTAGGAATGCGACAAAAAAACAAAAAAAAAATATTTATCGCAAGTCTCCATGTCATGAATAATCAACAGGGGAAAAAAAGTCATTTTGGGGATGAACTACTCCTTTAACCCATTCAGAACGGGTACATAATATTGTGTATCATTATTTTATACTTTAACTATTGAAAAATAGCAGATATTCAAGCTCACAGCGCGGCTGCGAGCTTGTAGATCTGCTATTTTTTTTTTAAAGTGAAAATTAGAATTTTGACCAGATTCTATAAGTGTCTTTTGAATCCTTCTAAGGTTTTTTGATAAACCTATGTTTCTATGTCAGCAATCTGGCTAAACATCGTCAAAGAAAAGGTCCTTTTCACTTAACTGGAGCTCAGTTAGTCTGTTCTTGAGAGACTACTATGTCAGTGGTTCATATGAAGGACCCCCAAAATGATATTTATTTGGCCACGGACCCCCATCTCAAAATATTTAGTTCCAGGGACCACCCAGAAGCAAAATTTTAGTTACAAACGTAAAACTACGCCTTAAATATGGAGATACGAGGTTTGTGCTCTCAACACATAAAAGCTGACCTTTAAGCAGAGATCCTAAGTCAATGCACAATACGTTAGGCAGTGCTTTGCCATATTAAACATTTACTCTCAGTGTATTGTAGGCTATATTACATCCATTACTTATTCACACGAATTAAAACATAATGCTTGTTGATTTATTACATACATTATTCAACCAATTATTTTACAAACTGTGAACACCAGGCTTTTCCTGACTTATTCCCAGAGTCTCTGGCTTGCCTTGTACATAATTTGCATAACATATTGTAAGGAAATATGTATCTAAGAGCCTTTCGTGTATTGTCAATAAGGGAAACTACAGTACATGCAATAACCACTTAACCACAAACATTTCCTAAATGATTCCGTAAAATAAAGATATGCTTCAAACATACGCCATAACCATGAATTAATCTTAAAATCAAGGCACACGTTTGAAATAATCGTGGCATTGATTTTTTTTAAGTCATATCAACCAGGCCTACTTCAAAGCCAGGTAACGGCTAAAGAAAACGCAGTGTGTTCTGCTGCCTTCCCCTGGAGGTGCTGTGACCCAGCCTGGCCATCTGCTACTTCCATCCTGGAGTGCAAAAAGCCTCGTATCGGTGCAAAGACCCACAGAACCCTGGCGGTAACAGCACACAGACAGACCATCTTATACTCCTTCACTGACTGACTTGGGATAGTTGACAAGCACAACAAAAACAAGAACGCAGTACACAAGTGGCAATCACTGTCACTGTTAAATAATCTTGGCAAGGTCTGGTTCCTTTATGAAAAATAGAAAGAGATTGAGACAGAGGGAGAGAGAAAGAGACAGAGACAGAGAGAGAGAGAAAGAGAGAGAACTGGGGGGTGGTCCTTGGAGGGGGTTTCAATGCTTCTGAGAGGTGCCTCATTTTCCAACACCATCTGTTCCTGGTTCTGCGAGTTGGAAGCCTCATTTGTGTCAACCTCCGCCCACGCCGCGCGCTCCAAACACCCAGACTAGACGCAGCAGCGAGGACAACATCACCTGTTTCAAACAACTGCACAATGTGACCCGCCGCATTCTCTAAACTAACTAATCATACCGTGTTTGATGATGTTGTTAACCTGTGTGCCACGAAAACGCCCGCCCCGCTCGCTCCTAAGAGAAGTCCCACCCATGGCCCACCCTTGGCCCCCGGACATGCTATAATCTGGGTCTGGGGCAGAGAATCACAATGAATAGTGGATTGGGGAAAAAAAAGAAAAAAGAGGAAGGCGAAGAAGAGGAGAGTGGACCGGGCCCGAAGGCTGGAGTTGGCCCTGCCTCCCAGGAGGATGTGCGAGATAGAAGGAGGAGAGACACACCGAACAAGGCCACGTTCCTCCATTTCAATCAGCTCCTGCCGTCTCACACGGTAGCAGAGCATCCAGGGTGGGGGGGAGGAACTGTCATGCATCCTAATTGCTCCCTTCTCTCCACGTTCCAGGGTGTTTCTATGCAAATCTGTCCAGAGAGGTATCTAGTTTATGCAAGGCCAACTGTATGAACTGAAATGTGAGCGGGAATCACACGCAGACAAAAGCCTTGGTGGTGGGAGATACTGGCATTATAATTCATCTGGATAAATTATTCATTTTGCACATGGCTCTCCGGAGTGCAGGACAGTGCGCAGCTTTACGCGTGCGCACGCACGCATATACATACACATACACACACCCACACACATGCATTTGCATACACACGTGTGCATACGCACAGAGCTAATGTTTTGACATGTATGTATTCTAGCGCGTTGCCCTCAGCTAAGATGTATGGATTTAATAAGAATGACGAAGATGCAAAATAATGAGTTAGTGTCTTGGAGCACTGCAAAGTGTCCACAGAGAGTGCACGGGAAAAAGAAAGAAAATTCCTGTGGTGTACAGATTTCGTGCGCGTTACGGGTGTATAGCAGCAAATTATGCCCACATTTCCCTACCTGTCAAGGCTAGTGTCCGATTATTCCAATCGTACAGGATGATCATTAGCACAGCATCACTCTATCTATAGGGACAGTTTTCCTGCAACAAATTCAACAGCCTGTGTTTATCTGTCTGAAAGATATGGGCTGGTTGACAACTGATGGCTCAACACGGTGTGACAACTGATGAACAATATCTGTCAGGTAATAATTCAGAGAAGACCTGTCTGTTCCTGCCAATTACAGGCATTAGACAGACACTAAAGAGGTACACTGCGTCGTCAAGAGTCCTTCAGGTGTCTCCCCGGTTTGCGTATAGAGTTGGACAGGGAACTGTAACTAGAGCAGGGAGCTCATTATTTTTAAGGTAATGTAAAATTGAATGCTGTACGGGAGGCAGAAAATGACTTCAAGTCAAGATCATCTTTCCCTCTCGCAATGCTTAATTTATGCTCCGTCGTACAACGGTGTGTCCGTCCGCCGACAACAGTCGATCGACAAGCTCTCGCCGCGCCGCCGACGCGGAGCGTCGAGAGCTTGTCGATCGGTTGTTTCCAACGGGTGCCGCGCGGCCTTACGACGAAGAAGTATAAACCGTGGATTATAGCGTTGTGTGTCTGCCTGTGGGTGGATACAGTTGCATCCATTATAAATGCTCAAGGAGTGGTGCAAATCCAGGCATCTCAGACAAGCCGTGTGCTGATTGATGATCAACTGTGTGTCTCTTCCCCCGGAACCTGCCAAGAATGGCTGTGCATCCAATTTTAATGACATCAGCTGTGAGACAAATACCACCACGACTACCAGCTACACATACAGACGGCGCAGGGCACTTATTACTACCACAAGCCCGTTTGGTCACAAATGGCCGCAATCAGTATTCTGACCGAAATGGCTCTCACAGGAATGCGATACTCGTTTTGTTTATCCTCTCACCAACCTCCCCCTCCCCTCCCCAGCTCTCTTTTTCATTTGATTCGCGCTAATTCGAGCCTGCTAAATCCAAATGCGAGGAGACACGGAGCCCCGCTGTTTTGACAAGTTAAACGAGTACAGGCAACGATGTGCTTCCCTTCCAACAGCCAGTCTGTAGGCAGCCCACGTCGGCAGCCACCACCTCAGAGTGTGTTTTGCGTTAGTGGGTGGTGGGTAAGTCAGTGTGTTTAAAACGCGCCTGAGCGCGCGCACACACGCTTGTGTGTGTGTTTGTGCGCACTTGTGCTCACTGCCACCACGGCCCCCCACCCACCCCAAACCCACTGCAGCATCCTTTTGAGGTTAAATTGAAATGGATTGTGTAGTTCAATATTTTATTGACAGCAACTTCACAGAATGTTGCTACAGTGACACCGGGGATAATTATTTCACCACAGATTTCTTCCCCTCTATGTTTTTTTCTCTCCCCCTTCTCTCTCTCTCTCCCCTCAGCCCCCCCCCCCCCCCCCCTCTCTCTCTCGCTCAGTGTCTCTCTCTCTCTCTCTCTCTCTCTCTCTCTCTCTCTCTCTCTCTCCCTCTCCCTCCAAGCCCTTCCATTCCTGTAGAGAATTAGTTCTGCATAAATTACCCAGTGGAATATTGAATCAGTCTCCAGCCACCAAAGGCGAGTCTGTGTGGCTGATTACTGAGGAGTGCACACATGCAGACGCACACAGAAAGAGAGAGAGAGAGAGAGAGAGAAGAGGAAGAGAGAGAGAGAGAGAAGAGGAAGAGTGAGAGAGAGAGAGGGAAGAGGGGGGCGGTGGGGGGCAAAAGAGAGGCAGAGAGAGTGAGGATAGAGTGAAGGAACAGAGCCTCCAAGCGAGGAGCTGACACCATTGCAGGGGAACAGAGGAGGAGGAGGAGGAGGAGGAGGAGAGGAGGGAGGAGGAGGGGAAGAGACAACAGAAGCGTGGGGGCAGGGACGTGCAGAGAACGTTAGAGAGGCAGGGGCTGAAATTTCTAAAAGGGCCTTTTGGTGAAATTATCGAAAATCGCAGACCTCCAAGCTCACAGCGCGTCGCGGCTTGGAGGTCGGCAATTTTCGGTGCTTGATACCACACTGCTCTAAGCATAATCAAGTCAATACTGGAGATGTGGCGTAACATCAACATGGATTTACACAGAGAGGGCAGTTCTTTCAACATAAGATGCTGCATTCAAGTTCAGGAGAGTTTGGACAAGACAATTTATCTTGAATGCTGCCTTCAGGCATGGCATGGAAAGAGGGCGTTTGGCGTTTCTTTCACCATAGTAAAAAACTGCATTCATGTTTCTGGAGAGGGCACTTGTTACAGACGGGTAAAAGGGCAGGGGCTCAAGCCCCCTTTGATGTCTATGTGTGCACGTGCCTGCGTGGGGGGGGGGGGGGGAGGAAAAGAGCATCAGCCAATCAGGAAAGGGAGATTGAAAGCGGCGTTATAGCCAGCGAGGCTACACACACACACACACGATCTCCTCATTACTTAGTCATTAGAAGGGAGAATGGTTTTAAGAGAGGGACGGATCAATCAATTGTCATGGGTCAGTGTTTTCACAGGCCCATTATGAACCTTGGGTGGCTCTGCAAATTAAGCACTGCAATTACTCATGTTAATTACACACAGAGACGGTGGTCACATTGATCTGCTGTTATGTTCTGCATAATGCATTCATATACAGTAGTACTGTAGGTAAACACATAATAACATGGGTGGGATGTGGAGGCAGATGTCAGGAGGTACTAGGGATGAGATGCTGCTCTGTACTGCTCTGTATGGCGCAATTCAATGGTTCTCAGACTTTTCCTGCCTAAATAGAATGCAAATTTCGGGGCCGATGCAGATCACCGATCAACTGGAATCAGTATCTGCCGATACCGATATTCCCGATCACAGCGTCAAATCCATAAATGCTTCTATTTATTGTGTTACTGTAGCAGCATTTATATATTTAATGATTCTTCTGACAAAACATTGACATTGTATATTAAGTATAAACATTAAGAGATTGCAGGCTGAGGTCCCTTAGTATCCAATTCAACCTGTTGGAGTTGAAGCTGAGGTCACATTCAGTCCCACAGATAAATATTGTGAAAATAGCTGATATAGCTTGTAGATCGGCAAAGCCGATAGAGACAAAGCCGATACCGATCAAAGCCGATAGAGGCATTATCGGCCGATTGCGATCACTCACCAATCAATCAATCGATAAATGACCCCCAAATTAACCTATAGCCCTACAGGAATTTACACACTCCTATTAGAAACGTTTTTTTTAAAGATCGCTCTCTCTCTCTTTTTTTCTTCCTTTTTACTATTTTCAAATAGCTGATATGTACATACGGTTAAAGCTATACTGTGTAAGTTGCTCAACTTGTGGTCAGTAGCTCTATAGCAAACCTCGGTCGCGTCCGCGTCTTTCGGCCGTTTTTCGGTTATCACACCCCCGCGTCTGCCTCCACCTCGCCGAGATCTATCTTTTGAGGGGTCCCTGGTTGCTGTGCGTTCAGCCATTCCGGAGATACACTCCTTCACCCATGCTTACCGTGCACCCGAGTATAGAAACACACGGGAGACTACAAATATGGCCGCCCTAGCGACCCCACTCCAAGATGCGCTGTGATTGGCCGGCAGTGTATAACCCTCGCTGTGATTGGCCGGTAGTGTGATGACGAAATTTTGCCGCGAAATTCTCCCCCCCTCACGGCTCATAGAAAACATATAAAGAGAAGGCTTTAGAAGCTGAAAATAACGGAGTGGGGGTTCTAAAACTTTAGCGATTTAACAGTTAGGACAATTTTAAGATTTGTTTTATAAAAAAAGTTACATGGTATAACTTTAAAGTGATGAAACAGATTTTCATAAAATATGAATTTAGCTGGGGCCCCTTAGTAATAAATAAATCGCCGGCTTATTATGTCTAAAAATACATATTTAGCCACTTGCACGCATGCCCCCAACCACTGAAATCGAAGTAATTAAAATTGTTGTCCTTTAACATACATTCGCCACTTCAGCCCTATATCTTTTGGCCATTAGAAAATAGCAGATCTACAAGCTCACAATGCGTCGCATGATCTTGTTTCTACATAGATTTCTACATTGCAGTATTGACACTTTTACTTAAGTAGGACATTTGGGTACTTTTCTCACCACTGCTGCATATATCATTAGCTAAAACAACACATCCTCCTGATTTCTTTTTAAGCGAATATGAGCATTTTATCTTTACACAATTACACTGCGGCTACAAGCTAATCCTCATTGTTTGTTTGTTTGTTTTCACTTACAACAGAATAAAAAAAATCGAACACAAAGACAATGAAGGAGAATGCCTACAGTAACAAACCCTCCAGGGGCTTGAGAAAGTGGCATTCTCTGTGGAATACACACATCTATTACAAATAAAACATTAATAGACGTGTTAATTCATTAACACAGAGCGTTCAAATTGGGAGTGAAAGAACATTTCACTCCAATTTTGGGCATGGCACTGTTAACTCTTATAGTGCCTATATATATACAATTTGGACCGTCCTGGGTGCCTATCCTGAACTAGTTCGGCTTTTAAAAAAAAATGATTTTATTTATTTATTTTTTCGAGCCGGGCCGCCAGCCGTCATCTGTTTACACGGCCCGCGAGAGCGTCGCGCCGCCGATATTTACCATCCACTCCAATGCAATCCAGGATCTTTAGAGCTCATTTTCTCTGTTCCATGCATATCCATGAGGTGTGCAAGGTTTAATCATGGCTAAATCGCCGAAAATAGGGCTTCTAAAATGCTTGGTAGCCAATAGCTAACTTCAAGCTAACTTCATCCTGTCCCTGTTCATGACACAAAGGAAAGTGTTCAGGCGCGTCATGGCTGCGCACGGCTTGTGAATATACAACGCTTGTCAATGGTGTTTTCTATGGCCATTGGGCGCCCTCTAGTGGTGAAAAGGTGGCACTGAAAGCGTTTTTAAATGTTGACCTCTTATATAGTTTACGTTGGTTAAATGAACACTCGAGATTCAAGGTTCATAACCCTTTTCAAAGAGTGCATGAAACATTTAAAGATCGATCCCTGCATTTAGAGTAGACCCTCGTCTATCTACAGCAGGGGTTTTCAAAGTGGGTGATGGGGCACCCTGGGGTGCCGTGATGGTAGTCCAGGGGTGCCGCGAGATAATTTGACAATATTTGGAATTTATTTGGACACTTGAAAAAACATTTAGTATCATTTTAAACTTGAAGTACAAAGTTATTTTCAGTCAGTTCTAACCAAAATGGCTATTATCTCAACGTTTTCCTTACAACATAATCACTAGAATATCGTCACCGTCGGGCAGAAACCTCGTATCTCCAAGTTTCAATTGTGTACGTCTTTTGGTAAAGCAAAGCCCTGCTTCATCATACAAGACTGTCGCACAAAACTAGTGAAAACAGACGATCTACAAGCACACAACGCCTCGCGATGCAAGGCGTTGTGTTCTTGTAGATCTGCTTAGTACATTTTATAGATGATATTACAAAACAAACGGTTTTGGACATACAAGGTTTCCACCCGACAACGACGATTTGCTATAAATATAAGGTGCTGGGAGTGAAAATTATAATGTAGGAGTGCCTCGGATTAAAAAAAGAATCATGGGGTGCCCTGAGACAGATAGATAGATAGATAGATACCTTTATTATCCCAAGGGGGAAATTCAGTTGTCCAGAAGTAGCACAGCAGTATACAGTTATTTACAAAGTTACAGAGACGTAAGAAAAGATAGATAAGAGGGAAAAAACAAAACAAAAACAAAGACAAGAGCAGTACAGTACCAATAAAGAGAAGGTGCATCAATAGAGGGGGCGAATAATATATAAGTATATATACATAAAGTGTCTTGCAAAAGAGACCATAGCAGTCAATGCTAGATAGTGCAAACAAGTATCTCACTGTCATTGTTAAACAAAGCAGAAATACTCAGAAACTACCAACACTAACAACCTAATAGTGCAGTGTCAAAAATCAGTGCGAAAAAAGAAGAAACTAGGAAGCGTGTCACCGCAAGGCGCACATGAGCACTCTTCCTGGAAGGTCCTTAGAGGTCAAAGTCAATACAGCAATAGTTCCTTAGAGGTCAAAGTCAATACAGCAATGGTTCCGTAAGTCTAAGTTATGAAGGGAGACCTTTTCAAGCGTCCGTTATGTGTCTCGTTGTACAGCTTAAGGGCAGCCGGTACAAAAGATTTTCCTAATCTCTCACATCTCCGTACTGGGTAGGTAAAGCGGTCGTTTCCTCTCTTACTCCAGTAACTGGTGATCTCTAGATGGAGGGGGTGGGAGGAGTTCTCCAAGATGGAATCTAGCTTCTTCGCAGTGCGCACCCTGGTTACTTCCTCCACCCCCTGCAGAGAGGACCCAACGACAGAGCCTGCTTTCTTCACCAGTCTGTTTAGGTTAAAAAAAAGGTTTGGGAACCCTTGATCTACAGTATGTCATTTGTAAATGATAACAATATACCTGTAGGTTAGGTGCAGGGGTCATCAATATGTCCGTGGCAAAGACTTGTCCTTGTCCGTGGCAAAATGTATATTTTCTGTTTTACACGCCATTATAATGTTCTGATTTTAATCATGAGAACCAATTACTGAATGTCAAGTTTCCATGTGTTCTTCTGACTTTGTATGACACTTGTTTACTACAACACTATGACACATCTAGTTACTGGTGGTTCTCAAACGTTTCATTTGCAAGGACCCCCTTAACTCTGAGAGTGTACAAATGGAACCAAAGGGACCTGTAAGGGTCCCTTTGGTTCTATTTGTACACTGTCAGAGTTACAGACCTGTTATGGTCATTCAGGGCTACTGTGTCCACCACAAGCTAGCATGGCGATGACCCCTGGTTAGGTGTCTTGCTCACTTCGGCACATATCAAGCCTTCTGTTTCTCAGGCGGCCAGTTGCGGCCGCACACAGTTGAATGTCCCGTTCTGGGAACAGTGCATTTAACACAACGCCTGCCGCCATAGCCTGTTGTTTTATTTTGAAGAGCCCCGGAAGCCATGTGTGTGTGACGATTACAGGAAGGAGATCGCAAAACTAAAATCCTAACCGGGGCCGACCAAGGGCGACCATCACGATTGAGTGTAGCCGTGAAAAAGAGCGTCTCTCTGCCTTTTCAGCATAATTTACAACTTATTCAGAGATTGCCTGGCGTTGCCAGCCTCTATCACACACTTCGTTTTGGGAAGAGAGTCTGGGATTTCAGGAAGAGTTTTCATTTCTGGGGTTTGCCCCAAACCACGTGCCCCAAGCTTACAGAAACCACATGCCCCAAGCATACAACCCTGGTTGGCCAACCCTTGAATCCCTAAACAAACGTCTTTGGCTTTTTTTTTTACTATTTTGAAAAAACATTTTTAAATAGTTCAAATAGCTGATCTGCAAGCTCACAATGTGTCAATGTAGATTGGCTCGATAAAAGATCAAGAAGCGCTCTGTCGGTCTGTGAGTATATGGCAAACTGATAACAGGTGCTCTTTGGGGAGGGTTTAGTTAATTACAGGACAAAAGTACTTTTCCATTGTAGTGGGTATCAAAAAAGATAAAAAATAAGGTGGTGAACTGATCTCAGAAAGGATCCAAGGCAGCTCTGTCCAGTTTAAAGTATTTTATTTTAATTCATATCAAGGACATTTTAACTTGTTTGATACCCACTACAACGGATATTAATTTAGAACTTTTGTCCTGAATGTAGATTGGCTATTTGAAGTATTTTTACATGTTTTTCAAAATGGTAAAAAAAAGACAAAGAAGATTGGGCATAAGGGGTAGGGCATGGATTCAGTAGGTCCATGTACTGTACCATATCCAATCCACTTTATTTATAGGGTTATAAACATATAGGCTACTTACCATGTAAGGCCCAAACAGTTATGCTGTCCACATCTGTGGAACCAGTGTTGCATGGTCACCGCTCTATGGACTCCTGGATCAATTAAAAAAAATATATATATGTAACCTTAGTCGGTTTATTCTTCAGATAGACAATTAAGATAAAGAATACTTTGTTATCCATTCAATTGAACTTGAAATGGACAGTTGTCTTTGGCAAACAGAGCATCCAGTACACAAACAATAAAAACACAACTGATACATATAATACACAAATTCTATAAAATACAGTAACAGCAACAGTGATCATGGGCTGTAGGGGTTGGGTGGTAGAGAGCTCAAATGAAGGGCGAAGAGTCAATACAGAGGTCTCAAACACTACAGGATCTATGTGTAAACATAAAGGTACATGTATGCATTCTGTGTTATCTAGTGCCATCTAGTGGAGAGAGACATTATGATGTGCTAAAGTGAGGAAATGACAACATGGGATTAATGGCATTTGATACTATTCTTTTGAAAAAATTAAAAGAAGAAATACAATAAAATAATTGTTAAAAATAAATGAAAAAAGTAATTGAAAAAACATGGCCCTCTCACGTTACCAGAACCAAGGACGGGTGTTTTCGATTCATCTATCTATCATGGTAAAAATGGAGTTTGAAGTTGTAGAGGAAGGGAGCGTGTCTGATCAAATGAATATCAAATATCTAATCGAGCAACTTAAAAACTGTACCAGGTGTTCACAAAACGGCCATGACATTGAACTGACCCATAATTGTAACTACCACCGTTTTAATCTACTAAGTACAGATTTAACATGCATTCGCAACTTCTGGGGCCTGTGTGCTTCAATTACGATGGCAAACTTGCACACAAGCTCACTGATGGAGTATACCAACAGCTAACGCTGCCTGCTGGCCCTTCCTGTGAGCAGCTACTGGGAAGAGAGGTGGTGTAACTTCCACCCAGAGGTGGATAAAGACCCGGTGGCCTTCTAGTGGCGTGTCAGCCACAGATATAAAAAGCTAGATACCTCATCCACCGCTGCAGATGATTGGAGTGACCCGTCCAACTTGATAGGCAGAAAAGCGGAAGTGTCGAGGGCAGACTGCCACTCAAAAAAAACGACTTGCCAATCACAGCGTGTCTTTTCCAGGACTTATCCAAGGACTACAATTCAATTCAACAGAACCAGTTCCTAGTGTTGCACGACGCAGGCAGTTTTTAAGAGCTGCGTACGAAAAGCCCCGCCCCCACCTGTCTCTGATTTGCCTACCGTGGTCCTCTGGTGGTCCAGCCTGGGACATGGACTAGGGCTGCCACGATTAGACATGACAATTAATCGTCACTCAAATAGTAGCGCTTGTCATTGACAATTACATTTCTGTTTGGCTTGTAGGCTTTGAAGTTTCACATGGCAGATATGACACATGACCAAAATATACAAAGAAATAAATGACTGACATATTTGACAACTTTATACTTAAAAAAAGAACATTGATAGTGGAAATAGCCGATCTACAAGCTCACACAACGTGTTGCGATGCAACGCATTGATCCGCTTTTTCCACTATTTTTTAGAATGTTTGAAAATATATCAACATTTTGGAAAAGTGGCGGTCCCTTATCTCCCGACTTACTGGTATCATGAGGATTATGCTGTGACTTTGTGGATGTAACCTTGTTGCTGCATAATGTGTCCTTGTATACATCTCTTTTTGTGAAGATATGCGCATGCATAAAGTCAATGGCAAATCGAGTGGCTTCTAGTGGCAAAGTTGTTTAACATTGTTTAATACAATCATATAGGACATTTCTGTTTGGATGTATAGGCTGTCAAATGTTTTTTTTTTGTTTTTTTTACCAATTTCTTATAAAAAAAATATTAATTTGATTTTCCGTCTAGCATCCTATAGGGTGTGCCAAATGTAGTTCTAAGAGCGGCCATTTCTTGGGTAAACACAGGTGTTCTGATTAGACTATAGCATTAGTTCTATGCAATCAAACAATTGAAACACCTGTGTTTTGACCCAAGAAATGGCCGCTAAGGACTACAATGACGTAGCCGCTGGCACACACTATAGGCTATTATGGACTATTATGGCTCGAGTGTGTGCTGCGGAAACGGGAGGAATAGTGTGCCAAACTTTGGGCTGACTTTTTCTCATCTTCCCATTAAAATCAATGGCAAAATGTAATATAAATTCAACTATTCAGGAACAGGATATCTCTTGGCAAAATGGAACCAACCATTTTATCAACATCTCATAAGATTTATATAATCAGTTGAAAAACAAAACAAAAAACAAAAACAAAAAAACCTTTTACACCCACTGTCTCATATTCTTGGCTTCCAATACAAGACCTATAATGATGACATGGATAAACACACAAACATCGAAACATGTAGGTAGGTCTTAAAGGAGTAGTTCACCTCCAAAATGACTCATGCCATGGAGACTTGAGTTCAATAGTTTTATCTTTGTATTTGTCGCATTCCTAAGACAAAAATGTGATTATAGTAAATTTACCCCCATTGATTCTGAATGGTGACCCGAATGCATGGCCCTGGATGGGGAGACCGGCAGGGTACGTTTTTATTTCTTATTTTTTGTCTTAGGAATGCGACAAAAACCAAACAATATTATTGAACTCAAGTCTCCATGGCATAAGTACCGGTAAACAATAGAAGAAAAGTCATTTTGGGGGTGAACTACTCCTTTAATTTCACCATCAGAAAGTAGAGCAGGGGTCTTCAACAGGGGGTCTGGGACCCCTAGGGGGTCCCCAGAGTTACTACAGGGGGTCCTCCAAATCTTTGAGTGATAGAAACATTTTTGTCTCCTTTTTTATATTAACCAGTTGAACCCTAGCGTCCATATTCTGAGAACTTTAGCCAAAAATAGCAGATCTACAAGCTCACAACGCCTCGCATCAGCTATTTTTGGCAAAGAGCATAGGTGTAGAGGGGGAAAAGAGCAAGGTGAGTGAAAGGTCAAGTTTATTAAGTATTGACAGTTCAAGTGGTTAAATATCTGAAAACACAAATTGACATGAATCCAAAATACACTGATGATTGTGCTGTCAAACAATGAAACTATATGGAATCTATGAACAGGTTGTGGGGTCCCTGCTTCATCTCTCTCTCAGCTAAGGGGTCCCTGGCTTGAAAACGTTGAAGACCCCTGAAGTAGAGAATAATACCTTGAAAGAATATGAAGCCTGACATCTTTCTCTTCTCTTCCCTCCAGTGGTGAACAGTAGCCTATCTCTGTCAGCCATTGGCCTGTTCCAACTGGGCAATAATCACATATTATACAGTAGGCCTAGGTCTGGAATTCTGGGTGAAAGAAAGCAAGAGAAAGAAGAAAGAGAGAGAGAGAGAGATGGGGGGTGTACAAGATAAAGTTATTAGGCTGCAAGACACACACACACACACACACACACACACACACACACACACACACACACACACACACATACACACACACACAGTGTCCATTCTTAGACACCATTCCCGCCCAAATTGGTGATGCTGGATGCCGCTCCAAACTTTCTTCATATTTTAAATATAGGTCTAAATAATACATCGTTCCCAATGCTGTTTTTAAGAATTATAATATTTGAATACAATAGCCTATATTTTATCGTGCCATTAAAATGAATGTCCATAGGTATTATTAGATTATTACTTATAGTAAAATAGCTAATTAATACCACCTGCCTGCATCCTACCCGCCCTGAACTGTAGGCCTGCAACATGGCTTCGAGCGAAATACGTAGAATGAATCAAATAAAAAACTAATATTAAAGGCTAATATGCTACTAGTAGGCTACTTACACCAACGGCTAATGTAAATATAGGCTAGTCTACATACTTGAGAAGAAAACAAACATAAAAACATCTAACTCACCTCACCTCTTGTTGTCTTGAAGCTGAAAAGTAGCTTGCTGTCCTGTCTATCTGGTCTCAAGTTGCGTTCTCACTGCAGGAGAGTCAATCATCTACCAATTAGATCTACAAGCTCACAATGCTTTGCAGCGCGACGTGAGCTTGTAGATCGTCTAGAACTCTAGATGATTTTAAAGGAAGCGCGAGTCGCGCGAATGTGGTCAGATTTAGGGCCGTGTGTCGTATATTGCTCCGCCTCTCAGGTAGATTCGAGTCCCTCCGCCGGAGGAAGTAGTCCTTTCTTGTTTAATACCACAAGTGTCCATTTTATTTGAAATTTGAACATGTCTAAAATCCAATAGGCAGCAGCCTAATATTTTGGAGAATGTTCCAATATCATTTATATAGGATTATGATAGAGGTGACAGAATTTATAAAATTATAACAATATTAAGAATCCTGTAGAATTATACTGGAACATTGAATACCCCAATAGGATTCTTATATGCATTTGTTTAATCAAAGTGCAATGTAGATACTCGGAGTAAATTCTGTATAAAACATGTGATTGAATAAAATAATGACAAAATATAAAGCACCAAAAGTAAAAGTCCCATTTCACAAGTTCAACATGTCTAAAAAATATATATGTTTTTGAAAATACCCTAAATGTATATAAAGCTTAAAGGGATATTGCATTTTTCTGTCCGGGGAACACCCCGGACAGATTTTAATTTGCTTGATTCAATATTTAGATATTTGACATTCATTTTATCAGACACTGTATTCACTCACGTATTCGGAGGGTAGTATGAGTCACCAGAAAAGAAGATGAGTGTTTTTGATGAATAAATGGAGTTTGAAGTTACAATGGGTTTGTATAGGAATGGGCCCTGGATGCAGAGTGTCTGATAAAAATGAATATCAAATATCAAAATACTGAATCAAGTCAATTACATAAATCTGTCCAGGGAGTTTGACTGGGTAACGCAGGTGTCCTAAGGCAGGCTCAGGGAGGAAAAAACTCCCATGGAGCAGAAGGGCAAAAGCCTGCTTGATCTAAACTTTCAGTACGATTACAGACCGTGAAAGCACGGCCTCATGATCCTTCTGGCTTTTTGGGTTTTAAGCGGGAGGTGTCAGAAAAGTTACCACAGTAATAACTGGCTTCCCACAAGCCTGATTAGATGATAAAATGACCTAGAGATTTTTTGAAAGTAGAGTATCCCTTTCAAGGACAATTCACCACTTTTCAACCTACCGTATGTTCATATAATTGGTCATAAGATAAAAAAGCAAAAAAGAAATACTTCAAAAACCCATCTGCCAGGGACATCGTCGTTGGGCAGATTTCTCTATTTATTTCTATATATTTTTATCATCATGAGAACAATGGCTTACACTAACATTTTCAGGAATAGAAAAAAGAAAGCCTGCCGTTTCTATTAGCTCAGGATTCCCCATGGCATACATATCCTGAAGACATTCAGTAATAATTGGGTCTTATGATCAAAATAAGAACATTATGTTAAATCTCTATCGAATTGATAATTAAATATATGTATTAAGTACACTGTACAGCTAACGAGAACTTGATCACAAGAAGTTTCTAATAGTTCCAAGGACACAGGATGTTGTGATTTCCAAGCATTTGACCTCAAATGATTTCAAGGTCAACCTGGAAAACAAATACCGATGGGGACAAGAGTGAAATGAAACCGAATTCTATTGCACACATAACAAACAACCATATGCACCAGTGTAAATTTTATTTAACTTTTAAATTTGATTAAAATGGTCTTGAATTGTGTCTTCATCGCCAGGCAGGGGGTAGGACCCGTGTGGAGTTGGCACACACCCAGGTGTGGTTAATGACTTTTTGCAGGGGCAGTCGCTCCTCCGGACGGTAGCGCAGCAGCTTTCTGATGAGGTCTCTGGCTCCCTCTGATACAAACGATGGGAAGCTCAAGTCCACCTGAAAATATCAAATGTCAATCAATAATGATATCAACGTCGAGTTAAACATCGTCTCCGTTTAGAGCTGCAAACGATTATTCTATAGATGATCTTTTAATCGAAAAACGAGAAGCCTGCTTGGGGGATAATTGTGTTGTTTCATAAAACTAATTCATGGGAAGAATGTGAATAGGTTTCGATTAAAAGAAGAATGAAAATAGATGATCTACAATCCCAGCCGGTCACATAGGGAACCTGTTGGTACTGTAGATCTGCAAAGAATTTGTTGGTACTGTACATCGCTTTCTTAAAAAAACTCTACCTCTGTTCAGTTAGTTCCCTACAACAGCTTGATTTAGCAGAGGCTGTAAAACTTTAATTCCCCAGAGGAATAGATCTAAACCAATTGTTTACCTTTTTGATTTTTTGGTATGTGTCATGTGTGTCGCTCGTTTCAAAAGGTGGGCTGCCAACCAGGCATTCATAGCAAAGGACTCCAATGCACCAGAAGTCCACCTTCTCGTTGTGGATGCCCCCCTCGATCATCTCTGGGGGCAGGTAGTCCAGTGTCCCACACATGGTGCGTCGCCTGAAAAGGTTAAATGTACATTTTATGCTTTTAGCATAGCCCATCTATTCAGCCAATAACCGCTTCGTACATCGTTGCTGTCGGGCAGAAACCTCATACCTAATCCTAAACTTTTTATGTTGTTTTTTTGCCCTACTTGATCATACTACAGCAAAAAAGTAGCAGATTCACAAGGTCGAAACATGGCACAAGGCGATGCGTTTTGAGTTTGCAGATCTGCAATTCTTTTTACACATTTTTTACTTGAATCCTGAAAACAGATTGACATATGAGGTTTCCACCTGACAGACAACATTGAATACTTAGTACTTTTCATCAATATGTTCCAGTTACCTGCATACTTATTCACTTTTTACTAAATTGATATCTTATTATATTGAATCCTGAAAAGTAACAGTGGACCTATGAGGTTTCCACCCAACAGAGACAGTATACTTGTACTTAAAAAGTGAATACGATGAACAATACCTACCTATCACAGTAGCTCCAGATTACATGCGATTTCCTTACCTTAAAGAAGGTGCATGGACGGACCATCCAAAGTCTGCTATTTTAAGCTCCCCCTGCATGCCAAGAAGCAGATTCTCTGGCTTGATGTCACGATGAATGACTCTATTCTCGTGGCAGTATTTGAGTGCATCGGCCACCTCCTCCATGTACTGACAATTTAAAATGTTAGAATTAGACCACATTGTCATAACCTTGTCACAAAACAAAGACCGATTTTAACCACTTAAGCCTTCGGCACTTGGTAAAACGGGTCAGAGTTGGCTCTGTAACTTGTGTTTCCCCCCCTCGCCTCTATACCAAATCTTTACCAAGATTAGCTGATCTTGCAAGTAAATTTACACCTCCAGACCTGGAAAAAACATAGGCTTTTATTTCCTAACGGCTGGATCATTGTTTTCCAGCCTGAATCGCTCTTCTACAGTATACACCGCCTACAGCTGGTGCAGAATGCGGCTTCCAGACTTCTAACTAAGATGTATAGAAGATCACATATTACACCGGTGCTTGCTGCACTGGCTGCCAATAGACTGCATAATCGTTAGAATTAGTTTAATCACTTATAAAGCTATGCATTGAGTCATACCGTGGCACTGCGCTGCTCGTCAAATCGTCCGTGTTTCTGCAACTCCTTGTATAGCTCACCACGTGGGGCGAACTCAAGGATCAGGAAAACTCGTGTGCGGTCATGGAAATAATTATAGAAGCTCAGGATGTTTGGGTGTCTGAGGAGAGGGAAGTGTGACATTGCAGTAGTCAAAGTTAGAATAAATGAAACGATAATTTAATTTGCAAATTAACAAACAATGTCACAAATGTGTGTAAATACAACCAATTCTAATGGCAACATTCACACTTACAATTTAAGTTTAAAACCTTATTTAATGCATAGCCACATAGTAAACACTGATGGCCATGTGTCTGGACTGAGCAACCATCTACTGTAATCTGTGACCTAAATGAAGAGTTTGAAGGCACCTGCTGTTTGATGTGAAGACTGCACACTACAGTTGCACAAGAAACCCTACATGGAAACCCTACATGGTGCACCTCATACAGCAGCTCAAGTCTCCTCATCAGCTGCAAAAGCTGCCAGGATTACAATTAAAATCATTTACTGGATTTGTAATTCTAAAATCAAACTGGATTTGGAGATTCGTGACACCCCTTAATGAGGACCTTTTACCTCCACAGATACTGAAAGACTAGACTTTCAGTCAACCGGGTATACTTTATCAAAATGAACATTAACTGGACAGTATTATAATTATTTAATTAAATGCGTCAAGGGTTTCCAAACTTTTCACACCATGGCCCCCGAAAATAATCATTTGAACTGGGGAGTGCATCTTTCTTACTCAATATTTATGGTATTAATTGGTAAACCAAAAGTCCTCATATTCTCATTTTAGAAATGTGCCAATACCCTGTATACACTTCGTTTCTTCACTACTGAGTGAGAAATCAACATTGCAAATTAAACTGATAGTTTTGGGGAACCCGCCTGGGGAACCCATCCCCCAGTTTGGGAAACATTGTTCTACTTGACAAATCTGATCATGGAACCAGATGCTACTTTAGTTGCAGTTTCTGACTCTCCTCTGATAATACATTTGTCCACAGAGTAAACAGGGGCTGAATTGTATTTTGGTTTTGCAGTACAACATTTTATGAAAGGCATGTAGGATCGTTAATGCCAATTCCATAAAACCAACCTGAGATGGGACTGAATCTCGATCTCCCTTCTTAGCTGATGTTCCATGCCCTCTTTCTCTATCTGAGACTTGAACAACACCTTCAGCACCACGACGGCTTGCTGTGACTTCTCCCTCGCAAGGTAGACGTTCCCGAACTGGCCCTTACCCAGTGGTTTACCAATTTCAAAGTCCTTCACAGTCCATTTCCTGATGAGAAGGATGCACAAAGACAATAGAGATCAGGTGATTGACCAACCGACTGGACACTAGTGAAAAATGACCCACAGTAGTCTAGGGGGTCAGCAGAAACATCAAGCTCTGGACTTGTATGATATTTCCATTCCTGGCAATGCTTGGGTCCCTGAGCAAATTAGGCAGCTATTAATTGGCCCTTGTATTTTTTTTAAATCTAGGAAAATCTCCAATGGTGGTTCCTGGCAGAAAACCCCCTCAGATGGGGGTCCACAGCCCAATGTATAAATGTGGTGTCCTGGACATAAGGTTTAACAAATGAATAACCATTTGTGGTGGAATGAAAACAGTACTTGAAGAGGTAGTGAGTGATCAGACAGAATCTATCTGCCCATCTGCCCATTGTCTTCGAGTTTAGCTGGGTGTGATTGATTGAATGAATACTTTATGCAAACAGCACGGTACAGTACAGTCATACATTTGGGCTAAAAGGATAACAAAAAATAAAATACAAAACAAAACAGTCCTGAGGGCTGAGGACTTGTTTCCATTGTGGTCTACTCTACACACAAGTGATTACTGGGAATTAATTATGCTACTACTGTCACAAATTGATGTTGATAATAAAGGCTATGGCACCATCATAACAATCAATGCATCAAGTATCAATCTAATGTCCACTAGTCATTAATGATATTAAATTTAATAAAAGGCTATTAGAAATGAAGTACTGTTTGACTCACTTTTTTGGCAAGGTGTAGCCCCCAGGCATAGCCTCTGGCTGGCTCTGTAGGAAATTCAAAATGAATTAAGTTATTTATTCATTTATTTTTCAAATTTGAGTGAACCAATTTCAATACAAACTCAAGTGCAATGGGCATCATCGCTCGCTTTATAAATATAATATAGGCTAGTTAGAATATCTCCAAAGTAACTAGCCTACACTTGTCCACAGCTGATCTTGCCAGCTTTACTATCGCTCTATCATACTAGGCTATCCGTTAGTCTCGTCTTGATCCAAGGATAATAGCGCTCAATGCTGCTGACACGGAGGTATTGGAACAAGTTACCTGCATTATGAAGAATTACGTAAAACATAAAACTCGTAAAACACATAAAACGTTGCCCCAATCACAGTCAGTCAGTCAGTGTGATTAGTGTGTTTTTAACAGCTGAGCTTTATGGGCACAGCAGTGGGCGTGGTTTACTGGTGCCACTAAAAATCGACCATTCACTTTTCCCATAGACTTTATAAAATATTTATATTATTTTTAAGCATATAAATGATCAAGCCATCCATCTTGGTGAATCGTGACCAAGGATTCTGTGGAGGGGAAAACAGCCGATTGCAGGCTATATTTTTGAACTACTTTGATCACAAACCAACTGGTATCCAGCAGATGGCGGGGTAATGCAACACTTCAAACTCAGCAGCAGAAGAAGAAGAAGATGAGGAAGGAGAAGAAGAACTACTTCCTGATCAACAACTTGAATAACATTACATGCATTCATCCATGCGTGCAGTACAGTAGTGTTACGCGTGCCTTTTCTTTTGCAGTTTAATAACTCGTAACCCAAGCAGAAATGCTTTTAATATCCAACAGGATCAAAGTATGTTCGCTGGCGTTCACCGCCGCGCGGATGTACAGCAGTGGTCCCGTAGCGGCCAACAAGAACCCAGTGGTTTACTTTGACATTGCTGCTACAACGAGCCACTAGGAAGAGTAACCTTCGAGGTCAGTTAAGTCTCGTGTCTGTCTCTTCAGTTCAGTTCAGTTGCATAATCTAATTTTAAACCAGTGGTTCTCAAACTTTGAAATCTTAAGGTCTCTCCTTAACTTTGACACTGTACAAAATGGGACCAAAATTTGGTTCCATTTGTACACTGTCAAAGTTACAGATTTGTAAGAGTCAATTTAGACCCCCTGTCACCCCCATAAAGGAACCTAGAGAGTCCCTGAAATCCACTCATAAGAAGCAACTAATTGTTAGTTGGTTGGTATAATAGCGATTATGAGATATTCCTATATTAGCCCTAGACTTTAACACACAAAGTGTCAATCGACCGAAAATCAGAGACATTCTAGGGCTATTCCTATATATGAAATAAATAAGTGTTTTATTTAAGTGTTTTCTCCTACTTTATTTCATTTATCTTTTTGATTATTATTCTTGCAGTTGAATGCTGATGTTGTGCCCAAAACAGCAGGTAAACCCCACTAGGCTGCATCATGGCAATCATACTGACATGAAAGAGTTGGGTCAACATTGATTGATTGAAGACTTTATTAGAAGTTTGCATAGAAAGGGGTACAGTTTCGTGACAGTACAGTTCACTGGTACAAGGTCAACTAAAAGGAGATCCCAGTAAGCTTTTCGGCTTATTTACACAGGAAACCTTTATGCATCTCATACAACATTGAATGACACTAATAATTGAAGTCTAACTGCATTTCAGTGTTGCAGAATCTTTTCCACTGAGCAAAACAAGCACAACAATAGCACCACTCTGACTCTGTTTGACAATGAATGAATGGAACACGGCCTTATTTAGTATTAAAGGTCACACTCTATTGATTTTACCCTATATTTCATGTCAGATTGGTTGCTGTGAAAAATGGTCTTGCAAATGCCTGCGTCACATATCACGCAGGCTGCAACCTTGTATGACTTGATATCTTGAGAAAATGTGAGTGGTGGTGACAAGACGACCGTCTTCTTGACTATTGTTTTTATTCACAGAAAACTTCAGAGCCCTGTGCACTGGAGAGCACGGCTTTGGTTACAAGGGATCAATCTTTCACAGGGTGATTCCCCAGTTCATGTGCCAGGTAAGATCATCATGATGATGCATGATGTGAATCTAGCCGCAAGCAACTCTAGATCATATTTTGAATATCTGGAATCTAGAGTTGCAATACCAAACCGTGACAGATTATACATCCAAACGGGAAAGTCCTATCTGATTGTAGTAAACGTTTAACTCGCCAACAAAGTAACGTTTCGAAATTGCACATAATGCAGGAGGCAGCAGGACGTTGTGCTTTCGAAAACGAGCGCTTCCAAACTCCAACACTTAGAAAAAGACTGCATGGAATTTCATTGACAGAAGGTAGCTCATAACGTGTCTATGGTGGATTTTTATGAAACAAAACTTTGTAGATAGAGAGAAGATAATTCAAGCTGCTTTCCATGCAGGTACAATATTGGTGAGTTTAAAGTTTACTACAATCAGATAGGACTCTTCCGTTTGGATGTATGGGCTGTCAAGGGTTGGTATTGCAACGCTAGGATCCAGATATTCAAAATAGGATCTAGAGTTGCTTGTGGCTAATGTGAACAAACAGATTTGTATAATCATACCACTATACCTTTTTTTGTAAGTATTCAGTATTGTGGATATCATGGTGTCCAATTGATGAATGGTTGTTTTCGTGATCAAAGGGTGGGGATTTCACCAACCACAACGGAACAGGGGGAAAGTCTATCTATGGATGGAAGTTCCCTGATGAGAACTTCAAACTGAAGCACACAGGAGCAGGTACACTAGGGATATATTTAACCTTTGATCATATATTTTATTTAAATGGTGTTAATTGTAAACTTGCAGCTGTTCAGTGTAGCCCAGCTGTGTGGTACTGTCATACTTCCTGCTCTCCACCAGATGGCAGTGCTGTGCAAGTAATGTCTCCATTGAACTGCTCATTCTGAACATAATCAACTCAGTGTGGTTTGTGAGATGACCTATTTTGCCCAAATTGACCATGAGGTTTGAATTTGCAAACAAGGCTGCGTAATTTCCCCATGAATCTTGTTGATTTGATATATTTGGATTTGTGTCTTGCTATGAAGGATGTTTTACTTATCATTGCGAGAGACAATGATGCGAGAGACTAGGAAAGTCGACGATGCGAGAGACTAGGAAAGTCTTTTGTACCGGCTGCTCTCAAGCTGTACAACGTGACACACAACGGTCGATTGACAAGGACTACCTTCCTAACGTAGGACGATGGTAGCCTTTTTTTTCCTTACTGGAACTATATCTGCACTGACTTTGACCTCTAAGGACCTTCCAGGGAGGGTGTTTTTTTGTGCGTCTTGCCGCATCACCCTTTCTTGTTTATTTTTATTCTTTTTTGCTAGTTGTTTTTATTGCTCTGACCTTTGGACACTGCACTATTAGGTTGTGTTAGTAGTTTTCTTTTAGTATTTCTGCTTGTGTTTGACATGATGTAGAGATACTTGTTGCACTAACTAGCATTGACTGTATGGTCACTTTGATTTGGGCACTGTATTATTTTTTGATAGTCGTGCTTTAAGACACTTTATGTATATATATTATTCGTTCCCTTTCCTGTTGTACCTTGCTCTTACTGTACTTACTGTACTCTGTTCTTGTTTTTTCTTTTTATCTTTTTTCATACTTCTCTGTAACTTTGTAAATAACCTTATACTGCTGTGCTGCCTCTGGGCAACAAATTTTCCCCCTTGGGATAATAAAGGTATTATCTATCTATCTATCATTTTACTCATCAGATTACACCCAATTGTCCACAGCACTGATAAAAAGCTAAGCTTGTAGATCGTATATTTTCGAATACCTGAAGTATATATTCATACATCTTTTGTATAATAATCTGCAAATTAACTAGTAACTAAAGTTGTCAAATAATTGTAGTGGAGTAAAAAAAGTACAACATATGCTATGCTTCTGAGATGTAGTTGAGTAGAAGTTTATAAAGTATTTAGAAACGGAAATACCCAAGTAAAGTAAAAGTACAGTGCATGAGTAAATTTACTTTACACCAGTGGTTTTCAACCTGTGGGTCGGCCCGAATTATTTTGGGGGTCCCCAGATGATGTGCAACATTGTTTTCTCACTCAACAGTAAACAAACCAACATAATGTTTAAGTGTATAGAGGGTATATGCACATGTCTAAACTGACAATTTAGTGACTTTTTAATTTACCTCTAAAATGACAAATTAAACATTTGCCAAATTGCCAAATATTAGAGGGCGAAATTGTGAAAATAGACGATCTACATGCTCACAATGCCTCACAAAGTGAGCCTTGTGAGCATGTAGATCTGCTATTTTTGCAATAGAACGAACGGTGCTATACAAAATGTAATGCCTCAACTCAAGTGCTCGTCAGGGTGGGGGGTCCTCTGTTAAAATATGATTATTTGGGGGGCCGCTGCCTGAAAAGGTTGAGAACCACTGCTTTACACCACTGACTGTTGTGTATCTTTGTGTCTTAGGCATCTTGTCCATGGCCAACGCCGGAGCCAACACCAATGGGTCTCAGTTCTTCATCTGCACCGCTAAAACAGAGTGGTATGTGCTAAAACGCAGAACATCGCAAGGGCTACTACTGCTAGAGCACAGGCTCTCAATGTCAGGTCTGGGGACTACCTAGCTCTGGTCCAGAGCGTCAGCTCCAATGACGCTCTGACAGACCCCGTCGGCAAATGACTAGACCGCGATTTCTCAGCCCCTACGAGCGCTCAACTTGAGTCAAAATAAACTAAACTACTTCACTACTCTCCAAACCAAAGGTAGTTTTGCGTTTTTGAAAGTCTATTCTCCACGGTGGGAAACCTCTCAGCACCCCACCCACTCTGTAAAATACATTATTTTTGTCATGAAATAAAACGCACCCACCTCGAGCCACCCAGCGGCCGCTGCAGACACAATGGTTCACAACCCGGAAATAAGCGGCGGTCGAGTTGGATGTGTTTTATTTCATGCCAAAAATAGTGTATTTTGCAGAGTGGGTGGGGTGCTGAGAGGTTTCCCACCACGGAGAACAGACTTTCAACAATGCAAAACTACATTTGGTTTGGTGAGTAGCGAAGTAGTTTAGTTTATTTTGACTCAAGTTGAACGCTCGTAGGGGCTGAGAAATCGCGGTCTAGTCATTTTCCTACGGGTCTGTCAGAGCGTCAGTGGAGCTGACCACCCGACGCTCTGGACCAGAGCTAGGGATTCTAGATGGACCCTTATCAGATCTGTAACTCTTGAGAGTTTACAAAGTACAGAACCAAATGGACCCACAAGGCTCCATTTGGAAGGGTCAGTTTATGAACATCTCCGAGTTAAATTTGACCGTGTGGAATCATGGGCCCCACAGAGATAAAACAAAACATTTCATCAAATGGCGCTCCGTGGGCTAATTAATGCATAACAAACCGAGGGGCCCTTGAAATGAGAAAGACTGAGAATCACAGGGTCAAAGTAACATGAATTTTGACACTGTCCGGGGCGGTGATAATCATAATAATAAACCTCTTCGTTCCTCCCCTCAGGCTGGATGGCGCGCATGTTGTCTTTGGCAATGTCAAGGACGGATTGGACGTGGTCAAGAAAGTGGAGGCCTTTGGGTCTCGGTCTGGGCGTACCTCCAAGAGGATCACTGTCACAGATTGTGGAGAGCTAGTAGAGTAGATCTTGAGGCGGAGAGCCGACATGGTCTCGGCCTCTCACCCCCTACTGTGATTTCAATGTGAAATGGTCGATGGCACAGTGGCTCTACTGTTTGGTCAGGGTGCACTGACTGCGGCACCCCTGGTCGTTGACAGTAGTTTACCTAACAGTGTCGGTCAGTACTTTTGTTTTTTACTTTGGTTTTCTTGGGTTCTTGGGTAGAATTTCCATACTTTTACGGGTCGTAAGCACTTAACAATGTGAACTTGGGATTATAGAACGAAAGTGTGAAATGTACACCTCGTCACGCATTTCATTCAGGGCTACATTTCATCATCATTAAAGTACGATAATATATTTTTGCATTTTGTCTCATCTGTTTCTCACACCGTTGAGCAGGGCGATGTGATGAACCCTAGACTCAAGGGAAGTATATAGTATGATTATACTGACCTATAATATATTTTGAACTATTGGTATGGAATTTTGTTATTGTCTTTGCCAAAATGTGTCCAGAATATTAACGTATCAACCACAGAGATTTTGTATTAATGTTAAGAAAACACGTTTTTTGGATAAGTTATACGCTTGCACACACCACCCCTCAGGATTTATTGAAAGTGAAAAACAAACAAACAGATAAAAGCCAAGAAATTGTTGAATATATATTTTAATACAAACATTTTCAAATATATACTGTAATTAAATCCATTTCATGGGGTACTCAAACTAAGGCACATAAAATGTTGTTATACACAAACAAGGTCCAATTTTCCCTTTTTATCTGAAGTTTACCTGATAGAACTTAAGAAAAAGAATCTAAGCATGCATATCCAGCCTTCCGTTTGTATTTTTGTATTGTGCAGTATTGTTCCAGTAAACATGGCTATTGGACTATTGCCATGTATAAAAAGAGCACTTTGGCGTTTTCAAGCACAAGGTGTAGGTATATAATCTCCCCACACACACACTAGGGAGGGGAAGAGGTGTGATTTCTTAAAACCTAAAAGATACAATCGTTACTTGGTTAATAGAGTCCTTCACATGATGCGGTAATAATCATCAAAACAACAATGGCTTTTCAAATATATATATATATATATATAAAATGGTACCATTTATAACACTGATCATAATACAGATACACAATTTATCCCTTTTAGTAAATAATTGGTGCATATTTTATACAGACAACATCATGGTACACAGTTATTTCTGTAATATACATACAAGTGGAAACAAACATTTCAGTTCAAACTCTGGTCAAACGGGTTTGCCCTGTGAGAAAAGATCCACATTTTCTTAATTCACAGTTGATATGATGCGCTGTTTTAAGACTTAGAATTCCTATTTACATAATTGTAAGGGGCCATTAAAATAACAAGAAGAAACAAATGTACAAGACCGCAGCAAACAAAACTATTGGACTCCGCTGAGGTATTGTACACAAATTCCACCACAGTGAACTTCTAATACTGTGTCATACTGTCAAGAAACACACATTACAGGGGATAAACAGTTGAAATACAGTACTATAAAGTTGTTGATCAAGTCTTAGTGACTGAACTAGTTATCCCTTCTTGGTAAAGCTTTTGGGGAGGTTTGTGGGCATAAGGCAAGTAGTGTTATTGTACACGGCGGCAATAGTAGCCAAGGACTTTGCATTTTTCACACAGGTGTTGAGGATGCTCCTTGCTCTGGTCTGACACATCCAGCCCATCAGGTTTCTCCAGAGGTCTCTAAAAGGCAAAATCACAGATTGTTAGTCTTTAACTGCTCCTGATGAGCAGGTTGGTGCTAGTGTCCGACCAATAGGCTTTTTTTGTGTCTGATACGATAACCGATTAGAGCAGGGGTGCCCAAAAGGTAGATTGTGATCTACCAGTAGATCACAAAGACTGTGCAGGTAGATCACATGACATGCCCTAAAAATATTAATTAAAATGTAAAGAAAAATATTTATGAACAATTCTGTCACATCTGTCACTTGAATTAAGGTGACTGATTGATTGACACAAAAGGGGCCTGTCAGCTCCCTTCATGGCTTCTAAAGTAAGCAAACCACCCAATGCTTTGTTTTCAAGAGTCAGTAGGGTTACAAATAACCCCCAAAACAAAACATACCACTTCCATACAGAATGGGATGACCTTTTTCCCCACTATTTCCAAAATATATTTGTCTTATATGTAACGCCAGTGCCGCTATTACAAAGCCACCTCAGGTACATCTTTATTGGAGTGGGTAGATCATGTTGAGCTGGTCATTTTAAAAGTAGCCCTCAAGTCAAAAAAGTGTGGGCACCCCTGGATTAGAGAGAGGGGACAGTCACAGATAACCGATATGCAACCAAACTGATATATGTATGCATAATGAAAACAGGCTTTTTTCTGTGTGGATTGTGCAAGGTTTTGCCCCAATATGATTATGCAAAGGTACAGTGACAGTAGTACTACAGACAGGTGCTTTCTTAAACCAATGTCTTTATTAAAGATTTGTTTTTACTCTTCAGTCAAGGTGTCTGAGAAAAAGAGAGTGACACAGAGACATGTATAGTATGTCCAACTGCCTGTTTGAGTGTGTGGGATAATGACTGTGAGGACAAGCCAGGCTTACAAGCCTTCATCACACATGTTGTGCTGATATTTGAATCTCCCTAAATGAAAATGTACAGTATGTGAATAGATGAGTGTAAAAAATGCAAACTTTTTATCTGCTATTATTATTTTTATTCATTGTAGAATTGGATCCTTCTCCTTTGAATGATCCATCATACCCTTGGTACAAAGCTAATTTATGCTCCATTGTATGACCTTGTCAAAATACCTGATTTCAAAACGAAAAACACGTCACGATGCGCATGAATTTGGCATTTTTGTTTTCAAAGTGAAATGTCCCAATAAAATGTTAACGACTTGAGAGAAAATTATCCTTGAAGGGGGTTAAAAAGTGCAACAAACAAAAGGCAAAAAAAGTAAGTAGGGTCACGGGGTGTCGGTTCTCAACATCATGTCAGGGGACCACCCGTGGTCGAAATGGACCCTTATAGTTCTCTAACTCTGAGAGTGTAGAAATGGATCCAAATGGACCCTTCAGTCAGTTCAGTTAGTGCCTGGGGAATTTAAGGACCCCGTTTCTACTCCCGCGACGTGAGGCGGGACTACGGCCGCTATGATGTAATCGCCGTTGCGGTCCAAATTGTTAAGCAAACAGCCGTCGGCGATGGGGTCCCACCCCTTTCACTGAACTCTTTGGTTCCCATGGCGACGCGTCTACGCAGCAGACGGTGTAGACGCTATGTGGAAAGGTAGCCTCTGCTGTAGTAGAGACCACAGATATAAAAGCTAGATACCTCCTCCGCCGCTGCAGTTCATTGGTGCGACTGGTAAAAGAGGACTGGTAAGCTTCCGGAATTCTGAAGGATGGATGCTCGGTAGGCCAATCAGATGCGGGACTCCCTCTTTCCAACTGCAGGGGGCAGAGTGCCTTCCATAGTTCAACAGTTCCGCACCTCTTGCCAGTCCTCTTTTACCAACGCCCCAGAGCTGAGGAGGCGTCTACCTTTCTATGTCTATGGTAGAGACGGACGAGACGGCAGCAGGTTTATCTATCGAGCACTAGTGTCTTGTTCAAGGACACTTTGACACTAACCTAGGCTAGGAGAGGCTGCGGATCGAAATGGGAACATCTAATTGCCAAACATTCCCAAGACTACCACATAATCCATTTCCCCGATCTATTGGCCCTGTAAGATCACAACACGTCGTATCTGTTGTACGATGCAACACCATTAAATTAGGCTTTATCAACAGGGTCATGAAATTCCTGGAAATATTTTGAAATTAGAAAAATATTTTTCCAGTAATGGAAAAGTTTTGGAATTGATCAAGGGTCCTGGAAAAAATAGCTATGCATTGTCTTTTGTTATTGATTTTGTTAATACCTCTGAATTGACATTGGCCAAATTGTCAAATATTAGAGGCAGAAATTGTGAAAATAGCAGATCTACATGCTCACAACGCCTCGCAACGCGAGGCGTGAGAATGTAGATCGGCTATTTTCACAATAAAACCGTGTTATACAAAATTCCTCAACTCTTAGTGCTCGTCAGGGTGGGGGGTCCCCAGTTCAAATATGATTATTTCGGGGGTCACGGCCTGACAAGGTTGAGAACCACTGGCATACACTACCTGTCTTTAGGCATTGTGCATAGGAGTAAACGACTCGTTATTGAACTGAATTATTGTTATATAGTCCTGGAAATCGGGTTAAAAATTCTAGAAAAGTTTTGGAAAGGTTTTGGAAATTAATTGGTAAAGATGTGTGGGAACCCTGTATCAACATAATGAGTTTGAGCACATTGGAACTTTTAGAATGATTGGATTATGGATCACTACCTGTTTGTGAGGGTAGACGTTGATGTGGCACTTGATGCATTCCTGTCCCATGTTGGCCCAGGAGTTTCCACTCATCCACTTCCTCTTGCACTTGGGACATTTGTACTCTCCAAAGCACCTCTTCTTCCCCTGGTAGGGGGTCAAACCTTCACCTTTTGGTCGAGCCTGTGGAACAAAACAAATTAAATTCAAACTAAAAAAGCAATGCCTGGTGTATACGAGGGGAAACCAATGGTGAAAGAAGTACTTTTTAAGTTTGAAAGCCGCTTCCAAGGAGTGGCTTTGTGTGTTGCGTTCATGTCCATATATGGTCATTTCAGTCCAGAATGAACAGGTTTTATCTGTCCCGTACATGTGTGTCCCATGTGTGTCCCGTTCATGTCCATATATGGTCATTTCAGTCCAGAATGAACAGGTTTTATCTGTCCCGTATATCCAGAATATGTGTGTAATGTCCGTCCCGGTCTGATGATTGGATGATTGAAAATGTCCAATGAGACCATACAGATAAAATCATTCATTCATTCAGAATTGGAAGAATGTATAGATCACAGAGTTCATAGCTCTAGAACACATAGTATAAACGTTCACCGCTCCACTTCGAACCGAGGTTTGATTTTTTTGTAGTGAATCCTTGTACCCAGGGCCCAGAATTTGGTGCCACACCCCTGCTTGCATTCACAGTGCTTTTTTCAATCACGATGAGTATGCATATCGGTTAACACCATTTACCACGTTTATTTCATCCATTACAAGCCTGTCAACACACTACGGCTATCTTTCATTCAGATCGTGTAATGTGGGGCAACTTTCAATGTGTAAAACTCAAAGGCTTTGAATAGCGTTTGGCTTTCGCTTCTCATCACCTTTTGCTGTAGGAGACTGACCTACGCGGTTTTCTTTGGCCGGCGGCCAACTCAAAACACGGCGTGATTATAAGGGGAACTGATGGCAGCCTTTGCTGGTGGCTAAGAGGAGGGGAGACTTTGGAGTGGGGAATGGGACCAGGGGCGTCACAAGGGGGGGGGGGAAGTGGGACTGAGTTTTACCAGGGCACAATTTGGAGGGGCCTTGATTACTTTAGCTATTGAAAAATAGCAGATATACAAGCTCACAGCGCGGCACCGAGTGCCGCGCTGCAAGCTTGTACATCTGCTATTTTTGAAAAATCATGAAAATGTGTGCAAAGCTTTGAATATATGTATTTTTTTAAGCGAACATTTGTAACTCAAATTTTGCTTCTGGGGGGGTCCCTGGAACAAAATATTTTGAGATAGGGGTCCGTGGCCAAATACAACATGTAATTTTGGGGGTCCTTCACGTGAAAATGTTTGAGCACCACTGACAACAAAAAATCGAGTTTTTTCAAAAATAGCAGATCTACAGTGCCATGCTGAGATCTTGTAGATCTGCTATTTTTCAATAGTTAAATCACAAAATAATGTGTTCCCCCTATGAAGAACATTCATGGAGGGCCCGCAGTGAATCCGTGTACCCAGGGCCCAGAATTTGGTGCGACACCCCTGAATGGGACGCTGATATAGGGTTTGTGTCACTGCATGAAGGAAAACACACAGATTTACTTTGGAAACGTTTGAAATATTCCACGTTGGGAAATGTGTCAGTATACGTTTTAATAGACATAGAGCATCACAGCGGAAGTGGTTTACTAATCCCACTAAAAAAATCTCCCATTCATTTTCCCCATAGACTTTTACAAAAATATTTATAACAATTATGTTAAGCCTAAAACCAAGCCATCCAGGATTGCAGTGAATCTTTTCAAAGAAACAAAGGTTTTATGGTCATGATTCACTGCAATCCTGGATGGCTTGGTTCTAGGCTTAACATAATTGTTATAAATATTTTCGTTCAAGTCTATGAGGAAAATGAACGGGAGATTTTGTTAGTGGGACCAGTAAACCACGCCCACTGCGATGCTCTATATAGGCCTGAATTGCTATTTTAGTTTACTATTTAAAAACAACCACAGGTGTAGATGGGGGATATCAGCACTATAGTCTCCTTTTTCTGCACTGGCAAGATAAAACCTGGCTTATGAAGGGCAAGGGTGTTCTTAAAGTCATGTCTGGGGACCACCAGGACTCCAAATGGACCCGTGTGGTTCTGCAACTCTGAGTGTGTACAAATGTAAGCTAAATCGGTGGTTCTCAAAGTGGATTCCAGGGACTCTGTGAGTTCCTTTAGGGGGGGTTTAAATTTACCCTACAATTCTGTAACTCTGACAGTGTACAAATGGAACCAAACATTTGGTTCCATTTGTACACTGTCAGAGTTATGGGGAGACCTTGAAAGTTGAAAGTTTGAGAAACACAGAGTTAAATTAACAAAGGATTTTACATTGTAGCTTCCAAAAAAAAGACAAAACAACAACTATGTATCAAATAGAAAGGTAAATAATGCCTGGTATTATTATTATTATTTATAAGGAAGAAGAAGAGAAAAAAAAGAGGTTTAACTTTCCCATTAGGATTGAGAGCTCCCCTCCCTCCAGCTGTGCTCCCCAGAGACCATAAAGGAGGCCCGAGCCTGAGCAGCAACCAATGGGAGGAGGCCGCTCAACCCAGGGGTGTCGCACCAAACTCTGGGCCCTGGGTTAGCCCTGAATACAGGACGGTCATATACATGACCGTCCTGGTGCCGCCTCAACTTGAGGAGTAGTGGGCAATCGAGCCCTTAACGGTTTGAGCTAGGAACGTCAGATTTCAAAAATAAAGTGCTTACCTAAGCCAACTTTGATAACAATTTGATGCCGCACAACGTTCATTACACGCCGCTACCGGATTGTTGAATAAAAAGCATTTTTGTCCGAAATTATTTTGCTTAACATAGGACTTCCGCCTCTAGTGGACAGTCGCGTCATCTCCGGTTGATCATTGTAGTGAACGGAGATGATGCGATGACGCGACTGTCCACTAGAGGCGGAAGTCCTATGTTAAGCAAAATAATTTCGGACAAAAATGCTTTTTATTCAACAATCCGGTAGCGGCGTGTAATGAACGTTGTGCAGCGTCAAATTGTTATCAAAGTTGGCTTAGGTAAGCACTTTATTTTTGAAATCTGACGTTCCTAGCTCAAACCGTTAAGGGCTCGATTGCCCACTACTCCTCAAGTTGAGGCGGCACCAGGACGGTCAGGGCTAGGCCCTGGGTACAAGGATTCACTGCGGTATTTTGTGCTGTAACTATTGAAAAATAGCAGATCTACAAGCTCACAGCGCTGCACCGAGGGCCGCGCTGCGAGCTTGTAGATCTGCTATTTTTGAAAAATCATGAACATTTGTGCAAGTCTTTGAAGGTTTTTTGAAAAACCTATGTTACGTCAGTGGTGCTCAAACCTTTTCATGTGAAGGACCCCCAAAATGATATGTATTTGGCCATGGACCCCCATCTCAAAAGGTTTAATTCCAGGGACCTCCCCAGAAGCAAAATTTGTGTAACAAAAGTTAAACGTTACAAAAGTAAAAAAAAATACATAATATTCAAAGATTTGCACACATTTTCACGACTTAAAAAAGAAATAGCCGATCTACAAGCTCACAGTGCAAGCTTGTAGATCTGCTATTTTTCAATAGCTAAAATATAAAGTAATGAAGGCCCCTCCACCTTGGGCCCTAGTAAATCAGTCCCACTTTTCCCCCCCTTGTGACGCCCCTGTGCTCAACTACAGGACAAATACCTCAGGCTCTCTGTCATCCCTCCCAGCTGGCCCCGGCCAGCCAATCAGGACCCGGAGAACTCCGGCGAGGAGGAAATCAAACCCAGATGAACCCTTGCACTTGTATAACATGACAGAATCCTAAACCAATCATAAACAAAATCATCCCAACAAGGCTGGATCGAATTAAATGCACTTGGGCTGAAAAGTAGGGCATGTCATAATTAGGGCAAAGAGCCAGGATTGTATTGAACTGGATGGGAGTCTTGTTTTGATATCATAGTGAGACCATATGTAAGATTTAGAAGTACAAGTTAAAGTATAGGGAAAGTGATTTTCTTTTGTTTCTAACAAAAAGTTTTCTTTTTTAAAGTTAAAGGTGTAGTTCACCCCCAAAATTACTTTCTTTCTATTGATTACTCATGCCATGGAGCTCAATAATATTTATTTGTATTTGTTGCATTGCTAAGACACAAAAATCTATTATAGTAAATATACCCCCATTGATTCCGGATGGGGACCCAAATGCATTTTGGTCCCCATCCGGAATCAATGGGGGTAAATGTATTGTAATCAAATTATTGCCTTAGAAATGCGACAAATACCAAAAAATATTATTGAACTCAAGTCTCCATGGAATGAGTAATCAATGGAAAAAAAGTCATTTTGGGGGTGAACTACTCCTTTAAAGCTCTATATTCTGATACTAAGCATTGCTATACAGAGTGTGTTTTTAGTAACAGGTCTCTACTGCTCTTTAATAACAGAACAATTTCATGTAGGTTACCAATTTCAGCCAATCAGGAGAGAGAACCCAGCTTAAAATTTCCAGTTCCAATTTTGTCTGCTCATTTTTCGTGTTTATACTGTATACTTCTCTCAACTCTTAACCATCCTATATTCTTAGTTGACCTGGGTAGCAGAGGCCTTTTGGTCCCATTTCCTCTATGCCAAATCTCTTCATAAGCTCTCAGCGCGTGGCGTTGCAGTGTGTTGTGAGGTATTTCTACTGCACATACAGTATGAAACAGAGCTGCTAACTTTAAATGCATTTTGAGAAAAAAATAATGCTGTTATTTGTTCCAAAAGCTTTATACCCTGTATATATATAAAATGTCACAATGCGACATAGCTCTGTTTACACAATGCTGTACCCCCTCCCAATGTATATATGTTCCCCAACTTCCCCATTTTCAACTGTTTTTATTTAAAGCTATACTATGTAACTTTTTTAATGAAACAAATCTTAAAATTGTCCTAATTATTAAATCGCAAAAGTTTTAGAACACCCACACTGTTCATTTAAGCTCCCAAAGCCTTTTCTTTATATGTGTTCTACTGAGCCCTGGTGGCCGTGACCGGGGCTGTTTTGCCCTGCAAAATTACGTCATATGCATCATTCTGTACACGTGTCTCCCTACCGGCCAATCAAAGCCCAGATCATACACTGCCGAGCTCTTCAGGAAGTACACTGCAGTGTTTACACTGGGCTAGGAGTTTAGCATGTAGCTCCCCAACCGAGGCTCGTAGAGGGACACGAAAGACCTCTATGGATAGGTCTCGGCGAGGCGAGGCGGACGCGCGGTGGTCTGGAGGCCCGGTCCGCGGCGAAAGACGGCCGAAAAAAGCAGACGCGACCGCGGTTTGCTATAACGCTACTGACCACTAGTTGAGCAACTTACACAGTATAGTTTTAATTTGTGACAAATGCTTTGGCAATGTAAACGTATGTTTTTTCATGCCAATAAAGCTCCTTTGAATTGAATTTAATTGATTTCCAGGTGTTCCCCAACAACAATTATTAATAGTTAGGAACCAAATGGACTCTTACAGGTCTGTAACTCAGAGAGTCTCAGAGTTATGGGGTCAAATGCATACCAAACCGACGTGATTACTTTTTTTTTTTTTTGAACGGTGAAAACCGCTCCTGTTTCACTTCGTGTTAACACAATCATTAGCACGGACCAATCAAAAGCTGTTCTGACCATGTTGTCACGAGTTAGCCAAACATAACAGACCAATCAAATGCCGTTCTGTCCATGACGTCATGGATACAGAGGCTTTCGTTTGGTTTGTCAGTTTCAGAACGTGTTTAACAGAAATAATTGCACGAAACACAGCCTTTGATTGGTAATTCATCCAAAGCATTGTTTTGCATTTCAAAATATTATCTTCTCAGCACCTTTTGCACCTGTTTTTCACTTTATGAGCCCTCCCAACATGCTCCTGGGAGTTTTTGAGCAGTGCTGCTAGCCGCTCCTACGTCTGGCTTTGTGTGTAGGTCCCTACTCCCTATCTCCATATGTCCGTGGTACGAGACTATGGCCATAGAAAGTACGCAGAGACCGACATCACCACAGCTGATGTCACGGACAGAGCGGCCCATACAAGGAGATTCGCACATGTGTCGTGTTTTCCATTTCCCTCCTTCATGGGGGACTCTTCATCCTCTCTCTTGACGGGCTCCCCCTCACAGTGGATGAACGTACCCGTGACCACAACGCAGTAGGGTGAGGGATCAGTCGCTACTACTTTGAACTCCACAGCATGCATGCCACCCCTGACCAGGAAGATGTCGCCCTCGTGAACAGGCCTGAAAGTGTCCAGGAAGTGTGGCTTGAGGTAGGTCTCAAACAGGTCTCCAGTGATGCCGTCTACAGTGTCATCTATTGGGAGAACACGGACTCTTTTTCCGTATTTCATAACGCCGGGAACCAGATCGAAGTTGATGACGTCGCCCAGACGGACCCTCAGATTGTTGCGGACGACCCTGTTCATGCAAACCTTCTCATCAGAACAGGTGTCGTGGGAGAGAACTATGCACACCGTCTCCCTCCTTTCCTTTCCCTTCATCAGCACCGGATCTCCAGGGTACAGCTTCAGCTCATCCATCTTGGCCCGAGAGAGGGAGACCACGCTATCGTCATCAGTGACACCGTCATCGACAATCAGCCTGTTTGGCCTGTTTGATTCCCCATTTGAGTCCATGGCTGTCTACTTGAATTATAATCTATTATATAATTTATTTTAAACAAGGAAATCCTTCTCTGTCACTTTATCGATCTTGGCGTATCAACTCTGACAAAGACCACAATCCGAGCCGCTTAATCTTTTGACAGCTTCTTATATAATAGAGGACTACTGTACACAATACAAACTGTTGCTATGGTTTGACGTCGCACACAATACAAACTGTTGATAGGTCACAGGCGACTTAGCAACAGCTTGTATTGTTTGTGACCCTAGCATGTCATGTGTCATGCCTGATTTTACACTTGGTTGCATGCATGATTGTGAGCTTGTATATATTTTCAGTGCACGACACCCGCGACCGAACATAAAATGACTTGTCTTCTCCATGAGTCCCTCCCTAACATCATCATCTAGTTTTTATTTGTTAACGAAATTGTCAATGTATTTAGTCTATGTTTTAGTCATCATGGCTTAGTTTCTGAGCAGCACAAACTGCTCCTATGTTTCACTTTGTGTGTGTCAGCCAAAAGATTTGCCAAAAAAGCAGTCAAAATAATTAGCACAGAGCTCCATGTATGGAGATCCGTGCTCATACACACAAAGTAACTGATGTCACAGACAGAACGGCCCATACAAGGAGATATGCGCACGTGTGTCGTGTTTGCTCCTATGTTTCACTTCGTGTTAACACAATCACGGACTAGCACGGACCAATCAAAAGCTGTTCTGACCATGATGTCACGAGTTAGCCAAACATAACAGACCAATCAAATGCCGTTCTGTCCATGACGTCATGGATACAGAGGCTTTCGTTTGGTTTGTCAGTTTCAGAACGTGTTTAACAGAAATAATTGCACGAAACACAGCCTTTGATTGGTAATTCATCCAAAGCATTGTTTTGCATTTCAAAATATTATCTTCTCAGCACCTTTTGCACCTGTTTTTCACTTTATGAGCCCTCCCAACAAGCTCCTGGGAGTTTTTGAGCAGTGCTGCTAGCCGCTCCTACGTCTGGCTTTGTGTGTAGGTCCCTACTCCCTATCTCCATATGTCCGTGGTACGAGACTATGGCCATAGAAAGTACGCAGAGACCGACATCACCACAGCTGATGTCACGGACAGAGCGGCCCATACAAGGAGATTTGCACATGTGTTGTGTTTTCCATTTCCCTCCTTCATGGGGGACTCTTCATCCTCTCTCTTGACGGGCTCCCCCTCACAGTGGATGAGCGTTTCCGTGGCCACAATGCAGTAGGGTGAGGGATCAGTCGCTACTACTTTGAACTCCACAGCACGCATGCCACCCCTGACCAGGAAGATGTCGCCCTCGTGAACAGGCCTGAAAGTGTCCAGGAAGTGTGGCTTGAGGTAGGTCTCAAACAGGTCTCCAGTAATGCCGTCTACAGTGTCATCTATTGGGAGAACACGGACTCTTTTTCCGTATTTCACATCGGGAACGGGAACCAGATCGAAGTCGATGACCTCGCCCAGACGGACCCTCAGATTGTTGCGGACGACCCTGTTCATGCAAACCTTCTCATCAGAACAGGTGTCGTGGGAGAGAACTATGCACACCGTCTCCCTCCTTTCCTTTCCCTTCATCAGCACTGTATCTCCAGGTAACAGCTGCAGCTCATCCATCTTGGCCCGAGAGAGGGAGACCACGCTATCGTCATCAGTGACACCGTCATCGACAATCAGCCTGTTTGGTCTGTTTGATTCCCCATTTGAGTCCATGGCTGTCTACTTGAATTATAATTTATTATATAATTTATTTTAAACAAGGAAATCCTTCTCTGTCACTTTATCGATCTTGGCGTATCAACTCTGACAAAGACCACAATCCGAGCAGCTTAATCTTTTGACAGCTTCTTATATATAGAGGCCTACTGTACACAATACAAACTGTTGCTATGGTATGACATCGCACACAATACAAACTGTTGTTGTTAGGTCACAGGCGACTTAGCAACAGCTTGTATTGTTTGTGACCCTAGCATGGGTGTCATGCCTGATTTTACACTTGGTTGCATGCTTGATTGTGAGCTTGTAGATATTTTCAGTGCACGACACCCGCAACCGAACATAAAATGACTTGTCTTCTCCACGAGTCCCTCCCTAACATCATCATCTAGTTTTTATTTGTTAACGAAATTGTCAATGTATTTAGTCTATGTTTTAGTCATCATGGCTTAGTTTCTGAGCAGCACAAACTGCTCCTACGTTTCACTTTGTGTGTGTCAGCCAAAAGATTTGCCAAAAAAGCAGCCAAAATAATTAGCACAGAGCACCATGTATGGAGATCCGTGCTCATACACACAAAGTAACTGATGTCACAGACATTACGGACCATACAAGGAGATATGCGCACGTGTGTCGTGTTTGCACCGCTCACTTCGCACCGTTACCTTTTTATCCTTCTTTCTTTTTTTTAAGTTTATAACCACTGCCTTATACCACTGTACACCATATGGCTGTGTGGTGTGGAATGGAGTGATTAGTGGCCTGTAGTTGTAGTGCTTCTGCCACTGTGAGGCGCTGTGGGAGGATAGTGGGGCAGGGGCACAAGATAACATATCTGACAGTGCTCTCTCTCTCCTAAGCCCACATTGGCAGAGTGCATCTTCTTCCTGGAGGAGGAAACGGCTTTCACTCAACAGAGCAAGCAAAACAAGCGGGCTCATGGAGCACCAAAGGGCATGGCACACGCCACTGTTTCCACCGGTCCCAACAAAGATGTTGCTTTGACATTTGACACATGGACATGTCACAAGATGACACCGCATTGTGTGGACGAATGGACCTGGCTAGAATGGGTGGGGACAATTCCTGTGAATAAAATGACCCTGGCCTTCTTCGCTGTTGGGTGGAAACCTTGTATGTCCAAAACCCCTCCATTTGTATCCGCTTTTTTTTTATATACAATAGGGAAAATAGCAGATTTACAATCTCACAAGAGTTGTGAGCTTGTGGATCCGCTATTTTCACAACTTTTGTGCGACACTCTTGTATGACAAAGTAGTAGAGAATTCATTTAAGAAAAAAGAAACCAAGTTGAAGTATGGATGCACGAAGTCGCTGCCAGACAGCAACGCCTCGTGAAGCTTTTGCGCAACTCTTTTACTGGACGCACGTTATTGTTCCATCATCTCAGAGAGGGTCTGTTTTTAATAGTACGTAAATGTTATTGTAGAAGCCTGTCGTTTGAATTAATTATTTATATTTCATCACTTTCTGCCGAGTACAAAGGAAGCATGGGGCCACATGTTATCCCCCACCCCTTCAGTTATATATATAATATATTTTATTTAATTCCATCTTCTATCACGGATCTTTGCATGTGGAAAACCGCAACATATGTGAAACGGCTTAAGAAACAAGATGTACTTTATGTCGCACTTTGTTGAATTTATGAAAACACATGTTCCATCAAGTGCATTTCCAGGTAGTCTCACTGCTCTACAGTATATCACAAGACACTCTCTCTCTCTCTCTCTCTCTCTCTCCGGGTCAAACGAGAGCTCCTTGTGGCAAGGTATAGAGAGACAGGAGCGTCACAAGAGGTAGGAAAGTGGGACTGAGTTACCAGGGCCCAAGTTGGAGGGGCCCTAGTAACTTTAGCTATTGAAAAATAGCAGATATACAAGCTCACAGCGCGGCACCGAGTGCCGCGCTGCGAGCTTATAGATCTGCTATTTTTGAAAAGTTGTGAAAGTCTTTGAATATATGTATTTTTTAAGCGAACATTTCTAACTCAAATTTTGCTTCTGGGGGTCCCTGGAACTAAATATTTTGAGATCGGGGTCCGTGGCCAAATACATATCATCTTGGGGGTCCTTGACATAGGTTTCTTGCACACATTTTCACAATTTTTCAAAAATAGCAGATCTACAAGCTCGCAGCGCGGCACTCGGTGCCGCGCTGTGAGCTTGTATATCTGCTATTTTTCAATAGTTAACATTCATGGGGGCCCCACAGTGAATCCTTGTACCCAGGGCCCAGAATTTGGTGTGACGCCCCTGTAGAGAGAGACCATATTCTGTGCCAGGATATCTTTGGGTCTGGATCCTTGTTCCCGGTGTGAGGGGCCCGGGAGGCTGGCCACCTCCCTCTGCCATCATCTGGAAACCATCAGGATAAACAATGGGGTTCTCCAAAGCCTGGAAGCCCCCCACACCCTCTCTCTCTCACACACACACACACACACACACACACACACACACACACACGCGCACGTTTGTATACCATACTACTGAGGACATCAACATTTTAGGATGGCATAGTAAAAATAGCAGAAAAACTCTTACCCAAGCCCTAAACCTAAAATGTCTAATCCTGATCTTAACCCCAATGTAAAGCTTTTCGTAATTGTATTTTTTTTTTACCATTAAACATGTAAATTCCTCAAACTGTAGCCTACTATACATGTGGAGAAATGTTGCCCTTGCTAGTATAGTAATACGAGTACACACACACACACACACACACACACTCTCTCCCCCTCTTTCACCTTCCTCTCTCTCCCCCACTCCCGCGGGACATCAATCCATCCCGAAGACCATGAGAACAGCGAACCCATTGGATACCGTGCGGTCAATTACGCCGCACTAACAAACCCAAAGCCCTCTTGCAAAGCTGGCCATGTTTCATTTGGATGGGACCCTCGACGTCACACAAGCAGAGCCCAGCTGTTGCTGAAAGGAAAACACCAGACAAAATGCCCAGAATGACATCCACAGAGATAGGCAGTGTAGGTTCTCTGGTTCTGTTTCACAACTTTCAACCTGGCGACACTATTTTGTTGTTACAGTCACATCACAGGTGTTTTTTTTTTAAGCTCCTATCATTTGTAGTTTTCAAGAAAGAACAAGGAAAATAGGTCAGAATTTTAATCTGACTTTCAGGAATTTAGCTAAACCAGACTGAAGCACCCTTCCCCATGCCTTCAGACACAACTCAGGGTTTGTCATAACTTTACAACTTTGTTAAACCTGCCTGTGCTGGAGTTGCATATCGTCGTTGCCGAGTGGAAACCTTGTATGTCCAAAACTCTTTGTCTTGCATTTATCATTTTAAAAAATGATTTAAACTAGTGAAAACAGCCGATCTACAAGCACACAACGCCTCGCGGTGGCGGCTGTTTTCACTACCTTTGTGCGACAGCCTTGTATGTTGAAGCAGGGCTTTACTTTGCGAATAAATGTACACATTTTTAACTTGGAGATACAAGGTTTCTGCCCGACAGTGACGATATACTGTAGGGACTACTGCAGCTAGCTGAGGTACTGTTCTACTGTTGTATAGATTAAGACAGCAACAGGGAACATTATGTATAGATAGGGTGAGGCCAAGCGATATAAAGATATAACTACACTTACAGACATGCCCTGGTTTTGTTCATGCACAGCTGCTCTCGCTGCCATAAACGCTGCACATGGCATTCCTGCATTGCACATAAGTTTGAATGCAGAAATGTCCCCCACCCACAAGCACCACAATATAGAGATACTCTCTTAGTATTAAGAGATTAAGTATTAAGAACTTATTGATGTACTTTTGTACTTTTACTCAAGTACATTTTGTATTCCGTACTTCTACTTGTAAGGGTGCCCTCACACCAAAATACCTAGAGTGGAATCCGCCAATGCATTTCAATGAGAATGGAGCGTTTTTTTGCAGAAATCCTCTACTGGCAAAAAAAAAACGTTCCATTCTCATTGAAATGCATTGGCGGATTCCACTCTAGGTATTTGGGTGTGAGGGCACCCTAACAGAGTATTTCTACATTGCAATATTGATACTTTTACTTAAGTAAATCATTTGAGTACTTTTTCCACCACTGGTTAACTGTTACCTATTTTGGGGTTGAACTACCCGAGAAAGTACTTGAATAAATGTACTTTGAACCACTGCATACCACTAAAGAAGAGACGAAACAAATACAACGATGATGAACAAACCACTGAACAGGGATTCAAGGAAATGAGAGACGCTCCCCATGCTTAGCCAATGGAAGCAATCTTATGTCCTGTTTTAACACAACAGCATTTCCCTGTTTCCCCAAAGTATGGCGGTTCAAGTGGTTAAAACTGAACACTGGCGGCCACTATTCGGGGTGAACATGGGCCTGGAAATGTAGGCGATCTGCAAGCTATATCGATCGAGCTTGTAGATTTGCTTTTTCTGGCGTCGAGATTTGGTGTTGAAGGAAAGAAGAGCACTTTAACTATTGAAAAATAGCAGATATACAAGCTCACTCACTCACAAGTCTTTGAATGTTTCAAATCCTTCTACGTTTAAAAAAAAAGAAAAAATGTGTTTCTATGTCAGTGGTGCTCAAACGTTTTCATGTCAAGGACCCCCAAAATGATATGTATTTGGCCACGGACCCCCATCTCAAAATATTTTGTTCCAGGGACCCCCCAGAAGCAAAATTTGAGTTACAAATGTTCGCTTAAAAAATACATACCGGTATTTTCAAAAATAACAGATCTGCGAGCTTGTATATCTGCTAATTTTTCAATAGTTAAAGCATAAAATAATTAAGGCCCCTCCACCTTGGGCCCTAGAAACTCAGTCCCAAAATGTAATGCCTTAACTTCTACAATTCTAAGTGCTTGTCAGGATGGGGGCTCCCCAGTTCAAATATGATAATTTTTGGGGGTCACAGCCTCAAAAGGTTGAGAACCACTGGTCTATCAAATCAACTGGATGGTGATGGCCATAAGACACACGGCGGCGTGCCCCAGAACCTGAGCGAGCACAGGTCAGGACTGCGGTCAAGTTGACGACTTATACAGCTGTACAGCGGCGTTATGTTTCACATAGGTTGAGTGACGGGGGGCAGGTGCGCTGCCAGACAAACAAGAAATGTAACGGCAACATTTTTATCACCGGCTTTATTTCAAAAGAGGGCGGGGGCAATTAAATCCGAAAATGTAATGGAAACCAAGATTCAGAACCAATAAACGACTTAATCTTGCTCATGGAGGAGGTCACGAACAATCGAGAAGTGCCTTTTTATTTTGTCAATAACGAATTGACAGAAATAGGTATACTTGCTTGGTTTCATGTCAAGGACCAACAAAATTATATGTATTTGGCTGCCGGCCCCCATCTCAAAATATTTCGTTCCAGGGACCCCCCAGAAGCAAAGATTTGAGTTAAACATGTTCACTTTGAATATGTATTGTACAAATGTTCTAGATTTTACAAAAATAGCAGATCTACAAGCTCGTAGAGCGGCACAAAGTATACAATAATGCTTTTGCTTTTAGCTCAAATCTCGGTTTTAACAGGTTAAATAATAAAGAATTGTTCAACTAATTCTAAATACCGTGCTGTGCAGGATTCAAGACGGACCACTGAGGGAACCAAACAAGGAGGACAGGCTACGCCTCATGATGTCATTCTCTTCCACATACACACACTTTAGAATGGGTGACTTGCCACAGACAAAGTCCTTGCTTTAGCACGGTTAAAAACATGGCATTTGTGAAGGCACTGTAGTGAAAATGTGTCTATAATAACAGCAACGATATGAAATGTGGCCCGCTCCCACTGAAACGTATAGTTACTATAAGGTCAAACAACACAGGATGTCATCTATGTGAACACAGCAACAGAGAAGGTAGACAGAAACACTTTGAAGCCAAGCCCTTTAACTTGCCTTTCCTTGCTGTGTGTGCAGTATTTGTGATCTGTCTCTGATCACATGACTGTCACTGATTATCAGACAGAGAGAGTCTATCTAGTACTCACATTTTTAACTTGAGTAAAAGTACCATTACCACTCTGTCAGGTAAAAGTTCTGTATTCACATTTTACTTGAGTAAAAGTAACAGTATTGGCATCGGTAACAGGATGGGTGGGCATCAAGAAAGAGTAGGCACCTCTGTGTTAAACTGGCTTATTCTTTCCAAAATGTTCTCAAGTATAGTACCGGTATACATGATTAGAACAAGCTTAAACATTTTGACAATTAAGGTATAATAATTGCTACAATTGCTACAAAACCTGTATAGCAGATCACAAAACCTGTGAGCTTGAAGATCAGCTATTTTCATAGTTGAGTAAATGTACTTAGTTACTTCCCACCACTGCTATCTAGCCCACATTCCAGAGTTTCCTCTATCTTGTTCGTCCTGCTGTTCCATCCTCAGCAGAGTCCCAGGCCAAGAGCAACAGAAACCATGTTCAGGACAGATAACACCTTTTATCAACAGCAAACACAAAAGGACCAAAGCAATCTCTTTCAGCCAGTGTTGAGATTCACCAGTCGCACATTCATCCGTGTATCGCTGTATCGCTCTCTACATCACTAGAGATGCAGTACATTTGCCAATGCTATATAACAACTATAGCTATAACAACATTGATATCCATTGCTCAATGTAAGTATGTGGATCTTTAGTCTGAATTCTAATGGCAAACAATAAATATGGCTTATTTTGGAGGGGGGTTTCAAGGCTTTTAATTCTCTTCTTTTCTCCATCCAATTTCACAGTTTTCAAGCAGATTTCACAGGCTTCAACAAGAGACTGAAAACGTTACAAGTGAACCGGTGAGAAACGAGAGGACTTCAAACTTCAAAGCAGCAGACTTAAGGTGCTCTCTCTCTCTCTGCCCCTTTGCAAATCGCCAAAGGATTCTCTGTCTGAAGTCGTTCATCAAACCTGTCATCTACCCTCCATTCAAACATTATTAAACACTAAATAATGACACACTGCGCCTCAGCTGCGCTTGTGACTCCCAAAACCATGTTCTGCGTCCGGACATCTCTGTGTGTCTGAGTCTGACCACTGCCCCTTTGAAGGAGGGACCAGTTGGCTCTCTGGCAGAGGGACAGTCTGCAGAGACACTAGGGCATTAACGACTTGTGGTTTTTGCAAGTCGACTCGACTCAGTAAAAGGTGAGTTGAAGTCGACTTTATCGTTTGATGACTTCATCATATCACACACGACCCCCCCAATTATTTTGGGGGGGTCCCCAGATGATTAACTCAATATGAAACATTGTTTTCTCACTCAACTGTAAACAAACCAACATAAAGTTTAAGTGTATAGAGGGTATCTTCACATTTCTAAAGTGCCAATTTAAGGACTTTTTAATACCTCTAAAATGGCAAATTAAACATTGTCCAAACTGTCAAATATATAGAGGCAGAAATTGTGAAAATAGCCGATATACATGCTCACAACGCCTTGCGTTGGGTTTTTTTTTCTTTCTTTTTTTTTGAGCTGTGTGAAACACAGGCTCCCTATACGTGGCTGTGTGGGTCTGTGTGTGTGTGTGTGTCTGTCTGTGTGTCTGTCTGTCTGTGTGTATGTAGCCTGAACTTCCTAAACTTCGGCACGCCACTAGTCCCACAGTTTTGCCACCACACACTCGCGCCATATGTCAAATCGACCGGCTTACTCGGGAATCGTGGGCTATTACTTTTCTAAGAGAAAGGTTCTATAGTTTAATTGATATTAATTTATTAGTGAATTAATTTTCCCCATTGACTTATAATGGGAATCGCAAAAACTCACATTCAATTATTTGTCTCTCGCAAACCATAGGGGCTAGACTTTCAAGACTTGGAGAGGAGGTTCATAATGATTTCAAGGATTAAATAAAAAGAAATTGTGTCATTTGGCCGCATGGTGGCGCCATAACACCCCACTTTACGTTTTGGCCTGTAACTCTTGAACCGTAGCCACGCCCATTTGCGCCATGATAGATTTTCCGCCATCTTGAATTTTCTCCAAAACACACTTTTTGCTCCTTTTCCTACATATTTTCTTCAAATGTCACAAAAATCGGTACACATGATCCACACACACACACACACACACACACACACACACACACACACACACACACACACACACACACACACACACACACAGCTCCACTTCACACGGGTGTGATTTTACTTTCTCTGGTGGGAGTCGACTTGTGCAATGAAGTCGACTGAGTCGACTTATCGACTTTTTCGTTAATGCCCTAAGAGACACAGTGAGACAGACAGACAGACAGACAGACAGGGATGACTGCATGACTGCGGCCAGCGTCCGCACAGCCAACAATACGGCCTGACTTCCTGACCTTTGGTGCGGCAGCCCCTCTGCAGAAACAATGCACTCCTTATTTAGCCCAAGCCCTTCCCATCATGCAGCCGTTTACTGTCAGCACATTGTCACTTGTGTATTCACTTTACAGTCACCACAGAGTTCGGCAGCTTAATTGGCCAAGGGTCACTGGAATGTTATGACCTTGGGGGCAGGGGTGTAAGAGGGTGGCCCGGTGACATATTTATTACAATATGCAGAATGATGGGGTAAATATAATAAACAGCCATCAGGCAACACATAAACAGCTGGAGGACTGACTGAAGAGGGTGATATCTTAATTTGTAATTGTAAATATCCACTTCATGCCCCTTTTCTTTCTCTTGTGTCTGTGGCATGTCTTGTTTTGTGTTAACCAACAGTTAATTGATTGATTGATTGATTGATTGATTGAAGAGTTTATTAGCAGTTTGCAATAGAAAAATCAAACCTCGGTTCGAAGTGGAGTGGTGAATCTGAGCAGCGTGCGTGCGTACGTGCGTGCGTGCGTGCGTGCGTGTATGTGTGTGTGTGTGTTGAGTGTGCCTGGCCTGCACAAAACAGCGCCCCTCCTTTAACTAGTGTGTTGTGTGTGGCCACTCAAGGTATTGCCAGGCTACGGACACGGCCAGCCACCCAGCCACCCACCCACGGACATACCCACGGATATACCTGTCTATTGGGAGTGCTTTCACCACTCCAAAAAGTACAGTTTCATGACAGCACAAATCACTGGTACAAGGTAAAAGGAGATGCTTTACAGCTTATTTGCACAGGAACCACTTTATGTATCTCATATAACATTGAAAGACAGATGGATGATGGATAGAACATAGTACTTATAACAACAGCAGGCTGAGGCAACAAGTAATCAATCTATACTGTACATATTAACAGTTGACTTGCACACACTACAAATGCCATGGATTCCACCCGACAGGCACAATAAGCAGTTTGTTCATTAGCTGCAAGATACTCGGCTGAGCTTCAACTGAGGAGTTCTTTGTCGTGAGGGCGGCTCTTTAATCACCGCTTTGGGTTCGAAGCTCAGCAACACATGATAAAAGTCTGACATCATCTTCCTACAACAGAGCAAGAGAGGAACATCAAGCCAGCAGAAATGGCTTCCAGATTTTGCACATATAAAGGGGCGGGGCTGTGAAGAGAATCGTAAATAACTCCATGTAATCCTTGGACAAACTCACCCTCACTGCGAGGTTCCAATTCTTGCCTATGCTGCCTGTCAACAGGATGTTAGTCTCTCCATTACAGACTTCTGCATTGCTGCAAGGGAAAAGAGCGACAGAACTTTTCCCTGGCGACGGCTAGCCAGATTGACAGGATGTTGACTAGTGCGCAGGTTCCCAACCTTTTCTGGATCAGAGGGAGCCCGTGTGAAAATTTCGAAAGCATTCGCGGCCCACCCACTTGACCACTTAGCTGATAGTCCGGGTAGCTCAGTCAGTAGAGCTCTCGCCTATGGACCACAAGGTCATGGGTTCGACCCCAGGCACCGCCAGGGTAAGAGAAGCATGTATTGGGTGCGGCAAGTCATGTGGCAAGTAGTGGTACCGTACCTCAGCAATCCATCTCCCAGGGGTCTAGGCACTAGGAGACTTGCATGTTACTGGCTGATACCGACAATATTTTCAGATTTTTCTCAAAAGTAATTAAAACGCTGCCAAACTTATCTGAACAAATTAATCGGCCTCAGCTGAACATCATTGCACTGTCAAGGAGTAATCCTTGTTTTGTTTATAAATCAATCTTTTCTCCAGGGATGTTTGGCCAGACTTTTCAAATCAATCTCTGTGTCAGACAGACACAGTGGACAAAATCATAGAGACAGACCTCAGACCTGTCAAAGCAGGTCTGAGGGTGATTTAAACAAACAAAGGAGATCTGTGGTAAATATCACTGTAATAGCAGTATTTACAGTGGTAGGTGGGCCATGATGCCAACATGGTTTACTGTATATGAAGCCTTTTGTTGATGAGAACAACACTTTATTCATTGAACTAATGGGTCTTATGTAAACACTGACATGACATCTGGTATAGTGACGCTCCGTGTTCACACTTAAGTGCTGTGATTTCAATGCAGTAATTGTGACTAGGTAGGGTGACACGATATTGCTAGTACCAAATATACCAGCATTCAAAATCAATGCACATTACAACATCATGCCAAGATTTCACATCCCATTAAATTGCAGGCATTTCAAGCAAGTGGGAACGGGGTTCAAGTTGCCTTTCATACCATACTGAAATGAATGGAATCTAGTGACTCCTCCACAATCAAACAAACCACAGGATGCTTTGAAAAATGGTCTGCAGTAATCTCAAATATGCCACGTATTGTAGTCAAAGCCAGACCACTGGTATGGTCCTGTCAGTTGAAACACAACATTGAAAGATATGGTATATTTCTCTCGCTAATCAGCGATAGCAGCAGGAGTGTACAATCCCGCAGACTTCCATAGATCAGTGGATCTCACCCTGTGAGCTTGTCGGTCGGCTTGTCGTGTCGAGTGGAAGGGGGTTACACAATTCTTCTCTTATGGGGGTCCCTGGCACTAAATCTTTTCAGATGTGGACATAATATACGCATCAATGTGGGGGTCCCTGACATGAAGATGTTTGAGAACAACTGCCATAGATTCCCACTACGTTGCCTTATCAAAGAGACAGACCGTTACAGTTCAGTGACTCAGGCTGGCTGTCTGGCTGAGAGGTTGTGAAAGCAGAGAGGAGACCCCTGTGCACCCACTTCCTGTGTGTTTCTTCTCCATTCTTACTGAGCCATGACATTCTCTGATTCCTATCCTATCCCTCGCTGCTCTTATCCAATCCAGTCAGCTGTGGAGGCCTGTGACAGGCATTCCACAGACTGTGTACACAGAAAAATCCTCTGTGTTAAGTTAAAGGTAGTGTCTGTGTAACGTGTCTTTGTGAAAAGGTTACAGCTCTATATTCTGATAATAATCATTGCTAAAGAGTGTCAATAATAGGGGTCACTGTCTCTTTAATAAACCATTTTGAAGAATCATACAATCAGAAGATTGTCCACATTCATCAGCTTAAATCTTATGGTGTTACAAGCCATGTTTCCATAAACTTATTGGAATTAGGGAGCCGAATTATCAGAAACTAGCCCTTACCCGTTCAAAGATATGAGCTCCGAAATGATGTGCAGTGTGTGGATTATGGGATGTGCACTGTGCACACAGTATATGAGGGATGGAAAGTAACTTTAACTGGTGCTTGCATGCTAATATGTAGGAGCATCAATGTAAGAAATACCCGTTCCATTTACGGCTACAGAGATACTGTGTACCGATCTGCATGATTTTGGACAACATCTGTAACAGGGCCAGAACCCCCCCCCCCCCGCCCGCCTGCACACACACACACTCCCCCCCCCCCCCCCCCCCGTGTGTGTGTGTGTGTGTGTGTGTGTGTGGGTTTGGGTGTGATTGTGCATGACCTGAACAACAGCGCCCCTCCCTTAACATGTGTGGTCACAAAAGGTACTGTAGGCTAAATAGATATAGATACACCATAAAAATGCTATTATACAGCATACGATTTGTGAAAGTGACAAACGGCCTTCACAGTTATGTCAGGTGTGTTCATATGCTGATGGTGATGCGATTTCAGATCAATTGCTCCAGCCACCGAGGAGAAACGCTGTTTCATACAGACAGACACTCACTCACTCACTCAGACATTCGCAAAATTATAGTATAGATGTGTATTAAGACTAAGCAAATTTAGCCCATTTCCATTTGCGGGTGTCATTCGAATTAGCGATGGTCGCATGGGTTGACAGAGTGCTCATCCTGCAAGTTTCAGCGTCCTCTGGAAGGTGGCCGATCTGCAAGCTCACAGTGCGGCGCGGAGACGCGGATGCGAGCTGCTGTGAGCTTGTAGATCGGCCACTTTTGGCACGCAACAGGCATGACCGTGTGTAACAAACAAACGGTTTGTTTTGTGGGCTATAAACGCTATACAATGGACGTTAAGCGGCAGGGGAAAGTGATAAGTTGGAGGACGATATGGAACCAGAACGTCATAATGTATTCGCATTTATTGTCTGACCCGTTTCCATTCACAAATGCACATTTAGTTTATTCGATAAAGTCTCAAAATCCACCTCCTCCAAGCGGATATTTTTTTTTTTTGCGGATAATGAAACGTTATGATGCATTTATTATGCATTTTGAAGTGTTTCCATAAAAAGATTTTGCGAATAAGCCGTAAATGCGCATTAAGAGGCTTTATGGAAACGCCACTACAGTTTCTTTTTCGTCCACACATTTATTTGTGTCATCATCACTTCCAATTTCACTTGTTTAATCTGTGTCCTGTGCAAGTTCTCTCTAAGGATTGGATACGATTGGTATCTCGAGCAGAAAATGCATTTTCTGTTAACTAAAGAGTTGGAGACGGGGAGACCCCAGGAAGATTAAAAGTGGTACTGTACTTATACATTACTTGCGTCATTTCATAACAGATTAAAAGTTCAGTGCTCAGTGAGTCATTCTTCCTTTTGACTACCATTCACACATCAACCTTCTTCAAAACTGTACATATTCGGGGCGCCCGCTGGCCTACTGGTCCAGGCGCATAACGCATAGGCATTGCCACATACTGTAGGCATTGATGCCTGGCGGCGTCGCCGATTCGATTCCCGATCTGTACGACCTTTGCCGCATGTCACTCCCCATATCTCCCCCCATTTCCTGTTAGTCTACTGTCCTATCCAATAAAGGCATAAAAGCCCAAAAACAAATCTTTAAAAAAAAAGTACATATTCTTTGAAGAAAACCCTAAATTAAAAAAAAAAAAAAATCATGTAGCCTCAATAATACTACTAGTGATGTTGAGCAGGTGACACATACTGTATCACAACCACAGACTGTCCCTGTAGTGTAATTATGTGTTAATTCATGATTATCAGAAGAACATGTTAGAACTGTTGTAATAACCCAGTGCTCATATTTGAAATCAAGAGTAATGACAATGTTTGAGCATTTAGCTTCATTCACTGCTATGTGCTCAGGTCTGTTTGTGTTTGTGACCGATGGCCATTCTCATAGAGAACGGTATACTGTATCCTGATCCAGTACAAAGGGAGTCAATGATGGTGGCATAACTTTCCATATCTATCATCTTTGGTAAGTAACACTGCTGCATTGCAGTTAAGTTGTGGGACAATCATATTTGTACAGTATTTTAAAATGATCATTTAATGTTCTATATTTATATATATATATATTCTTTGAAAATGTATGGAGCAGGGAAAAGGAAGATACTCTGTATTTTCAGATAGATATTTGGTACACATTTTTTGAAGATCCAATTAAGTAATCTTTTTTTCCGTTTGGCTCACAAAATGAAACCATTATACTTACAGGTAACAGTGCATATAGAATTTGACCTTAACTAAATACTTTTTTGAGTTGAAAAGGACTTCAATGTGTAGTTTTTCTAACGCTGCATACCTCTTACATCCTGCCCATCAATCATTTGATCCATTTTCATTACATCTGACAAATGTCAGGTATTTCCTTTTGAAAATGATCAATAGGCAACTCCAGGTGCACTAAAGGTTGTGGTAATACTTCAGGCCCCTTTTTGAGTGTAGCTTTTGCTTAGGTCCACAGAAAAGCCTATCGTCTTTCATTAAGGCTGGCTTACAGATCCAATCTAGCATCTGCTCTTCATTACCAACCTGTGGTGGTACAACTAACTGAAATATGTGCATATACAATAATGTGCTGTCGAATCACTTTAACATTTGAAAGAAGCCAGCCTGCCAACATCAGATTCTGATTTGAGATTGGTGAATGTGATTATGTTCAATAAAGTCAAATGAAACACATGATGAGCAAAACCTAACCTAGAGTGTATGGAATTTGAGTCTTTCAATCCTTTTAGAATGCAACACTGGTTCTTCAAGACATTGACAATTAACTTGATATACAGTTCACTTGATACATGACACTGACACACCTGTTTCGAAGTAAGCCACTGTCAGATTTGAGATTGGTGAATGTGATTATGTTGAATTAATTCAAATGAAACACCGATGAGCAAAACCTAACCTAGAGTGTAGGGAAGTTGTAAATGTCTTTCAATCCTTTTAGAATGCAACACTAGTTCTTCAAGACATTGAAAATTAACTTGATATACAGTTCACTTGATACATGACACACCTGTTTCGAAGTAAGCTACTGTCTCTGTGCCCACCAACCCCCCCGTGCCTGACTGTACCTATGCCAGAACGAGACATACCGGTAAAGCATCAGAAACCATATCGTGAACCATCTCACCTGAGGGCAGTCTTTGATGTAGTGGCCTTTGTTGAAACAAAGGTGGCACAGGTAGTTGGGTGGAGGCCTTTTGCTGGACTTGCGTGTCTCTGGGGATAGGGAGAGGTCAGAGAAATGGTCCGTCAACGAGCTGAGGCCCTCCACAATATTGTTGAGGGACCCGTATGGCGAGGACCCCTTGTAGAAATTGTTCAAGGCCTGTCAGAGAAAGAAAGAAAAAGGTGTGAGTATTAATATATCACTGATAACTAAACGGTGTGTCTTGATAAACAAGTCTAATTTCAGAAGAAAATAAGAAAACTGAGAAATATCCCAGCATGTCCCTGTACTCTATAATTCTGCAGAAACATGGGACCACACAACTGCAACATTGCATGAAAGAGCAGTTTTTGACTATAGGCCATTTCCCTATCAGTCCATCACACACTGATTGTTTCTGTTATGTGCCAGTCTGTCTCCTCTGTACAGAGGACAGTAGACAGTAGTAGACATTATTTCATTTCCGCAGATGCACCACATTTACTCTACAAGCTTATAGTGTCCATTTCCTTAACAGAACAAAATGCCCTTGTTGTGTGCGTTTTTCTTTTTTCCCCAACTGGTCCTGTTGGTAGTTTGGGATGATAACAATCGGCGCCATTGTTTCCCTTGAGGACATGGGTTCTGTGGTACCAGAGAGAAAGAAGAACTGAAGAACCAGGCGACACAGACAGTGGCACATTATCACAGAAAAAGGAATTGTATTGGGATTGGATGGGTGATGTTTTGTCCTAGACATCAGTCTGCTACAGCTACACTGTCATCGTGTCATGGGTTTCCCTTGGTTAATAAACCGTCAACTAAACACCAGCAGCAGGCACAGATGAAAGAGTTCAGAACACTATATCACTCTGGATTGCAAAATGCCACCGCCATCTAATGCTTCTGTAACTCGGTAATTGAAGTGAAATTATTAATGTAATTTTTGCTGCCGTTTGTAAACTTTTATTTGTATTGAAGGCATAATGCATATAGGCCAGGCATGTGCACACTTACAGTAGACATCAAAGGGGGCTTGAGCCCCTGCCCTTTTACCTATCTGTAAAAAGTGCCTTCTCCAGACCATGAATGCAGTTTTTAGTACTATGGTGAAAGAAATTAAAATGCCTCCTTTCCATGCAATACCTGCCTTGTCCAAACTCTCCTGAACTTGAATGCAGCATCTTATGTTGAAAGAATTGCCCACTCTGTGTAGAAATCCATGCCGTACTCCGCATCTCCAGTATTGACTTGATTATGCTTACTGTAGTTTAGTGTGTTATCAAGCACACAAATACAGCCGACCTCCAAGCTCACGCTGTGTTGCAACGCAGCGCGTTGTGAGCTTGGAGGTCTGCTATTTTCACCAAAAGGCCCTTTTAGAAATTTCAGTCCCTGCCTCTCTAACATTCTCTGCGCGTCCCCGATATAGGCTATCATAGCCTATATATCTCAATCCTCTCCTTGCAGATATGGCACCACCAGGCTCAGTTCAGGGAACCATGCATAGGCTACTCCTCTGACCAAGAGAGGATAGGGCGACCCGGGTGAACCCTTTTACATTCATCTATTTAAAACCCTGTCAGAGGCCTCTCTCTCTCAACCTGCCATACCTCCCTCAGCTGCACACTGACACCGAAACAGTCTGAATACACACGGGCAGTATACCGGGGCACAAAACACATATTCATATGCTAGGCTCTTTACCCTGTCACCGCAGGGCAGGTCCAATGGAGGTATGCAGGTGAGGTTTTTAGCTGACCTATGGGCAGCAAAAATAGCCTGCAGTATGAAATATGTGAACGTGTAATAATAATAATAACTAGAGTGGTGAAATTCGGGGAAATCAGTGTGGTTGTACTGACGCTGAACATTTAAATTATATATTTATTTTTTATATTATGATGTCAAGTGAACAGAACAATCCTGTCTGATTGGACATTATATTGTCCAAGATATCTGGCCTTAGTTAGAACCCAGATAACTTCAGTCAAAAGGTTGTCAAAAACAGGTTCACTTTAGCTGGCATAAAAGTTCTCTGATCTAGAACAATAGTGCGTTGCCTATAGCAACCAATCTAATTAACAATAATATCCACGGGAAAGCCTTATTGAAAGACATCAGTTGTCAGTAGACACTAGCCAGGTGCATGAGAGGCCTACAACAAGTAGCTTTAGTAGGCCTACGCACAGTACAATCTCGTGGTAGCCTAATTTATCAATTTTCTCATTATAGTTAAATGACCACTGAGGATTTTACAAGTAGGCCTACTTTACAACAGTGTTTCTGTTTTTGATTGATTGATTGATTGATTGAAGACTTTATTAGAAGTTTGCATAGGAAAAGGTACAGTTTCATGACGGTTTTTGATTGATTGATTGAAGAATTTATTAGAAGTTTGCAATAGAAAAAAGTACAGTTTCATGACAGTACAGTTCACTGGTACAAGGTCTACTAAAAGGAGATCCTAGAAAAGACTAAGCTTATTTCCACAGGAAACCATTAAAGTATCTCATATAACATTGAATGACAGACGAATAGAACACAGTACTATGCAGTAGATATGTAAAGAAAATAAAATTAAAGTTATAAAGTTATAAATAAAAAGAATCAAAGTGGATAAAAAGAATCAAAGTGGATTCACTACCTCACTCCTCAGCTGTAAGAAGTTGTTGAGATAGTTGGAGCTCAGCTGCTCCACCGCGCTGCGCTTCAGGTCCGCTGGAGAAGGAGAGCCGGTGTCCGACTGATCGGTTCGGAACGCGTCAAACGCGTTGGTCTGAGTGTCCTGCAGGGACATATAGACCCAGTTCAACAGCTGTGCGGGCTGGTACACAGACGCGGGGCCCGTGTCTATAGCGGACATCATATTGGCTTTATCTTTTTGTTGATGTGTGGAAGAAAGAAAGAATTCTTCTGCGCCGCGCCGTCAGAACAGCTGTATTTCTGTCTGAAGAGATCACCCCCGAGTCGATTCCACTTCTTTCTTGTTGTGTGACAGACAGTGTGATCATCTGCAGGATTGTTATGGATCCTTTAATTGTAATGCATTCGCTTCAGGATCTCTACGGGACCCCCGGTCCCTGGGTTATGCTCACGGGGGGAGCGCAGTGAAAGCATGACAGGGCAGAATGTCTGTCTGTGTGTGCCAGACTGCCAGTCCCAAATCTATGCGCTGCCTGTGCCTGCGCTCCAGCCAGGCTGAGCAAGGAGGAACGCTGCTCACATTGCATATTCTCCCGGTCCCGATTATTGCGTCACACAATATAGGAGGTCCAGCAGGGGCCATGAAGTTCCTATAGGCCGAAGAAGTAGTAGGCTAGTGGTTCTCAAAGTGGGGCCCGGGGACCACAACCACAAGTAGTCCATGCGGGCCATACGAGATGTCGGTATCCGCAGATTATAGGCCTATGATAACCCTTTCTGAGACACAGCTAAAATTGGTGTTATCATCAGCCACTAGAGTTGGTGTGTCCCATTAACTTTACTATAGAGGGAAAAAACGGCCCCCACTAAAGTGTGAAAAGTGATGACTCATCACTTTTCATCACTAAACCATAGTCTTGTGGGGCCGTTTTTAGCCCAAGGAATGTTTTTAGTGCAAATCAGACGCTTGCAAAGGATTCAGAATCATTAAAACCCCTTGTTTGACCCTTCGTATGCTACAGTGCAGATTCATTTTTTGCTTTTTCCCTGTATAGTAAAGTAGGCCTACACCAACTCTAGCGGCTGACAATACCAATTTAGCTGTGTCTCAGAAAGGTTAATTATCATACCAAAATATAATCTACAGATATAGAGCTTTTCAAAAATGCATGGTAACCTTTGCCACCTTTCGGATACCGACATCTCGTATGGCCCATGCATGGACTAAAGGGGTCATTAATGGGGTACAAGGGGTCCTCACCTTGTACTGTTAAAGTATTGACAGTTTGAATTAATGGATGTTTGCAGGTATGTAACTGTGAGTGTAGGCTACGCCTACAAATGGAACCGAATCATGGGCCCATAAGGGTCCAATTGGTTCAATTTGTCCCTACGCTCTCAAAGTTATGGGGCCTGTGCCAAATGTATAAGTTTGAGAAGCACTGATGTGATGTCACCTGATAAGCACTTTATTACATGTTTTTACAAACTCCACTGTGCTGTGCTCTGCAGTAGTGTGTCCAGTTGTAGAACAGTACACAATAGTCTCTGTAACTAACAGATTCTTGTGGTAATATATGTATGTATAATATATGTGCCTATACTACCTGAGAGCCTACACAAATCAAGTTTATTATTATTATTATTATGTGTTACATAGGCTATTCTCTCAATATATGGTGAAATAAAATGAAGGTAATATGCACATAATCAGTTTATTAGTTTTGTTAATGTTTCATGGTGAGCAATAAAAAAAAATAGTCCGCCTTTTTATCATAAAAACAGTAGGCCGCTAAGGAACAACTTATGATAGCCAAATATGTTGATAAAAAACAACAGCATCTTAACATATTAGTTTGCTGCCATCTAGCGTTTATGGTGAGTAATGAGCAATCTCATTAAAAAAGTTACAGTGTAGGCTATAGTGTGTGTGTGTGTGTGTGTGTGTGTGTGTGTGTGTGTGTGTGTGTGTGTGTGTGTGTGTGTGTGTGTGTGTCTGTGTGTGTGTGTGTGTGTGTGTGTGTGTGTGTGTGTGTGTGTGTGTGTGTGTGTGTGTGTGCGACTGTGCGTGTGTGTCCACACAGTCAGTGTAGGCCTATATTTATCTTTAGCATCATTAAGTAATGTAAGTAATTATGTAGCATTTTACAGTGCACAATTTACACTAAATTGTGTCTAGACTACTATAATGTAAAGTAAAGTAATGAAATTCCTGAAGGTTTTAAAAAGGTTTACAAGTTTACTATACATGAGTGACATCATCAGAAGTGACATCATAATAATGTAATATAAATTAAAGACAGAATTCAAGAAGGGACCAGCATTCTTGGTGACGTCATCATCAACTTATTTATAGTTAATGGCTAAAAAGGAGAACAAATGTGAATGTATATACATACTATTAGACTAGTTCTTACCCGTCCTTACTCTCCTTACCCGTGTGCAGCCTTACCTGTTTATGCCTTACCCATGTGTGCAAAAGGTCATGAAGCTTGACCAATCCTCACCAAACGTAGAGGATTAGTTCCAGACAGATGGATAGACATTCGGTTGATTAATAGTTAGATATTATTATATCTTACCATTTATGTTATAATAAGTAAGACAGAATTCAGTTCCCAGTTTGGGTTAGGGTTAGGCCAGCTGCCTTTACTTCTGGGTTCGGTCATTATCTTGATTCAATGATTCAACTAAACTCACAGATGGATGAATTGCAACTGTCAGATGAGCAAATCGGTGTTATTAGGAATGATGTAAATTGTTTGTGTTGTGTGACGTCAGACCACAGCTCTGGTCGACCTGAATAAGATGTGACACAGTTTTTAAATGTCACATTTAGTCTGGTATACGATCAAGAGAGATTTATTGACAGAGGATACTGTGACAGTCAGAGAGGCAAGGATATATAGAGACATATAGGGGGAGAAAGAGATTGACAGAGAATATAATTATTAGTCTTCCCAGCCAGCAAGAGACAAAGATACCCTTGCAATTTACAGTCCAAGTGGCCGCAGCGGTGTCCATGAATCAATCTTCCAAGACACAGGTGTCCTCTTCCGAGTGTCCATACACCTTCACGTCTCGGGTCACCCTCCATGAAAACATGCAGAGGAGCCACAACGACCTCTACAGTCAAATGATGAGAAATGGACAGCTGTCCTCATCTTCATGTCCGATCACCAGCTGTGTAACCAGCCAGCAACAAGGAGACACAGGAAAACCGAGATATTGCGAGGACTTCAACGCAGCCAGGAGAAGTAAAGAAACATTTGAAGACTTACACAGCAAGGAAAACCTCTTGTGTGATAAGAGTTTCATTGAGGTATCGACACATCATGTCCAGCATGTCCACACCAAAGAAAAACCTTTCCAGTGTAAACACTGTGACAAGGGTTTCAGTCGGACAAGAGACCTGAAGATTCACCAGCGTGTTCATACTGGAGAAAAACCCTTCGCCTGTAAACAGTGTGACAAGGGTTTCAGCGATTTAGGTAACCTGAAGGTACATCAGCGAGTCCATACTGGAGAAAAACCCTTCGTCTGTAAACAGTGTGACAAGGGTTTCAGCGAGTTAGGTAACCTGAAGAATCACCAGCATGTCCATACTGGAGAAAAACCCTTTGTGTGTGAACAGTGTGACAAGAGTTTCAATGTGTTATGTAACCTGAAGAATCACCAGCGTATCCACACAGGAGAAAAACCCTTTATGTGTCAACAGTGTGACAAGGGTTTCAGTATGTTACATCACTTGAGGAGACACCAGCATGTCCACAGTGGAGAAAAACCCTTTGTGTGTAAACAGTGTGACAAGGGTTTCAGTGAGTTAGGTCACTTGAAGACACACCAGCGTATCCATACTGGAGAAAAACCCTTTGTGTGTAAACAGTGTGACAAAGGTTTCAATGAGTTAGGTCACCTGAAGACACACCATCGAGTCCATACTGGAGAAAAACCCTTTGTGTGTAAACAGTGTGACAAAGGTTTCAGTCAGTTAGGTCACCTGAAGGCACACCAGCGTTTCCACACTGGAGAAAAACCATTTGTGTGTCAACATTGTGACAAGGGTTTCAGCAAGTTCGCAACTCTGAAGAAGCACCAGCGTCTCTCCACAGTGGTGAAAACCCCTTTGTGTGTAAACAGTGTGACAAGAGTTTCAATGAGTTAGGGAGTCTGAAGATACATCAGCGTGTCCATACTGGAGAAAAAACCTTCGTCTGTAATCATTGTGACAAGGGTTTCAGTGTGTCAAGTAACCTGAAGAATCACCAGTGTGTCCATACTGGAAAAAGGCCCTTCCAGTGTAAACAGTGTGACAAGGGTTTCAGTGAGTTAGGGTCTCTGAAGACGCACCGGTGTCTCCACACCACATAAGAGCTTCAATCAGTTACATATTCTGATGACAAACCATCATCTCCATACTTCACCAAATGAGTTATCCACTTTTCTTTTCTTTTTTTTTTAAGATTAGTTTTTTGCTTTTATGCCAATTGATAGGACAGTAGACTGACAGGAAATGGGGGGAGAGATGGGGAGTGAGTGACATGCGGCAAAGATCGTCAGGATCGGGAATCGAACCAATGACGCCGCCAGGGATCCACGCCAATGTGGCAATGCCTAAGAGGTATGCGCCTGGGCCAGTAGGCCAGCGGGCGCCCATGAGTTGTCCACTTGATGGAGATGCTTAAGCGGAACGAAACACGATGATCCAGGCGGCTCACCTTATGCACAACTCTAGTATAATAAATACAAGACAAAATTCAAGAAAGGAACTTTCTATTAAACCCAAGGATTACAAATGGAGAGTATGGAGGCATATAGTATATGACATAGGGCCCTATTATGAACCAGGTCTTATGCCTTATTATGCCTTAACTTCTTTGCCTTTTTTTACTATTTTGTTTTTGTTTTTTAAATATTTCAAATAGCTGATCTGCAAGTTCACAACATGCAGATGTAGATCAGCATTTGAAGTATTTAAAAATGTTTTTCAAAATAGTGACAAAAAGGTAAAGAAGTTAAGGCATAAGACCTGGATCATAATAGGGCCCATAGTGTCATAGAGTACTTTCGGTGTTGTCTGTTTCCGGCTGACAGCACAAAGGCAGGGCCTTTAGCCAATGAGGGAGCAGCGTTCTTGATGATGTCACCACCGGCAAGTGCGACCTGATATAAATAACAAAGTGCAAGTTGGCACCTCAACAGAGTGCCAACCCACACAGACAGCACCAAACAGCACCGATCGCAGACTAGGCCAGGTTACATAATAAGTATGGCCTGTCCATTTTGCATGCCTATACATACATGGACATACACGCAAAGCCACGTAGGCTATTGGAGCAGCTAGCAACGCTCAAAAATATAAGCAGCTAATGTATGTTTTGCATGAATAATAGGCCTAATAGGGTAAATCTGCAAATTAATAAAACTGTCAAATGATTTGAGTGGAGTAAAAGTAGCCCACAATAGTCCAATTTGCCTCTGGGTGGAGTATAAAATTTAAAAAGGAAAGTAACATTTTTAATGTAAGTACCTATAAGTGTACAGTACTGTACTTGGTTGCTTTCCACCACTGTGCCAACAATACAATTATAAAGTTATCTACATGCAATAATTACTAAATGAATACACGTTATATCAATCTGAACCAGGGGTCATTGCCATGCTGGATTGTGGTCAACATTTTTGTAATTAAATTGTTGCCACAGACATACACAATGAGTGAATAATACCAGAAACACAACAGGTTTGAAACTCTGAGGGTGTACAAATGGAACCAAATGAACTTTTGTACACTCTCATAGCTAAGATTGATTGATTGATTGAAGACTTTATTGGAAGTTTGCATAGGAAAAGGTACAGTTTCATGACGGTACAGTTCACTGGTACAAGGTCTACTAAAAGGAGATCCTAGAAAAGACTAAGCTTATTTCCACAGGAAACCATTAAAGTATCTCATATAACATTGAATGACAGACGAATAGAACACAGTACTATGCAGTAGATATGTAAATAAAATAAAATGAAAGAACAAAAAAAAAGAAAACAGTAAGTCTAAACAAACAGTAAGTATATACAAAGAAGGGGCAGGGGAGGGTAGGGCTGGGCTAGGTTCTTTTCTTTTTTTTCACCAGTTGCGAACGGCTGCTGTCTGCAAGTGGTTTTTCAGGGCAATTTTAAAGGATGCTAGGGATCCACACTCCTAAGAGTGCAACTCTAAGAGTTGCAAATAAAACATTTGAGAAGCACTAGTGCGAGTTGGACTCCTAAGTCCTAATATGACATAGTGTCATAGCTTGATGCAAGAAGATAAAATGATTGGTTTCAGTTCGCTTTCAGGTGGCCCAATGGGCATTTGTGATTGAGTGGGGGAAGCAACTGTCTTTAGTTTGCTATAAACACAACACAAGATGTCTATGGATATTTGGCATACATATTGAGGTATGTCCATATTGCACAGACCCAGAATTCACACATTAAGTAAAAAAGTGTTTAGATGAACAGTAATTAGAATTTTCATCCGGTGCCTAATCACAGTTTACATTTTTCGGGCAAGACCTTTTTCAGGTGTTTGGGCAAGTAAAACATGACATGTAGGCCTACTTGCCCAATGGGCAAGTTCCTCTGAGACCTTAGTGTCAACCATTGCTTATCTTATGATCAAAAAAGAACATTATAATAGTAAAAGAGGGAAAAAACATGTCTTTGACACAGACAGATGAACGGAAACATTGATGACCCCTGATCTGAACATTTATTAATGTATAGGAACAGTAGCCAAGAGTTAGGCCCACATTGATGTGGAAGAATTAAGCAGCCAACTGTCACATGTGGTCTGTGTTGTTAAAGTGACAGATCACTACTGCATGGACAGTGTCAAACTGGAACAAACACAAACAGTGTTGCTGGACTGCCTTTACATTGATTAACTGATAATTATTTTAATTTCAATGTTTCCATTTCAATGTTGTTGTTTTTTGTCTGACTTGGAGACCAGGCCCCTGTCACTGAAGTGAACTTTTTTTTAACAAGAAACTTAACCAACATATAATGAGTTTGAAAAAGATTTCAAGTACTTTAATCTAATCATTAGACTCTAATGTGTTCACTAGGTAGCCTTATCGTTGATGTTTGAAACGCGTTCAAAGGTTATTACACCGTGTATTGTAAAAAGGAAGGAAACAAACAAACTGTGTGGACCCACCCACTTTAGCTGCTTTATACAAGCTTAAACACTCACACTGTCCTCCCTTCCTGAATCTGCTGTGCTGAAACACTGCTCTCTACAGTAAGTTCATCTCATGTCTATTTATCATGGAAAGTATGCACGGGATATGATATCAAAACCGACGTTATGCTAGTGTAAATCGTTAACGTGTCGTTTTAATATAAGAAGTGCATTTAAGAAACAAACGTACGTGGTTTTGTTTTGGTATCACACAGAGTGCAGGGCTATTATCTGGATTACATTAGCCATGTTAGCCCGATGAACGCTCACGGTTAATGTTATAACAGAGTGGATCAAAGCCCTCCCCCTAAAAAAAACTGAACAGAATGTTGACTTCTGGTAAGCAGATACTGTAATAAGATCTGCGGTGAATGAATGTGATGAATGAATGATGAGTGACTTGTCTGACGGAATGATCCATGGCTGCTCGTGTGTTGTTTTGACGACGGTCACCCCGGATGCTAGTCTAGAATGCTTGCTAGACGATAGACGGGTGACACAGACAAAGTGATGTATGTTATGTAACAGAGACAGTGGATGACGACAACATACAGTACAATATTACCAGACTAGTGTATATATATACTGTATGTATATATATATACTGTATGTATAGATGTATAAATATGGGAGGGTAAAAATCTTTGTCACAAACTATACTGGCGATTCAGGCCTAGAAAGCAAGCTTGTTTGAACTACAATGCCTTTTTGCGTACTTGCAAATCTTGCTGTGATGCTGTTGGGTGTGGGTGGGCCTCATGTTGGATCAGCGACAGGACAGACAGAGAGACAGTAGTAATCAGTAGAATGAGCGGGGGGAAGGGCGTAGCCTGTCCGCCTGACGGGTACATGTCCTTGAACAAACTCTCAAGGAATGTTAATAGATCGATTGTTTGCTGCAGCAGGAACGCAACAGGTGCCCTTTCCTCCAGTCAGATCAGATGACAGTATTATGTGCTATTATAACTCTATGATTATGTGCCTAAACGAGGCGGGGCATGGGACGAACTTGTGTTACTCATATTTATTTATAGGCCTACTCACTTTTGTTTTATTTGTATTTAAGACTTTATTAGAAGTTTGCATAGGAAAAGGTACAGTGTCATGACAGTGCAGTTCACTGGTAGCCTACAATGTAAACTAAAAGGAGATCCAAGAAAGCCAGGCAGCTTATTTACATTGGAAACCTTTTTTTTAAAAACTCGTATAACATTATATAGGCTACTTTGCATACTTTGATAGAAACAGAGACAGAAGAAAGATCATAATTGCGACCGAAGGTCGCATATACTCTGAAGAATCGTGTCGCTTGAGTGTCCTTCCTTCCTTCCTTCCTTCCTTCCTTCCGTATCCTCGTGACCGTCCTTCCGTATCCTCTGTGATGTCAGTGTGATGTCAGCGAGTTGTGACATCACTTCCTGTACAGGGCAGCTACACGAAATGTGGATAACACTATATATGGAGATAGTCCAGTCCATCATGTCATATGGGACTACCGTCATAGAAAGTAGCCATTGTTAGGCCGGAGTCATTGGCTGTCTAAACATGGAGATGTGGATAACACTATATATGGAGATAGTCTAGTCCAATATGTCATATGGGACTACCGTCATAGACAGTAGCCATTGTTAATCCGGAGTCAATGGCTGACTGTCTGTACAGGAAGTGATGTCACATGACATACTTTTTATGCCCATATATGAGTCCTAACATGGAGATGTGGATAACACTATATATGGAGATAGTCTAGTCCAATATGTCATATGGAACTACCATCATAGACACAGCCATTGACTCCGGCCTAACAATGGCTACTGTCTATGACGGTAGTCCCATTATGACATGATGGACTGGACTATCTCCATATATAGTGTTCTCCACATTTCCATGTTTAGGCCCCATCGCTCACACCCTCGATGGGGTTGGCGATAGGGCCTTTCTGTGTGGAGTTTGCATGTTTCCCCGTGTCTCCTAGGGTTGATACCCTCACAAAAACATGAACAAACTCCCCCCAGAATGATAACAACTAGAATCGTCAGAGAAACACTGTGGTTGGCCAGATAGTCAAGAATTGGCGCGACCTCGCCCTTTAGGGCGAGGTCGCATGTCACCCTGAGGTGTCTTACTAGTACTAATAGGTGACAAACGAGAGTCAATCAACTTTATTGTCATCATCATCGATGTCATGATTACAATTGTGTTAAAAAAAGTGGGAGAAATATATTTTTGAGCAAGCTCTCAACATTGCTGTTACAGGAAGACTTAAGTGTAAGGAAATACAATAGAGAAGGAAAGAAAACAGACAAAGTCAAATAACAGGAAGGCACCATTAAATCAAAAATCACACCCGTGTGAAGTGGAGCTGTGTGTGTGTGTGTGTGTGTGTGTGTGTGTGTGTGTGTGTGTGTGTGTGTGTGTGTGTGTGTGTGTGTGTGTGTGTGTGTGTGTGTGTGTGTGTGTGTGTGTGTGTGTGTGTGTGTGTGTGTGTGGATCATGTGTACCGATTTTTGTGACATTTGAAGAAAATATGTAGGAAAAGGAGCAAAAAGTGTGTTTTGGAGAAAATTCAAGATGGCGGAAAATCTATCATGGCGCAAATGGGCGTGGCCTATATGGGGAGATGCGTCATGACCCAAGGAATCCAGGGAAAAAATATTTTTAATTTTCCGACCTACGGTTCAAGAGTTACAGGCCAAAACGTAAAGTGGGGTGTTATGGCGCCACCATGCGGCCAAATGACACAATTATTTTTTATTTAATCCTTGAAATCATTATGAACCTCCTCTCCAAGTCTTGAAACTGTAGCCCCTATGGTTTGCGAGAGACAAATAATTGAATGTGAGTTTTTGCGATTCCCATTATAAGTCAATGGGGAAAATTAATTCACTAATAAATTAATATCAATTAAACTATTGAACCTTTCTCTTAGCAAGTTACTAGCCCACGATTCCCGAGTAAGCCGGTCGATTTGACATATGGCGCGAGTGTGTGGTGGCAAAACTGTGGGACTAGTAGCGTGCCGAAGTTTAGGAAGTTCAGGCTACATACAGACACACAGACAGACACACAGACAGACAGACAGACCCACACGGCCACGTATAGGGAGCCTGTGCTTCACACAGCTCCAAAAATCACACCCGTGTGAAGTGGAGCTGTGTGTGTGTGTGTGTGTGTGTGTGTGTGTGTGTGTGTGTGTGTGTGTGTGTGTGTGTGTGTGTGTGTGTGTGTGTGTGTGTGTGTGTGTGTGTGTGTGTGTGTGTGTGGATCATGTGTACCGATTTTTGTGACATTTGAAGAAAATATGTAGGAAAAGGAGCAAAAAGTGTGTTTTGGAGAAAATTCAAGATGGCGGAAAATCTATCATGGCGCAAATGGGCGTGGCCTATATGGGGAGATGCGTCATGACCCAAGGAATCCAGGGAAAAAATATTTTTAATTTTCCGACCTACGGTTCAAGAGTTACAGGCCAAAACGTAAAGTGGGGTGTTATGGCGCCACCATGCGGCCAAATGACACAATTATTTTTTATTTAATCCTTGAAATCATTATGAACCTCCTCTCCAAGTCTTGAAACTCTAGCCCCTATGGTTTGCGAGAGACAAATAATTGAATGTGACTTTTTGCGATTCCCATTATAAGTCAATGGGGAAAATTAATTCACTAATAAATTAATATCAATTAAACTATTGAACCTTTCTCTTAGCAAGTTACTAGCCCACGATTCCCGAGTAAGCCGGTCGATTTGACATATGGCGCGAGTGTGTGGTGGCAAAACTGTGGGACTAGTAGCGTGCCGAAGTTTAGGAAGTCCAGGCTACATACACACAGACAGACAGACAGACCCACACGGCCACGTATAGGGAGCCTGTGCTTCACACAGCTCCAAAAATCACACCCGTGTGAAGTGGAGCTGTGTGTGTGTGTGTGTGTGTGTGTGTGTGTGTGTGTGTGTGTGTGTGTGTGTGTGTGTGTGTGTGTGTGTGTGTGTGTGTGTGTGTGTGTGTGTGTGTGTGTGTAGATCATGTGTACCGATTTTTGTGACATTTGAAGAAAATATGTAGGAAAAGGAGCAAAAAGTGTGTTTTGGAGAAAATTCAAGATGGCGGAAAATCTATCCTGGCGCAAATGGGCGTGGCCCATATGGGGAGATGCGTCTTGACCCAAGGAATCCAGGGAAAAAAGAATTTTAATTTTCCGATCCACGGTTCAAGAGTTACGGGGCAAAACGTAAAGTGGGCCGTTAAAGCGCCACCATGAGGCCGAGTGATGTAATTATTTTTCGATTCATTCTTAAAATCATTATGAATCTCCTCTCCGAGGTTTGAAACTGTAGCTCCTATGGTTTACGAGAGAAAAATACTTGAAAGTGATTTCTTGCATTGTCCCATTATAAGTCAATGGGGACAATTAAGTGTTGTTTTTTGCCGATTACGTCGGCATGGTAAGGCGGATCGGAACGAAAGGTAATAGAACACCATTCCCGGCCGAGCCGCACATTTTGATGTATATATTGCGCGAGTGGCGTAAATGGTGCGGCACTAGTTACGCGCCAAAGTCAGGCTACATACACACAGACACACAGACAGACACACAGACCCACACAGCCACGTATAGGGAGCTGCACACAGCTCCAACAAAGTACAGTATTATGCCATTACACTATAATAGCACTAATGAACTAAAGGCAGAAAGGCTTCTTGTGCAGATGGAAAAAAATCAGCACTGCAGCAGGTATATAAAATAAAAACATAATAGCAGCAGGTATAAAATCACAGTTTTATCTGCATGGTTAATAATAAATGTAGCAATTAATAATAAATGATGTAGTATCAGTTCAGTCACAGCATAGCCAAGGTAACTAAACTGTGACTAATACAGGGGCGTCAATTGGGTATGGCAGGGGTATGCAGCTGCCATACCCTGGGTCCAGGGGGGAAAATAAAAGTTACTTTTAAATATAAATACATAAATGTCTCTGTCTATCTGTGCTGGTTATTATGTTGTTAAAATACAGTAAAATAACTACAAATGCAAAATTTTACAAAATGGTCACTTCAACAAGGTATTATAATTATATTCTCCACATTTTTATTCATCTTGACAAAATGGTATATTCCCAGGTTCTGCAGGTCAGCTGCACAGGTGCAATGCATTATTGTTAATTGTGGCACGTTTACTAACATGCCAAGTTTAGCTGCACTTGAACAACTGTTCCAGGCTGCCATATCCAGCCCAAGAAACCGTAGAAACGGGGGGAAAAAAAGAAAATGTACTACTCAAAATAAATGAATCATGCCTGTTGATAAGGTATGGCAACATGACTGTCATGTTGCCATACCTTAGCTTTTTCTGAACTGACGCCACTGGACTAATAATCACATTCTCAACCCTAGGTCATAAAGATGAGCTATCCTGGATACCCTAATCAGTCCGGTGGGTATCCACCTCAAGCAGGGGGCTACCCGCCTCAACCAGGGGCATATCCACCCCAAGCAGGGGGCTACCCACCAGCAGCGGGGGGCTACCCTCCTGCACAAGGAGGCTACCCACCACAGGTAGAGTTTATTACCTACGGCAGTGTTTCTCAACCACTGTGCCTGGGGACCTTTGGTGAAACTGCTTGAAAGCAGTATTGTATTTATCATTTTAAAAATGATTTAAACTTGTGAAAACAGCCGATCTGCAAGTGCGAGGCGTTGTGTGCTTGTAGATCTGCTGTTTTCACTACTGTTGTGCGACAGCCTTGTATGATGAAGCAGGGCTTTACTTTGTGAAGAAACTTACGAATTTGAAACTTGGAGATACAAGGTTTCTTCCCGACAGTGGCGATATTTACACCCCCGTAGTATGTTGGTGTGCCCATGGATTCTTGGGACATAAAAAGTGTGCCCATGCAGAAAAAATGTTGAGAAACACTGACCTATGGTAATCGCAATTATCGGAGATAATCCTAATCACAATTCTCTTTTTCCATGATATTCTGAATCGTTTCCATTCGTCTGCATAAATTATCTTCTTAAGACCTGAGGCTGATTCAACTAATCAGCGGTTCTCACACTTAAAGATTTTTCCAAAAATAGTAGATGTACAAGCTCATGTCTGCTGTCTGATTGAATAGCCAATGCAAACATCTGAAATGACACAGATGCTTTCCAGTTTATTGTAATGGTTAAAAATGTTCTTACATTAAAAAAAGCTGACGTAGCCAATCTACATAATCACAACGTTCATGGCGTCGCACCACTCTGTGAGCATGTAGACTGACTCTTTCCGCTCTTTTTGGATAGTTTTTGTAAAGTATACAATTATTAATTACCGTATTTTCCGGACTATAAGGCGCACTTAAAAGCCTTTAATTTTCTCAAAAAACTACAGTGCGCCTTATAGTCCAGTGCGCCTTATATATGGATCATTCATTGACATTGACATTCCCATTAGCACAGCTCCATCTGTTGGATGCATAACGTAACGGTAGCGTCTATTATGTGCGCCTTATAGTCAGGTGCGCCTTATATATGAAAACAGTTTGAAAATAGACCATTCATTGACAGTGCGCCTTATAGTCAGGTGCGCCTTATAGTCCAGAAAATACTGTATATGGCCTGTTTAATAATGGTAAATTATTTATTTTGATGATTGGTGCTGATCAGAGCCAGTCATTTCTTTTGTTATGTGTCATATCTGACCTGTGCAATTGTTGTTTACAAAGCCTAAAAAGCAAAAAGAAAAGTAACTTTTGTTCTTATGTTGCCGATGTTCAAAGACAATATACACAATCAAATCATTAATGGCAATTATATGTATATGACAATCAATTGTCGAGTTAAAATATCATGATCGTGACAACCCTAATACCCACACAGGCAGGTGGATACCCACCCCAAGCCGGGGGCTACCCTCCCCAAGCAGGCGGATACCCTCCCCAAGCAGGCGGATATCCTCCCCAGGCCGGGGGCGGCTACCCTTCCCAGGCCGGGGGCGGCTACCCTCCCCAGGCCGGGGGCTACCCACCACAGCAACAGCCCGGAGCAGGGGGCTATCCCTCTATGCCGCCAGCAGGAGGTAAGGCTGACACACTCGTCGTTTAACGTGAGCCTTTTTTATTTTCCTTGGTTCACATTAACATTTGTGCCAATGGTAAACAACTGACTGTAATATGATATCATATTTCTGAATGAATGAATGGTTGGCTTGTAAGTGAAACCCCGTCATTTTGAGCGTTATGTAACGAATCCCTTGTCTCCAGGAGGAGGATGGGGTGGAGCACCGGCAGGCGGCTTTGGAATGGTACATTTAATCTCTTATCTACCCCTTCAACTTACTGTCAAAGGATTAATAGCATATGGAGTGACTTAAGAAAAATCTCTTATTTCCTCAAATACACCTTATACGTATTGTGCATTCTACTAAGTTCCTCTCACAGTAACATTGCGTCGTTGTCGGCCTATGTCGGGTGGAAACCTTGTATGTACAAAGCCGCTCGTTTTGTGTTTATTATTTTTAAAACGATTTAAAATAGTGAAAATAGCCGATCTACAAGAACTGTAGAACCGCTATTTTCACTAGTTTTGTGCCACAGTCTTGATATGATGAAGCAGGGATTTACTTTGCGAAAAAAAAATGTGAAACTTGGAGATGCAATGTTTCTGGCTGTGATGATTAGTTTGTTCTATAGATAAGTTATGTACACTGTGTACTTGGCGCTAATGACTGTCCTTCCTTTTCCCAGCCGGGAGGGGCTCCGCAGGGCTATCCGGGGGGGCCGGCAGGAGGTCCTCAGCAGGGATATGGAGGGGGGCCGGGAGGGGCCCCCCAGGGATATGGAGGGGGGCCGGGAGGGGCCCCCCAGGGATATGGAGGGGGGCCGCAACCAGGACAGCCAATGCCTGGTTACCCCGGTGCCCCAGCAACCAGTCCCTCTATGCCGGGACATGGAGGAGGTGCCCCTGCCGTTCCACACTCTCCTGTTAATGTACGAACCTCATGTTTGGATTAATTCAAATGTTTGTCTGCAATTGTAACATTTATTATTTATTTTATTGTTGTATTTTTTAATAATGTATTTTTCTTATGTTTGTTATTAGAGAGGATTCAGGGGTTCCATTAAAGACTACCCAGGAGCGGATCCATTGAGGGATGTGGAGGTTCTCCGCAAGGCAATGAAGGGATTTGGTCAGCATATATTCTTGCACTTGTTTGAATAATGGGGTTTTACTTTATACATGCAATCCTTTATAAAAAAAAAATAATAATAACAATTTAACTATTAACTTTTTGGAATAGGCACTGATGAGTCAGCTATCACTGAACTTCTTGGAAGTCGCAGCAGTAAGCAGAGGGTCCCACTGGTTGCTGCCTACAAAACTACTTATGGGAAGGTAGGAGCTACAGCAAAACAGTTGAAAGTGCTTCCTTGGGCTACGGAGCACTATATGGAAGTTATATCTCGGGTGACCTTACTTTCAAGTGTCTGTTTTTTCCACATAGGACATATTCCATGATCTGAAGTCGGAGCTTACTGGAAACTATGAGAGACTGGTTATTGCCACGCTGAAGTCTCCTGCACATTTCGATGCGTCTGAACTGAGAGAGTCCATACAGGTCAGAGGCTCAGTAATTCCATGGTTCTAGTAGATGACACAATATTTGTTTTGGGAGACGGTACGTCAGCAATGGTGTGACTCATCACACAATGTGACCAGAAGAAGTTCCGTCCATTCTGACAATACAGACTAGACAAACGGAAAATTCAATCACGAGTGATGGCAAACAGCCCCAGTATGCTTTCTCTTACCACACAAGCTGGTTTGCAGTCTGTTTGCGTTACTTGACTAACAAAGCGGCTTTAATTTAAAGGTGTTTATTTTCCCTTTGCAGGGTGCAGGGACAGACGAGGCATGTCTGATTGAGATCCTGTCATCTCGCAGCAATGCAGAGATACGCGAAATCAATCAAATTTACAAATCTGGTGAGTGCCCCCAAAACTCATCATTTCTGTTTTTGTTTCAGGTATCCATGATGAGCAGCATAGTTCTCGCCGCATGATTGTAATTGGATTGTATAATTTCTGTGCTGCATTGTGGGATTCACAGAGCCCCTACAATAAACAAGGGCAATCACAATACGCTGTTGTGTTTCAAAACAAGCCAGCTCGCCCCCTCCTCTGTAGCACGCCATCGCTGGTCTACTAAAAGAGGTCACATGTTTTGGATTCTTTTCGAGTTTTTAGGTATTCGTGGGACAATACGCTTTTTGCAGCTGCACTTACTCATGGACTCCTGCTCTTACCAACCTCTAAGTACAGAGCCGTTACTTACAACATGTGTAATAGCCACAGGTTTGTTTTAGTGTCTTCAGCGCCCTCTGGTGTACAAAAAGCTTTGACTGGCTCAACTAATAAGTAAATCAAATGGGGGGAGGCGGTTAACCGAACAAATGTATGTCATTTGTACTTTATGTCTCTGTTGCAGGGTTCCCACGGTCACAAAATTCCTGGGAATATTTTGAAATTAGAAAAATATTTTTCCAGTACTGGAAAAGTTTTGGAATTTATCAAGGGTCCTGGAAGGTCCTGGAAAAATTAGCTATGCATTGTCTTTGGTTATTGATTTTGTTAATACCTCTGAAATGACAAATTAAACATGGGCCAAATTGTCAAATATTAGAGGCAGAAAATGTGAAAATAGCCGATCTACATGCTCACAACGCCTCGCAACGCCAGGCGTTGTGAGCATGTAGATCTGCTATTTTCACAATAGAACCGTGTTATGCAAAATTCCTCAACTCTTAGTGCTCGTCAGGGTGCCGGATCCCCAGTTAAAACACGGCCTGAAAAGGTTGAGAACCACTGGCATACACTTCCTGTCTTTGGGCATTGCGCATAGGAGTAAGCGACTTGTTATTGAGCTGAATTATTGTTATATAGTCCTGGAAATTGGGTTAAATATTCTGGAAAAGTTTTGGAAATGAATTGGTAAAAATGTGTGGGAACCCTGCTGTTGTTTATTGTGGAGGTGATGGTCACATGTATTGTGCTACTTTTGCATCCAGAGTATGGAAAGACCCTGGAGGATGCCATCAGCAATGACACTTCAGGACACTTCCGTAGACTCCTGGTTTCCCTCTGTCAGGTACAGTAGGCATCTGCTGATGTTTGTTGTTCAGACAAGACAGCACTGAGGACATAGTTTATTAGATTTAAGATTTCTTTGCACCGCCTGCTGAAAACTTAAATTGTTCTTTTCTTCCAGGGCAATCGAGATGAAAGGGAAAATGTGGATGTCTCCATGGCCAAACAGGATGCTCAGGTGAAGATTGTATTTAAAGACTGATCGTTATTTTAGTGTCCAATGTCCAATTAGAAAAAAATGTAAGGGAGTCTCCGCACACTCAAAACTGTGCAAAATCAAGTTCTTTATTTTCAGTTAAATGAAGTGCAAGCTTCTTCAGTTAAATGAAGTAAGGATGCCTGAAGAAGGTCCTCCCCTAAATTTATTGGCAGATGAGCGGTAGTCCTTTCACTATTTAGAATGTCCAATTAGAGCAGAGGTGCCCAAAAGGTAGATCGTGATCTACCAGTAGATCACTAAGGGTGTGGGATGGGATGAAGACATTTCCCCCAGTATTTCCCATTTATTTCCCCCTTACAGTAAGTGTGTTTGTCTAAAATTTAACACCAGTGCTGCTATTCCAAAGCCCCCCTCAGGCCCTCAGCTAAAACATTTTGAATGGGTAGATCATGTTGAGCTAGTCAGTTTAAAAGTTGATCACACATCAAAAAAGTGTGGGCACTCCTGAATTAGAGCATCGATCTAAGTAAGTGTGTGTGTGTGTGTGTGTGTGTGTGTGTGTGTGTGTGTGTGTGTGTGTGTGTGTGTGTGTGTGTGTGTGTGTGTGTGTGTGTGTGTGTGTGTGTGTGTGTGTGTGTGTGTGTGTGTGTGTGTGTGTGTGTGTGTGTGTTTCTGTGTGTGTGTGTTTCTAACAGAAACTGTATGCTGCTGGGGAGAATAAAGTAGGGACAGATGAGTCTCAGTTCAATGCGATCTTATGTGCCCGCAGTAAGCCTCATCTTCGTGCAGGTATGCCTGGAGTCTTTTTTTATTGTATGGGGGGGGGGGGGGGGTTGAAGATATTAAATACTATTACTAATGTTTTAGTGATATGTGACATTGACAATATTGTTTCACTATAACCGATATAACTCTTGTCTCCGTCAGTCTTCCACGAGTACCAGCAGATGTGTGGCCGCGACATTGAGAAGAGCATCTGCAGAGAGATGTCTGGAGATGTGGAGAGTGGCATGGTGGCAGTTGGTAAGTTCTTCATGTACGCTCAATGTAAACACACTCACAACAATGGTGGAAGTTCTGAGATTTTGGACTTAAGTGAAAGTAATCAACACGCCAGTGTAAAAATACTAAAAGTGAATATCAAAAGTCCATATTTCAAAATAGTACAATATTATATAAGAGACCACTCAAAACAAGGATTTATATTAGAGAAATGTCAAACTTCTTGCTTGAAGTCCAGTGGGAAGTTTCCGAAGTCAGTTATGATTTGGGGTGCTATGGCATCTGCAATGCTTTTTTACACAATATTTTCAGAAATTGATCTGTATATATTTTTTGCTGCCAGTGACTTAGATTCTGCCATGAATGTCTATGGTAAAGGCGCACTGGGAACGTTCCTATTCCCTGTGCCGTGCCGTGCCTTGTGATTCAGCGTTCTCTGCTTCCTATGTTCTTTTACGGAGCACCCTGGGTGTCTTGAGTAGAAAATAGTTCAGTGTTTAGAGAGGAGCGTCACTCATCAAAATAGTTGGCCTCTGGCCTTTTCTTGTTGCATCTAGATTAAAGTGACACTTGTTTATAGATTTGCGTGTCCCACTATATTAGCCCAACTAGATCCTCTGTATCATGCTTGCACTGAGAGCTCTAACTCTGCATTCAGGACCCATTGCTCCCTGTATTAATTTGTTGGTTTGATGTCTTTAACAGCACCGATACATTTTCCTTTACAAAGCTATTCTTGGTAATCTCCCCTCTTTCATTTGTTCAAAGTTTGTTTTGATCAAAAACTCAGTAAAGTAAGTAGCCCTGGCTGGGCTATACTGTCACTGTGCCCCTTTTGTGAACTGAGGCTGGTAAAAGAAGCCTATTTTATTTTGGGCCCTTAGGCTTGCGATGACCTTCAGATTGTCTTCTTTAATTTCACTTGGGATTTTTTAAAAGGTTAAAGCGGAAGTCCTCACTTGACATATAGTTTGTTAATGGTGTTTTATGATTGTTTTATTGAATTTACTTTATTTGGTTCTTAAAACCTTTAAACCTCACATACTCTCACTGGAGTAACGTCTGCTATTCTGCATGCTTTTCCTTTGTGGAGTTTGTCCTGTATGTCTCGCCCAGTGCACGTGTAGCTCTCTGGACATGATATCCAAAGTGCTCCATTGCTCAAAAAACATCATTTAGAAAATAATATATTCCATTAACGCTGGAGCTTTGGACTTTTACTGTGTTGCTACTGTAAAGTCCTCTGTGTTTAATTTACTCTGAGAATGGAAAAATCCACCCAAATCCATTTGTAACATGCTCAGAACACTGAGGATTTTAGTGCGTGCTACGTGGAACCGAAACCACTCATTTTGACAATTTGACCACCCCCGAATGACCCACATTTCAGATAAATGCAGATTAGTGAGGTTTGGCTGAATCACTTATCAAATGTACAATGATGATGACACTCTTCCATTATGATCTTAGTGGTATTTTGAAGTGAAGCATCTGTTTTAGTGTCTAAACACTGATGTCTCCTGTCACTTTGCAGTGAAATGCATCAGGAACACCCCGACCTACTTCGCTGAGAGACTCCACAAGGCCATGGCGGTACGGTGTGACCTACTGTCTTTCTATTCCATTGTATAAACCAGTGGTTCTCAAAACATTTTCATGTCAACGACCCCCAAATCGATCCGTATCTGGCCGGGAACCCCTATCTGAAAAGACTTTGTGCCAGGGACTCCCATAAGTTATGTGTTATTTCACGATTATTCAAAACTTCTCAAAACATCTAAAACATTCTAAAATAGACGATCTACAGTAGAAGTTCACAGCACGTCTTATCTCGACACGTTGTGAGCTTGTAGATCGGCTATTTTTGAATATCCTAAGTATGCAGATGCCTGAAGAAGGTCTTTGACCGAAACATTTCATTCTAGTAAAAATAGTTTGCGGGTCCTATGTACATTTTGTGCATGTTTGAAACTACGAATATATTAAGTATAAAATAGGATTTAAGTAATTTTCAGGCTATGTTAACTGCTTTTTTGTTCCCCTGGAACCCACTGAAGGACCCCACTTTGAGAACCACTGTTAAAAACACAAATGTAGATCAAACAAAGCGTTTGTGGGCATAATATGCAACGTGCAGTATTTCTGTTGACAGGGAGCGGGGACCAAAGACAGGACACTCATCCGTGTCATGGTGACCCGCTCTGAGGTGGACATGCTGGACATCAGACAGGAGTATGTGAAGGTCTACGGCAAGTCACTTTACACCGCCATCTCGGTACGTATGGAGCAGAGTAGGACCGGACTACTAGGGATGGGACCATAATCGTTATTTATCGTTTGTCGTGATAAAAAAACACTCACAATAATCACATCGTGGAGATTTACATTTACATATCATAGAATTATCCTGCGTCATGCACTGGGATCAATTCATCTTTTATTTGTTGAGCTGCATATCCGCTACCAAACGGACCTGGTAATAACGTTATACAGTCTTTTTTTACCCCACTCTTTACCAAATCTCTTTGGTAATTGCCGATCTAATTGCCGATCTACAAGCTCACAACGTTGTGAGCTTGTAGATCGGCTATTTTTTGGCAAATGTTCCAGCCCAGGATAGCGGATGTTGGGGATATTTTGATTAGCGCTATATTATCGTAAATCGCAATTTCTTTGGTCACAATAATCGTGACATGAATGTTTCATATCGTACCATCCCTAGACTGGACAATATGCAGTACATAACGTTGCTGTCGGGTGGAAACCTTGTATGTCCAAAACATTTGTTCCAATGTAGTTTATAATGTAACACCTTGCGCTAATGCACGCAACTGTTTTCGCCAGGTTTAAGGTCTATTTTAGTTGTTTCTCATAAGCTCGCGACCCTCCTTGCCCATCGGCCCCCACCGTTGTGTTTGGGTTCACCAGGAAAACCGCGGTCGCCTCAGACCCAAGGATGGAACAGAGAGTTGAGATTGTGAATTTGTCCGTATGAGTTTCATTGGGAACTAACTATCTCTCTCTCCCCCCCCCCCCCTCTCTTCCCTAGGGTGACACCTCTGGAGACTACAAGAAGCTGCTGTTGAAGCTGTGTGGTGGAAGTGACTAAACAACACACACATGAAGGATCACCGGCCATAAGGACAACGTATCACATGCTTCGTAGCTTAAAGCGTTTCCCATGTCCTTACATCAGCCTTTTCTTCCCCGTCACGCATGTTAGTTCACAGTATATCACTTTCCTCTTGTTGATAATCAGCCAATGTCACTCAAGTTAGTGGAAACAAAACTATATTCCAACACACGTACAATCCTTGTGCTACTGCATAATGCTAGATGTTTGCCAAGATTATATATACTATATATATAGAGTTTAATAACAAATGTTAAAAGTGCCTCTGTGTCAACTAACGGACCACAGCTTTAGTCCTGTTTGCAAAAATTAGCACCTTCTTTTATAGTATTTTTTTTTTTTTTTTTGCATTTCTTTTAAACCATTATCATCATTTCGGTCCAAATTGTTCAGCAGCTATTGACACAATGTTGCCTTGAATTGAATGCTGAGGGCTCAAAGCCTAGGAATCCTATAGCCACGTCAGTGTACAACGTATCTCTTTTACTCAAGCTGGAATCAATATTACATGTACAAAATGCAATCGTTACATTGTTTGTCTCTCAATATTGCAGTTATGGCATTTTCATTTATACAGCGTTTTTGCTGTTCTGTATGTTCGCCAGCAGAGGGCTCTCTCGGCTCACGTAACATTTTAATTTGTATGTAGACCAGGGGTCTTCAACAGGGTGTCCGGGATCCCTAGGGAGTCCTCAGAGATGGTACAGGGGGACCACCAAATCCTTGTGTGATACGATAATTCTTTTAAATTAACAACTTGAACCCTCCCATCCCTATTCCTAGGAGAACTTTAGCCAAAAATAGCAGATCTACAAGCTCTCAACGCCTCACGCTCCGAGCTTGTAGATCGGCTATTTCTGTCAAAGAAGACCAGACTAAAGTATTTGATGGTTCAAGTTGGTAAATGTCTGAAAATACACATTACTCCAACATGATGACAGTGCTGTCAAACAAGTCTAAGCTGTCTATAAGAAATTTATGAAACTCTTTCTTCTGCAACACAATTTTATACAATATGTAGTGGGGGTCCCTGTTCATCTCGCTCTCTCAGCTAAGGGGTCCCTGGCCTGAAAACGTTGAAGACCCCTGATGTAGAAGGTTTTATCTTTTGTTCAGCATACATATACAGTACATAGTTTTGATTTTGGATTAGAATGTATTCACTATATTTTACTAACTAGTGATTTGTTTTATTTTTTACATTGCAGTATGACTCACTTGGTTCATGCCTTGAACCCAGAATTGATGCACTCATCATTTTGTACCACTAATTGCCATTTCATCGTTGTGATGTACTGCAATATGAAGCCGTAACTCATTTCAATAAAATGCCCTGGCGTATCAAGGTTTTGCAGTGTGTGAACTGGACTGATGTATTTGCATAAACATGGAGTGATGAATGATTCTCTGTCGGGAGCTCACACATAATGAGAGATTTGCATTTCAAATCCAGTTCCGTTTTTTCCTCCTTGGCCTACTGCCTACTGTCTAGTGGGGTCTTCAACGTTTTCAGGGTGGGGACCCCCAAACTGATGGGGAGATGGAGCAGGGACCCCCTACCACCTTGTAGGGTGGGGGGGTCGGGGCTACGACATATTATTTTATTTTAAACATGTACAAGTTACAGCGAGCAGGGTGGGCCGTACCACTACCATTTCTAAACATACTACTTATTAACTGAGAACCAATGTCAATAATATCAACAATCTGTCAATTGCATAGTAATCATGTATTCAAGCTATTCAAAATGGATAGAATCATGATTTATTTTCTTAACATAAATGTTTTTTTTTAAGCAATAATTTCGCGGACCCCCTGCAGTACCTCCGCGGACCCCCTAGGGGTCGCGGACCCCCTGTTGAAGACCCCTCTAGTGAGTCAACCCATCCATTAGTGCAGTGGTTCTCAACCTGTGGGTCGGGACCCCTGCAGTGGGGTCTCCAAATTATTTTGGGGGGTCCCCAGATGATTAACTTAATTTGAAACATTGTTTTCTCACTCAACAGTAAACAAACCAACAAAGTTTAAGTGTATAGAGGGTATCTGCACATTTTTAAAGGACTTTTTATACCTCTAAAATGCCAAATTGTCAATTATTAAAGGCAGAAATTGTGAAAATGGACGATCTGTGGCCTAGATCTGCTATTTTCACATCGCGGCCTGAAAAGGTTGAGAACCACTGCACTGGTGGAAGAAGTCCCTTTTTTAATGATTTTAGTGCGATTAAGAGTGCTATATATGCCTCTGAAATGTAGTGGAGTAGAAGTATGACATATTTAGTTTAAAATGTACCTCAAAAGTACCTCAAATTGAACTCAAGTGTTCTTGAGTAAATGTATTTACTTTCCACCACTGAGCCTAGGTAATGATTATGAAGGCATAGCTCAGGGGTAGAGAAACCGTTATTAGAGCACGAAGGGTTCCCAGTTCGAATCCGGGCTCCCCCTGAGTTAATGTCGAAGAGTCCTTGAGCAAGACTCTGAACCCCTAATTGCTCCCGGTGAGTAGGTTGGTGCCTTGCATGGTTTCCTCCGCCACCGGTGTATGAATGTGTGCGTGAATGTAATGCACAATCTATGTAAAGTGCTATATAAATGCACCATTTTATGAATGCAACCACCCCTTGGAAGGATCTAAAACCGAACCTCCTGAACAAAAGATGGAAGTAATATGGCTTACATAAGTGCCATGCATGTGTATGTGTATTGCTCCATAATCTGTGAAGGGGAAAACTGTTCATTGGAACAGAGCTATAAATAGCAATAGGCTACATGTAGTAAATGATGTCCTCGAGTCTTAGCTCTGTTGTTTCTCTCTGGCTTTAGTTGTTTCTGTTTTGTCATGGGGAGTCAATTTACTTTTAATGAGGCTCACGTCGTTAACATAATCCTCACTTACAAGTGAAAGAAACATCCACAACAACAGAGGTAAATATTCAACAATGGTATCTTTGTCCTTTTTGCAAGTTACTACAGTACCTACACAAATCTGTAGTATTTTGCTGTAGTATTATCACTCATGGAGAGATTTAATACAATTTCCAGCAAATCGATCCTGATTTATTGACCAAATGTCTTAATCATTATTGAGTGGCCTTGACAAGAGCTGAGCTGTTTGTTAGAGCTATGTGTGTGCCCTTTACACCAGCGGTTCCCAGAGTGTGGTAAGGGCCCCCCAGGGGTCCTTGAGGGGGTTTCCGGGGTGTCCCCAGTCAAATTAGTTAATCAGTTTAACCACTTTAATCCTATATATTGGCTATCACATTTATTGTGATAGCCAATGTATGTATATTATTAGCCCTGCACTAATCAAAGATACTGGATTAGTTTAAAAATGGGGACTCAACACAAGACACTGGTGTCTACATGACAAGAATGAGACACTACTGTCTTCATATTGACTAGACAGAGACAGAGGAGAAAGTAGTACAGTCTGCTGCTGGGGCATTAAGGCCACTGTGGCCTCAGGGCATGCCATTTCTTTTAGGGGCACAAGAACAAACCGAGGGGCAACGAAACGCTTTAGAAACATGTTAACAACTAAGATTTAGTATGGGGTTCCCCTGGTACAAAGTATTTTCACATGGGGGTCCACTGCCAAATATATATTAATTTGGGGGTCCTTGACATGAAGAACTTTGAGAGCAACTGCTTTACATCAGGAGCTCTCACACAGGCACACAGAGAGGCTGCGGTCAGGGGTGTCACACCAAATTCTTTGCCCTGGGTACAAGGAATCACTGTGGGCCCCCCATGAATGTTCTTCATAGGGGGTGGAGATTTAACCCATTGGGACTGGAAACGCATTATTACGCATTATTTTGTGCTTTAACTATTGAAAAATAGCAGATATACAAGCTCAGCGCGGCACCGAGTGCAAGCTTCTAGATCTGCTTTTTTCTTTTCTTTTTTTTAATTGTGAAACTTTGTGCCTAACCTATGTTTCTACGTCAGTGTGCTCAAACCTTTTCATGTGAAGCACCCCCAAAATGATATATATTTGGCCACGGACCCCCATCTCAAAATATTTAGTTCCAGAGACCCCGCCAGAAGCAAAATTTGAGTTACAAAATGTTCACTTAAAAAATACATATACATTCAAAGATTTGCACAAACTTTCACAACTTTTCAAAAATAGCAGATCGCTGTGAGCTTGTATATCTGCTATTTTTCAATAGTTCAAGCATAAAATAATTAAGGCCCCTCCACCTTGGGCCCTAGTAACTCAGTCCCACTTTCCCCCCCTTGTGACGCCCCTTGCTGCAGTGTTTCCAGAGGTTTATTGGAGTTGTCAGCTGCAGCGTGTGCATGTGGGAGACGCTGTGGATCGATAACAAGCCCCTGTGTCATCAGTAGTTGTGGTGGGCTGTCAGTCTGTGATGAGCTGTAGGCCCCCAGGCCCTCACACCCTCGGCCCCCATTCATGCTCTGAAAATATGACGTTGTGTCATCTTTTTCTGTTGTTATATCACAGGCTGATGTATGCTTTGTGATTGATTTACAAGTATCTCATTGTAAAAACAAACACGCACAGCTATATTTTTGTCCATGCCTCACCCATTATCTCTAAACTCCTTTGCCTTTTTACATTTTTTGAAAAACATTTTAAAATACTTCAAATAAACGATCTACAACGAGATGTTGTGAGCTTGTAGATCATGTATATGAAATATTCAAATGTTTTTCAAAGAGTTAGGGATAAGGGGTAAGGCATGAATGAAAATAGAGCCCATGGTTTTATAAAATGCTGGATGGGAAAATAACAACAACAACAACAAAATGATTGTAAGAGGGTTTACCAGCAGCATTGGGCAAGCAACCTTTTTAGTTGGTTGTTTTTTCATATGTACAGTAGGCTATGTATGTATGTCCTTTTTGTTGTCTATTTTGCAATGTATGTATGAGTATTTTATGTGTGTGCTTGCTTGTGTATAATAAGGGGATGATAGACTGGAATGAGTGTGGAAATTGGGGGAAATATTTGGTTGCCAAAAAAATAATGGAACAGTATAGGTCTGTCATAGAGGAAAGCAAAAAAGCATATTAATGCATTCTGAGTGCATTACAATATTTGAAAGTGCACAAACAATCCTTATGTAGAAATTGTATTGACGGTTGCTGGGTGCATGAGGCCTCTGGCAGTAGTGTTTAGATAGGATACCAATGTTGCCTCAATACAATCTAGGTTCTTTCAAACAGAAAGGGTAGCATTATTGGCTAGCACTGCTGGCATAATGGTCCAGGCACCTGGGCTCAGTGGACTGTAGCCTGACAGTGTGCAGGGGCTTCACAAGGGGGGGGGGGGGGGTGGAGTGGGATGAGTTACTAGGGCCCAAGGAGGAGGGGCCCTAATTATTTTATACATTAGCTATTGAACAATAGCAGATATACAAGCTCACAGTGCCGTGCTGCGAGCTTGTAGATCTGCTATTTTTGAAAAAGTTGTGAATATGTGTGCAAATCATTGAATATATGTAATTTTTAAGCAAACATTTGTAACTCAAATTTTGCTTCTGGGTGGTCCCTGGAACTAAATATTTTGAGATGGGGGTCCGTGGCCAAATACATATCTTTTTGGGGGTCCTTGACATGAAAAGGTTTGAGCACCACTGACATTCTAAACATATGTTTTTCAAAAAACCTTAGAAGGATTTGAAATATATTCAAAGACTTTTTCACGATTTTTCAAAAATAGCAGATCTGCAAGCTCGCAGTGCAGCACTCAGTGCCACGCTTGCCACGCTGTGAGCTTGTATATCTGCTATTTTTCAATAGTTTTCATTATTACAATAACGTGTAATAATGCGTTCCCAGTCTTAATGGGTTAAACCCCCTCCCCCTATGAAGAACATTCATGGGGGGCCCGCAGTGAATCCTTGAACCCAGGGCCCCGAATTTGGAGCGACATCCCTGACAGACAGTGTGTCCTGGGTTCGAGCCCAGATCCCAATGACCTTTGCTGTCACTCCGCATCTCTCTCACCTTTTTTCCTGTCAGCCTGCTGTTCTGTCAATAAAGGCATAAAAAGCCTGAAGATACATTTTTAAAAAATAAAGAAAAGTTACATGACTGTGCAGAATAGATGTACATTTTCAAACAAAAAAGTAACTGAGTCACACAAAATCTCTTCAAAAATAAGATGATTGTAATGTGGCTGGACAGGACACATTACATAAAAAAGGGGGGCAAAGGGAAAACGAGACAGATCCATCCATAAAAAAGGAGGATAATCAATTTCTGTTTCCATAACACGATGGCTTTGAGTTGGAAAATGCAAAACTGTTTTCCTGTTGTGCGAAAGCTTTGGGTCGATCCCCACCCCACCCCTCTGGGAATTATGGGCCATAACTTTAAGTGAACTGTTCGCCAGTGACATTGAATGACGTTTGGCATCACAGAAAGGATCATCAATATTTTAGTGAAACGGAACAAAAACAGTGGCGAGGTTTCTGCAGAGAGACACTTTAAATAATTCATGTGACTGTTGATAGACTTTGACATGGGAGGCTTTGGGAGGCACATAATATTTATCATGTTCTGGATGAAAAGTCACACTTTCTGTGGAAATCTCTGTTGTCTTTTCTTGACCTTCAGTTTACCCTAACCACATTAATCCTGGTGTCCCTATAATTTGGGAATGTCGTTAATATTTTCTTTAGTAAAGTAATGGTTGAATTTCCAACATGTATAAATAAATATGTAATGTGTGGTGAGGTGACATTTGGTGGCCAGGGACATAATCCTGCTTTAACCTTGATGAGTATAAGCAAATTACAAATCCAAGGATTACATGCACAGCACAACATTAACATAATGAGATACAGCGAGCGATCATAATTTATCTCTTTTATAGTGTTCTCCTTGGTAAGTTTCTGTACTAGAGAGACATGGGAAAGACAGAATATTATTCTCTCTTTCCAATATTTGTATAAGTATTCATAAAGTCATACTGTCAGGGGTGTCGCACCAAATTCTGGGCCCTGGGTACTTTGACTACTGAAAAATAGCAGATATACAAGCTCACAGCGCGCCACCGAGTGCCGCGCCGCGAGCTTGTAGATCTGCTATTTTTTGAAAAATCGTGAAGTTTTTGCAAGTCTTTGAATATTTAAAATCCTTCTAAGGTTTTTGGAAAAAACTATGTTTCTATGTCAGTCAACCTTTTCATGTGAAGGACCCCCAAAATTATATGTATTTGTCCACGGACCCCCATATCAAAATATTTAGTTTCAGGGACCCCCCAGAAGCAAAATTTGAGTTACAAATGTTCGCTTAAAAATATAGTCTACATATATTCAAAGATTTGCACACGTTCACAACTTTTCAAAAATAGCAGATACAAGCTTGCAGCGCGGCACTCGGTGCCGCGCTGTGAGCTTGTCGATCTGTTATTTTTCAATAGCTAAAGTATAAAATAATTCCAGGCCCTTCCACCTTGGGCCCTAGTAACTCAGTCCCACTTTCCCACCCCTTGTGACACCCCTACATAGTGTATCTGTGCATATCCTTATGCTTGTTCAAACACACATATTATATACATCCTTTACCCGAACCAGTTATTTCACTGCAAGTGTTGCATTACATTACATACTGTACTCGATACAGTTAGTGCATACACAGCACACGGAATAGTCCTCCCCATTTGTGACATATGTGTGGTATAGTTTAGGAATTTGCATATGTGAGGGGGTGGAAGTAGCGTTATCCTTTTTATTTTTATTTTCTTTAATAATTGTTTGTTTTTACAATTATTTCCTTTTGTTTGAGCATGTTTTGTATAATTTCTCTAATATGTTTCGTTGTGATAATGCTATATTGCTGTCTCCCTCTAACAACCTCCTCTCTTTCCATGTGTGAGTCTGACTGCGAACTGATAGGATAACTAGACGCCGGTGCTGGCCAATGTATGGGGGACTGACGTCATGACCAGCCAATGGGCGGCTGGCAGAGTGGGAGGCGGCCCTTTAAGAGGAACGCCAGGCTCAGTCTAGGTTGACAAGCAAGGGGCGCAGACGTGTGTGTGGAGCAGGCTGAGGGAAGTGACTCAGGTGGCCGGCTGTGATGAGCAGAGAGACAGGCACAGGCCGAGCCAGGCAGTAACTGAACTGAACCTTATTGAACTAAAGTGCTAGGACCGAGTAGCGCTTTACCTTACAAACCCAGCGGATTCCAGACGGTGATCCGGGTGTCAGCGGTACCAGGCAGGGTCCGGCCATCCAGAGACGAGCGAGAGGGTCCTGACGAGCCGAACCGGCTACCCGGCTAACGAGAGGGGTCGTTGTGACTACTGTGGTGTCGTGCGAACTATTCGCAGCGGCAGGTCACAAGCCTGCCTGCGTGTGAGTATCCAATCCTGTACACCACTGTCACTAAAGTCACTGGCCTAGAGTTGAGCTGTATAGTCGTCACGACAAGGATACTGGCGTATTCTTTGTATTCACAGAACGGTGGACTAAAGACGTAGATGACCAAAGATGAGCTGTGCGCCGCTGTGTGTGCCATCCCACCTGCTGTAGAAGTCACTATTCCCACCTGCTGAAACGATACTCTGCCTATTATTTCATATCTGCTTAGTTATATAACATTTATTCGTCCTTAAATCTGCGCTCCTTGCATTATAATTAATTATCGTAATTATTATACTATTACGATTTGAGGCCTTAACGAGCCGGTACCATAAACTAAGTGCACTTTAATTGTCACCAAGAACGTTACGATAAGAGCAAGAAGGGGGGTTTGAATTAATGTTTTATTGTTGACAGTGCTCTTATTTTTAGTTTTTAGTTAGTTGGCGCCGTAGGATTTTAGGGTTCCCTTTTATTTTATTATTGTGTTTTTGGCGTGATAGAGGCCGCTGTAACCTAGTAATAAAGATTGTTATACTTTTCTAAACTGTCGTCCTGGTCATCCTCTCCTCATGATTTATATTGCTCTGGTGTTCCGTAAACGAACTTGTGTGTCCCTAAAGGTTGTGCCTTTTGTGCACTTATTTTCCTCTTTAAACGAGGTGGCGTTGTCGGAAACTTATAATTATACAATCTGCTAATGATAATACTTAATAATATACAACAAACCAAAAAGGTGTATTTACAATTATTTATTGGCAAATTCAGTAACAAGGTAATGACAAAGGTACCAGTTTAAACACTGGCGGTTAATGTGAGTTGGGCCACCCTTACATAAATTGGCGTTTGTAGCGGCAGGATCGGACACAGAGCAATATAGAGGAGAGAGTGAATAAGTGTGTAATTGTGAACTTGTTAATATGATGATGATGCCGGTGTATCCGGGCGCCCCGTGGCTGCCCACGTTTGGAGGTACAGAGGGTGAACTTAAGTACAGGGAATGGAAAGTACAGATTAAAGGGCTATTGGGGACGCAAGATGTTAATGAGGCTAAAAAGGTTGCCATTCTATTACAAACCTTGACTGATGAAGCTAGACGGCAAGTTAATGTGTTGGATGAGGGGGATCGAGATACTGTGGCCAAAATCTTTGCTCATCTAGATAACGTGTACAAGGAAACAATCCCTGTTGCAAAGGTACGCTCACAATTTTATAGTTGCGCACAGCGCCCTGGAGAGAGTGTCAGTGCCTTTATTCTGAGACTTAGAGAATTATTTTGTGGGTTGCGGCGTTATGATGCGACTACAGCCCCCTCCGAGGCCGTCTTGAAAGACCAGTTTCTTATGGGGTTAACTGAGGGCCCACTTGGTCAAGCACTGAGAATATATGCTCGACGCCACCCTGACGAAGACTTCGCCGCGCTGCGACAGGAGGCCTTGACGTTGGACACGGAACATGGAGGTACGCCAGCTACTGAAATCGCTTGTCATGCTATTAACCCCGTAACTGTCCCTGTGCCACCACAGACCTCTGCGTGGAGAGATGAGCTGAAGCGAGAAATAATGGAGGATGTCAAGACGCAGTTGCACGGTATGACGAAAGAGTTGATGAGTGAACTCCGACCGCTCATCCAGGCTGCCGCTCCTGCTGTGCGTCCCCAACCACCGCCGTCTGAGGCGTCCTATGTGCCACCTGCGCGCCGGTACGCGCCACCTCAGAGATATGAATGGGATGGGGAGGGGAGGCCCATATGCCGTCAATGCAAACGGTCAGGACATATAGCTAGATGGTGCACTACTAATCAGCCGTCGTTAAACTAAATCGTCCTGTTGCCGAGGTCCAGGCAACAGGAGTCCCCTTATCTGTGACACATACTCGGGCCAATGATGCATTTATCGGGCAATGCCCCATGATTAAAGTAAAGATGGGAGGCGTTCACTTAAAAGGGTTGCTTGATACGGGGTCCCAAGTCACTTTAATGCAACAGAGCTTATTTGAAGAACACTTCTCTCAAACTGATTTAGGTGCAGGGCCACTTGTGTTTAAATTAAGAGCAGCAAATGGCCTTGACATACCGTACACTAGTTATGCGGTATTTGATTTGGAGCTAGAGGGAGTGCAAGTCCCAGGGCGAGGGGTCGTAATTGTTAAAGATGAACACTGTACGCAGCCCTTGATTATTGGCATGAACGTAGTGAGTGCATGCTGGCGTACACTGTTTAAATGGCCTGGGAGGGTTGCGTTTCCCCCGCGTCAAGCGAACGTGTTGTGGCGAGACGCATTCGCTGCCTGTAAAAGAGTTGAGGCTGTGACTAATGATGACGGGTCTTTGGGTTATGTGTGGCCCGTCAGTCGCCAAAGGATTCGGGTCCCCGCCCGCAGTGAAATGGTTGTATGGGGACGCACACGTCGGGGACCGGGAGGAACTGACTTTGAGGCTCTGGTCGAGGCGCTACCAGACATGAAGGAATTGGGGTTGGCGCGCGCCTTGGTTACGGTACGGGGCGGGCGGGTCCCTATTCGTCTCTGTAACCCCTTTCCTTATAGCCTGACGGTGAGGCGCTATCAGAAGTTGGGGAAACTGTACCCTGTGCATGATGCTGATGTTCGGGGAAGTCAAGATCTGAGCCTGTCCATGTCCGCTGATGGCCTGGTGGATGTTGCCCTGGTGAGCGCTGCGGAAGACGGACCCGTGCGCACCCTATCCCAAGAACTCGGTGGGCTGGCTGATCGCACTGACCTGCCCGAGGGAGAGAAAGAGGGACTGCAGTCCATGTTGCTGAGATGGGAAAAGGTGTTTGCTGTACACGATGAAGATTTCGGGCGGACGGACGCCGTGCAACACCAAATCCACACAGCGGGCGCCGCACCCATTCGTGAGCGACACAGGCCACTGCCGCCCTCCATGTACAAAGAAATGAAGGCCTTGTTAGGTGACATGTTGGCGAAAGGAGTCATCGCGGAGAGCTGTAGTCCGTGGGCCGCACCGATTGTGCTGGTTAAGAAGAAGGACGGCAGCTGGAGGTTCTGCGTGGACTACCGTAAGTTGAATGCAGTTACCCATAAAGACGCGTTCCCTTTACCTCGTATTGAAGAAACATTGACCAGTTTGACTAAAGCACAGTGGTTCTCGACTCTTGATTTGGCCAGTGGGTATTGGCAAGTAGGCATGGATCCACGTGATCAAGAAAAGACTGCCTTTACGACCCCACTGGGTCTGTTTGAATTCAAACGAATGCCCTTCGGGCTGTGTAATGCGCCTGCTACGTTCCAGAGACTCATGCAGCACTGTTTAAGTGGACAAGTAGCTGAGTCTTTATTAGTTTATTTGGACGATATTATTATCTACTCCCCTGACTTCTGTTCTCATCTACAGCAGCTGGATCGGGTGTTCCAGCGACTATGGAAGCACGGACTGAAACTGCGCCTTGATAAATGTAAACTGTTACAACGTGAAGTGCAGTTCTTGGGGCATGTGGTGGACCGGGAGGGAGTGCGCCCCGACCCAGACAAGTTAGTGGCGGTGCGAGGGTGGCCAATTCCAACCACGGTGCGGGAGGTTCGTGCATTTCTGGGTCTTGCAGGCTATTACCGCCGTTTTGTAGAATCATTCGCTGCTATAGCCCGTCCACTGAATAATCTCTTAATTGGGGTCCCCGTTGATAACAAGTCCTCACAGAAACCGATTATATGGACGGCAGAATGTCAAGCTGCTTTCGATGCGCTAAAAGGTGCCCTCACCCAAGCTCCGGTGTTGGCCTATGCTGACTATGAGGAACCTTTTGTGGTATATACGGATGCGAGCAACCGGGGGTTGGGTGCAGTGCTAGCGCAAATCCAAGATGGGAAGGAACGAGTTATCGCGTATGCGAGTCGTAGTTTGCACCCAACAGAACAAAATGATGCTAATTATAGTTCCTTTAAATTAGAGTTATTGGCCCTTAAATGGGCTGTAACCGAGAAATTTAAAGATTATTTGGCTGGGGCGCGGTTCACTGTATTTACCGATAATAACCCGGTGGCGCACCTCCAGACAGCTCGCTTGGGCGCTATCGAACAACGCTGGGCGGCCCAATTGGCTTCTTTTACGTTTGAGATTAAGTACCGGCCAGGCAAGAACAATGCTAATGCTGACGCCCTATCTAGATTTCCTGTAGACACCGGGGCGGTCGCGACGGTGGAACTAACGCCCGCAGCAGGAAATGCTGGCTGGGCTGGTGCTGAGTGGCTGCGAGCACAGAAGGATGATGAGGCTATCCAGGTGGTGACGCGGTGTGTGGAGAGGGGCATCCACCCTACGTTGACAGAGAAGAGGAGCTGGACGAAAGAGGCGGCCCAGCTGTTGCGCCAATGGACGAAACTGCGGGTGGAGGGGGGGATATTGTACCGTAATGTGACTGACCCTTACACCCAGGAAGAATATTTACAAGTTGTCTGTCCAGGTTCCAGGAGGAAGGAGGTGTGGAGAGAGATGCATGTGGCTGCGGCACATGCGGGGGTGGACCGGACGCTGGTGCAGCTCCGGCGGCGTTTCTACTGGCAAGGCATGGAGGGGGAGGTACGTCGTTTCCATGAGGGCTGTGTAAACTGTAGCTTACAAAAAACTAGGGTCGAGCCTAGAGCCCCTTTACAACCTTTCGAAGTCTCGTACCCCTTAGAAGTGGTGGCTATTGATTTCCTTACCCTGGGTCGACCTGCCGACACCTGTCAAAATATCCTTGTAGCCACAGATCTATTTACTAAATATAGCTGGGCCATACCCACACGTGATCAAACTGCTCAGACCACTGTTCGGGTGTTATGGACCCATATTATACAGCCGTACGGTTGCCCCGCCCGTTTTCATTCGGACAGAGGCGCTAACTTCGAGTCTGCGCTCATGCAACAGTTATGTAATAATTATGGTATTACTAAGAGCCGTACTACGCCGTATTATCCAGCCGGAAATGGTGGCGTGGAACGCTGTAATCAAACGGTACTTAATTTACTACGCTCGTTGGACACTGATAAGCATGGCCGATGGCCTGAGCATCTGCCTGAGTTGATTCATGCGTATAATAACACTCCTCACAGCGCCACTGGCTATGCCCCGGCGTTTCTAATGTTTGGCCGCCATCTGCGGCGCCCTGTAGACGTGGAACTGGGAGTACAGCCTAGGCAGGACAGATTTGGGGTGGGGGACTGGGTTCAGCATCACCAACGGCGGTTGAATGATGCGTATCGCACCGCAGGGCAAAGGATGGAAAGGATGGCAGAACAGCGCAAGCGCATGTATGACAAGAGGGCGGGTATCCCACCGTTGGTATCCGGAGAGCGAGTGTGGGTGAGAAATCGGAACAGACAGGGGCACGGGAAGTTGGCTTCTTGGTGGGACCCAGAACCCTTTGTTGTACTAGAAACAGTGGGCGAAGCTGGGCTAGTTTATAGGATTCGACCAGAAAAGGGTGGGCGAGATCGAACGGTGCACCGTAATGCCTTGAAAGTCTGTGTAGCGCCTCCAGAGGTGCCCCAGTGTCCCGAACCGACACCCCAGCAGCCAGTCGTGGGGCCGGTGTGGCAGCAGTGTTATGGTTTTTTCCCCGTAGCTCAACGACGTTCAGGGCGGGCTAATTTTGGGCAGCCGCCCGTACGCTACAGCCCTGGTTGAGTTGGTCGCAGGGACTGCTAATGATTTAGTAGGGGGGAGTGTGAGGGGGTGGAAGTAGCGTTATCCTTTTTATTTTTATTTTCTTTAATAATTGTTTGTTTTTACAATTATTTCCTTTTGTTTGAGCATGTTTTGTATAATTTCTCTAATATGTTTCGTTGTGATAATGCTATATTGCTGTCTCCCTCTAACAACCTCCTCTCTTTCCATGTGTGAGTCTGACTGCGAACTGATAGGATAACTAGACGCCGGTGCTGGCCAATGTATGGGGGACTGACGTCATGACCAGCCAATGGGCGGCTGGCAGAGTGGGAGGCGGCCCTTTAAGAGGAACGCCAGGCTCAGTCTAGGTTGACAAGCAAGGGGCGCAGACGTGTGTGTGGAGCAGGCTGAGGGAAGTGACTCAGGTGGCCGGCTGTGATGAGCAGAGAGACAGGCACAGGCCGAGCCAGGCAGTAACTGAACTGAACCTTATTGAACTAAAGTGCTAGGACCGAGTAGCGCTTTACCTTACAAACCCAGCGGATTCCAGACGGTGATCCGGGTGTCAGCGGTACCAGGCAGGGTCCGGCCATCCAGAGACGAGCGAGAGGGTCCTGACGAGCCGAACCGGCTACCCGGCTAACGAGAGGGGTCGTTGTGACTACTGTGGTGTCGTGCGAACTATTCGCAGCGGCAGGTCACAAGCCTGCCTGCGTGTGAGTATCCAATCCTGTACACCACTGTCACTAAAGTCACTGGCCTAGAGTTGAGCTGTATAGTCGTCACGACAAGGATACTGGCGTATTCTTTGTATTCACAGAACGGTGGACTAAAGACGTAGATGACCAAAGATGAGCTGTGCGCCGCTGTGTGTGCCATCCCACCTGCTGTAGAAGTCACTATTCCCACCTGCTGAAACGATACTCTGCCTATTATTTCATATCTGCTTAGTTATATAACATTTATTCGTCCTTAAATCTGCGCTCCTTGCATTATAATTAATTATCGTAATTATTATACTATTACGATTTGAGGCCTTAACGAGCCGGTACCATAAACTAAGTGCACTTTAATTGTCACCAAGAACGTTACGATAAGAGCAAGAAGGGGGGTTTGAATTAATGTTTTATTGTTGACAGTGCTCTTATTTTTAGTTTTTAGTTAGTTGGCGCCGTAGGATTTTAGGGTTCCCTTTTATTTTATTATTGTGTTTTTGGCGTGATAGAGGCCGCTGTAACCTAGTAATAAAGATTGTTATACTTTTCTAAACTGTCGTCCTGGTCATCCTCTCCTCATGATTTATATTGCTCTGGTGTTCCGTAAACGAACTTGTGTGTCCCTAAAGGTTGTGCCTTTTGTGCACTTATTTTCCTCTTTAAACGAGGTGGCGTTGTCGGAAACTTATAATTATACAATCTGCTAATGATAATACTTAATAATATACAACAAACCAAAAAGGTGTATTTACAATTATTTATTGGCAAATTCAGTAACAAGGTAATGACAAAGGTACCAGTTTAAACACTGGCGGTTAATGTGAGTTGGGCCACCCTTACACATAATTCCACAACAATCCAGTAGGTTTTCTTGCTAAGAGCTGTATGAATATCCCTGCAAAACAGAGGTTACGTAATTATTTGAATTGTTAAAGCTGCTCAGAACTTAAGTGGGACCACACCATGGGGGCACAGTGTGTACCGAATTAGGCTTAAAAGCTGTGCAGAGTAGCCTATGCTTGCATGGTTTTCTAATGCAGTGGTTCTCAACCTTTTCAGGCCGCAACACCCCAAATAATCATACTTTAACTGGGGAACCCCCTCCCCCCACCCTGACAAGCATTAAGAGTTGAGGCATTACATTTTGTATAACATAGTTCTATTGTAAAAAACGCAGATCTACATGCAACACAAACACAACGCCTCGCGAGCATGTTTTCACCATGTTCAGCAATTTCAGCCTCTAATATTTGACAATTTGTGACAAATGTTTAATTTGTAATTTTAGAGGTATTTAAAAGTCCTGAAATTGTCACTTTAGAAATGTGCAGATACCCTCTACTTAAACTTTATGTTGGTTTGTTTACCGTTGAGTGAGAAAACAATGTTGCACATTAAGTTAATCAACTGGGGACCCCCCAAAATAATGGGGGTCCCGACACACAGGTTGAGAACCAATGTTCTACAGCTATCAGTGGTGGGAAAAGTACTCAAATGTTTTACTGAAGTAAAAGTATCAATACTGCAATGAAACAAAGTAAAAGTCTGCAATTCACTTTTTTACTTGAGTAAAAGTACAAAAGTAATGGTATCAAAATGTATTTAAAGTATCAAAAGTACTCATTATGCAGAATGTCCCGTATCACAGGTTTTCAAATGTATAAAGATCTTTTGAAAATAGCAGATCTAAAAGCATTGAGAGTACCTCAAAATTGTACTTAAGTACACTACTTGAGTAAATGTATGTACTTGGTTACTTTACACCAGAGGTTCTCAACCTGTGGGTCGGGACCCCCAGGGGGGTCGCCAAATTATTTTGGGGGGTCCCCAAATGATTAGCTTTAGGTGCAACATTGTTTTCTCACTCAACAGTAAACATACCAGCATAACGTTTAAGTGTATAGAGGGTTTATGCACATTTCTAAAGTGACAATTAAGGACTTTTTAATACCTCTAAAATGACAAATTAAACATTGGCCAGATTATCAAATATTAGAAGCAGAAATTTTGAAAATAGCCGATCTGCTATTTTCACAATAGAACCGTTTTACACAAAATGTAATGCCTCAACTCTGGGGTGGGGGGTCCCCAGTTAAAATATGATTATTTTGGGGGCCGTGGCCTGAAAAGGTTGAGAACCACTGCTTTACACCACTGACAGCTATGTCAGTCAAGCTCACTCTGGTTCTCAAACTGTTTTGGCATCCGTACCTGCTTTCTGGAAATCTTAGTTGGAACTGTTACCCCCGCGACCCGATTCCGGATAAGAGGTTGAAGATGGATGGACCTGCTTTACCTGATTTCTTAATGCAGGTACTATACACCCTTTACACGAGTGCAACATTTTGATGAGAAAACTGCAAATGAAAACCATAGCTAGCATATGATATGAATGAATATCAACCGAGAATTCACCCAAATTCTCACATTTTCCACTTTCTCTCATGTATACCCTCTGAAGTACGTCCACATGTATGTGTGCCCCCATTTCACAGCGCTATGAATGGTATATATCAGTGTTTCGAAAACAAAGGTTTGCGCCCCATTTTTGGCCATTGCCAAATTAGTCAGGGAATATTATCAGAATACCTGTCAAAGCTGGGAATAAATTCCTTACCAAACAATTAATTCACCAACGCATCTTAATTAATCTTAATTTGACAGCTTTGTGACAGCTTTGTATCTTAATTTGACAGCTTTGTGAGGGGTCTAACTAGGTGTTTTTTAATTATTCTGAATCCATTGCAAGCATTTGTTTTGCACTTGAGCTAAATATGGACCCCACAAAACTGTGAAAAGTGATGACTCATCACCATCGTTTGTGGGACCATTTGTAGCCCAAGGAATGTTTTTCGTGCGAAACAAATGCTTGCAATGGATTCAGAATAATTAACAAAAACACATAGTTAGACCCCTCACATCCAACTTAAAGCAAATGTTTTTGAGTCATTTTTTCCTTTATAGTGTATAGTGAGTGAATGAGAAGTTACCCTAGCTGTCAAAGATTATCCTGAGGATTTTGAATTTCAAACTTAGTTAGATATGTTACTAGAAGACACCTTTACGAACACATTGGTGAAGAAAATGTTTGGTAAGGAATTTATTCCCATTAATATCCCCTGACTAAATCCGCCGGTTCTAAAAGAAAAGAACCTCTGGGAACTCAGATTGAAAATAAATTGCCCTTGGTGGATTTGGGTCAGATCCCACTCACCTCGAAGTGTTGGGTGACCAATCAGGGCCCAGTATTGGTCTGGTCTAACCAATTGTGTGTTTGTTTTTAGTTTTTTTAAACTGCCCTTTGGGAAAAATCAAACCTCGGTTCGAAGTGGGGCGGTGAATTTGAGCAGCTGTACCCTATGTGAGTGAGTGAGTGAGTGAGTGAGTGAGTAAACTGTGCCTGTGAGTGAGTGGTGAGTGTGCCTGGCCTGCACAAAACAGCGCCCCTCCTTTAACTAGTGTGTTGTGTGTGGCCACTCAAGGTATTGCCAGGCTACGGACACGGCCAGCCACCCAGCCACCCAGCCACCCACCCACATACCCACGGACATACCTGTCTATTGGGAGCGCTTTCACCGCTCCAAAAACCTTCCTTATAGAAGTACCAGACTCATATCCACGCAGTGATATAGTCTGGCTACGGCTACGTGAGGCTAAAGTAAATATGCAGTTTGTTTTCTTTTGTTTTTTTATTTTGAATAAAATAAAATAAATGACAATAAAAAAATAAAGGAAAAAAAAACACTGGCCTGTATTGCATATCAAACTGGGGGTCGTTTTAATGTAAAAGGTGCGAGAAACACTGATCCAGAGACTCTCTGTTGTCGCAGATGTAGCCTCGGAAACCCAGGCATTTTATTTTGGCGATAGGAAGAAAAAATATCGCAGATGTGACTTCTCTCTGCCTGCAGTGTGTACTCCTTTTAGATCATGGGTTATATGGAGCAGAAGACAGTGCATGCAGTGCACATGTGTCACCGGGAACAAACCAGGAAAGTGGAGAACAGTGCTTTGTAATTTCATGGTACCATAGGTTACTGGTGCTCAATGTGTGGTCTGGGGTCCCCCAGGGGTCCTTGAGGGGGTTTCAGGGGGTCTCTAGCTAAACGACTGATAGTTATATAGGCTAATAGGAACTAAATGGACCTATACAGAGTGTGTACAAATGGAACCAAATGGACCCTTACATGTCCAACACTGAGGATTTTTGGAGTGGTGAAAGCACTCCCAATAGACAGGTATATCCGTGGGTATGTCCGTGGGTGGGTGGGTGGCTGGCCGTGTCCGTAGCCTGGCAATACCTTGAGTGGCCACACACAACACACTAGTTAAAGGAGGGGCGCTGTTTTGTGCAGGCCAGGCACACTCAACACACACACACACACATACACGCACGCACGCACGCACGTACGCACGCACGCTGCTCAGATTCACCACTCCACTTCGAACCGAGGTTTGATTTTACAGTGTAGATTGAGGTCCAGAGATAACAAAATAAATAAATGTGGTTCTGGTGAAATGGCATCAAAGGTGATTATGAAAGTCATGCAAAGAAAAAGAGTGCAATGAGGACTCTATAGCTGGAGCCCTTATTCAATGTCCTTTTATATGCTTGCAACTCATGGTTCACTAACATCTCATTGTCGGCAGTGGTTCAGGGGTAGTGTGGCACCTTGGCAACCAGAAGATTCCCAGTTCGATCCCGGGCTCCCCCAGAGTTGGTGTTGAAGTGTCCTAATAAAACAGGATTATGATCTTAACAAAATACATAAAGGTTGAAATGAAAAAGTTTGAGAACCCACTGATGCAAAGCATTGGTTCTCAAAGTGGGGTCCGGGGACCCCAGGGGTCCTTGAGGGAGTTTCAGGGGGTCCCCCAGCTAAATTATAGTTAGGAACCAAATGGACCTGTATGGGTAACTCATGGGTACACTCTCAGAGTTAAACATTGTTTTTAGGCTACAATATAAATTGGTGCCTCAGAGATAGACATATCATTAAATTGGATTCCGTAGCCTAATTATGCATGTCAAAACTGGGGGTCCTTCCTTGAAAAATAAATGGTTGAGAATCACTGCTGCTATAGAGCCATAAAACTCTCAATGTGGGTTCCTTGCTGCATGGCATATCTTTTCAAATGGGGGGGTCCGTGGGCCAATAAGTGTCAATTTGGGGGTCCTTGACATGAAAAAAGTTTGAGAACCTCGGTTAGAAAAAACAGGTGCGTCTGTTAAGTCCCGCCCCCTTTTTACCTTACATGGCACGGAAAACAATGATTGGCAGCCTGGGACTCCAGCTGCTGGTGGGAATAGTAGAGTGAGACATGGCGGAGTTTGCGGCTGCAGAGAAGGGAGAGCTGGGAGAGTGGAGACACTTTTAACAACACTTCTGTCCCAACATGTAGAAAGAGAAGGAGAAAGAAGGGCAGATCTCCCGTCGGAGGAGTCTAGTCGGGGCTGTACTGAGCCGAAGCAGAGTCGGGTTTACGGGGGGAGAGTTTTATAACAGCTCTACCTCGGGACTGGGACGAAGAGTTTATAGGAAACAACATGCATTTACCAGGCTGCTGCTTCTTATTCTTCTTAGTCAACAAACAGCCTTGGGCAACAAACATGGCTACTTCTTGTGTCTCCTTCAGTTCGGAACGCTCTAAAAAAGCGTCCCAACTTCGGCTCCTCTAAACTAAAACAACGCGATCTTCGTGGGGGGAAGAAGCGAAGCGACCAAGGGGGGAGGAAAAAAGGATCTTTTCCCCGCTTTCGATAGGTTTAACAATCGGATCGCCGGGGCCGGGTGAGTGAGTGAGGGAACAGAACAGGGAATATTAATCCCGATGGAGCCCAGGCATAAAGAGTTGCTGGAGAAGTGTTACCAGAACTTGGTGGAGGACATCGCCGACGCGGGGCGCCTGGTGGAGGCTCTGGCTCACTCGGGCGCCCTGAGCCCGGCGGATTGCTTCGAGCTGGAGCACAACTGCTCCTCCGGCTCGGCCGGCGGCGGTCCGGAGAAAGTGGACCTCTTGCTGAAGATGCTGCTGGCCAAGGACCGGGACCACTTCCCCGAGCTGTGCGCGGCCCTGGAGCAGACTCACCCGCACCTGAACGCCGTGCTCCTGCAGAACGGCATGGTTGTTGGTGGGTCATCGGTGGTGGATCATCATCACCACCATCATCATCACCACCACACGTCTGGTGAGGAATCGATCTATCTATATAATAACAACCCTTATTGGAAGTGATCGCTTTCATGAGTGATGAGTCCCAGACCTGCACGGTTCATTTGCACACCCTATGATGACAGTGGTTCTCAAAGTGTATTTCAGGCACTCTCTACGTTCTAAATCGACCATTACAAGTCTGTAACTTTATGGACCCTGTTAGGGTCCATTTGGTTCCATGTGTACACTGTCAGAGTTAAGGGGAGACCTTGGAAATTGAAAGTTTGAGAACCACTGCCCCATGAGTTACTACTAGGTCCGTTTGATTCATGTAGTGGCAGTGTGCACTCTCAGAAGTTGTTACTGTGTAATAATGAATGTGTTATTACAGTCATTCTGTGTAATTAATGGTTTATTACCGTTTTATTTATGATGATGCGAACGTTGTTTTAGCAAAAGCATGTGGAAGGCTCCACAACACGTATATGAAATATGCAAACTATATATCCTACTTTTAATTTCTCCACAGTTAGAAAGGACGAGCAGTTTATGGTATACTTTCGTATTAGTATCCAGTTTTACTATTAACACATGCTATTGATAATCTGACAATTTGATCATAGGGAGGACTTTGGCTTTCCTTTGGGGGTAGAGAGAAAGAGAGAGAAAGAGAGAGAGACACACAATCATGTGACTTTGTGCCTATTCACAATCACATTAGCACTGTTGTGCTTGTGTCCTTGCCCTGCCACTAAAATCCCCTACTGTTAGCTACATGTAAAAGTACTTAATGAACTTTAAAAAAAGACTCTGACAATCAATGTAGTGACAACAACGCCTGGTGCCGTCTATGCTTTTAGTAAAGAGGGCTGGAATCAATAAGCCCTTGTCAATCTCAAAATGAATGGGCTTCTACTCAAATGAGTGGCTTGTTGTGTACTTGGATGGAAATGGTCTTTCTTGTGTTGTTGTGATACAGTATAGTGACTTAATTCAGTGTGTGCACGCACCACACTGGATCTTAAACCTTTTTTTATAAACCTTTTTAGTTTTCAAGGACCCCCGGTTTGGCATGCATTAGGACCCCCGTAACTCTAAGAGGTTCTTCTGTTTGCTTGCACAAGTTTGTGCAAAAATGTATTGCAATGTGTCACATTTGAAAATAATAATAATGAATACTTTTGGTGTTATTACTTGTTAATGCAAGTATACATTGGTCATATAGCACCAAAGTATGCATATTGGTCATACATTGGTCATAGCACGATTCTACAAATCTCTTCTAACTCTTAACAGTTTTCTGAAAAATACTTTGCTATATCAGTGGTGCTCAAACTTTTTCTTGTCAAGGACACCCCCCAAATTGTTCCAGGGACCTCCCCAAATTGTTCCAGGGACCACCAGAATTCCCTGATTCGAGTTAAAAATGTTAGCCTACAGCAGTGGTTCTCAAAGTGGATTTCAGAGACTCTCTAGGTTACGTTATGGGGGTCTAAATTTACCCTTACAAGTCTGTAACTTTGACAGTGTTACAAATGGAACCACATTTGTACACTGTCAAAGTTAAGGGGAGACCTTCAAAGGTGAGAACCACTGTCCTACAGTATATACCGTATTCAAAGATTTACTAAAAACATTTTTTCTTTTTTTCCAAAAATATGAAGTGACATGCTATGAGCTTGTATATCTGCTATCTTTGAATAGCCAAAAATGACACAGATCCTTTCCCAGTTTTTAATGGGTTAATGTGTGTACATGCGCACTGTGCATGTGTGTAGAGTGGTTCCTTTCGTGCACGCTCCCCAGTTACAGACCTGGCCGTAAGGGTCCATTTGGTTCCCCCCCGACTGGACCCCCTCAAGGACCCCCGGGGCTCACCGGACCCCTCTTTCAGAAGCATTTGGTGCTGTCGTAGCATATCGTCACTGTCGGGCATAAACCTTGTATCTCCAAGTTTCAGATTTGTACGTTTTTTCATCAAGTAAAGCCCTGCTTCGTCATACAACACTGTCGCACAAGACTAGTGAAAATAGCAGATCTGCAAGCACACCAGTAAGACTCCCTAATAGGGAGATAAGCGATGGTAGGCAATGGTAGCCAGTCAGGAGGGAATTTGGGAAACGGGACAGATCCATGTTGATGACATGACTTTAGAGATATTGTGTACCACTTTGCGTGATTTTAGGACAAAACCTGTAGGAGCAGTGTCCAAAAAAATGTGTTTTGCAAGATTCTGCCTCATGGTGGAGCTAGAAGAGGGCCATGTGAGAAATGGTGGATGTTGTGGTTTGGCAGCCAAGGAGTGTGTGTGCAAAGTTTGGCATCGATAGGGGCAACGGTGGTGGAGATATGAGTTGGGCAAAGTGTGACGTGACGTGAAACAGACAGACTGACTGACTGGCTGACAGCCGGTGGAGGTTTTGATATTAACTGCGACCTGACGGTCGCAACAATGCCTCGCGATGCGAGGCGTTGTGTGCTTGTAGATCTGCTATTTTCATTACTTTAACTCACTTTAACTCGCTGAGTACAATGTTATACGTACACACACACACACACACACACACACACACACACACACACACACACACACACACACACACACACACACACACACACACACACACACACACACACACACACACAGTCACACACACACTCACACAGTGCTATGTAGAGGGGTTTGTTTGGAGCTGTGAGGAGGACCTGGTTCTTGTTGCCGTGTGCATCGAAGGAAGCCAGGAAATGTCAGAATGACCCTTTACAGCTTGACCGAAATATTTCCAGAGCACGCCTAGAGAGCCATCAGCTATTTCTGTCTTTTTCAAATTCTAATTCCGAATCCTCTCATTGACTGAGCGCACGCACGCACGCACGCACGCACGCACGCACGCACGCAGGCACGCACGCACGCACGCACGCACGCACGCACGCACGCATCTGATCTATGGTTTGCACACTCATCCACCGCAGTGGGGTTTTGTTTTTGGTATGTGACAATATAACAGCCCACAATGTTGCATGTTAGATGGTGTCTTCTAAAGGTCAGGAGAGGTTCATGGCTCATATGCTGTAGGCCTGTATGTCAGTGGGAGAGTCTTTTTTGTTTTGCAGGTCTTTCAGTCTGAGTGTATCAAAAAATCACACCAGTGTGAACTGAGCGGTGGTGTCCATTAATTTCAAGGGTGTGTGTGTGTGTGTGTGTGTGTGTGTGTGTGTGTGTGTGTGTGTGTGTGTGTGTGTGTGTGTGTGTGTGTGTGTGTGTGTGTGTGTGTGTGCATGCACGCTTGCGTGCACATTGTTCAAGGCTGCTCGTCATTTAATGCAATCAGATAGGACTGTTTGGATGTATGGGCTGACAAGGCCAGAAAGTAGTTTTTTGCCACTCAGTAGGCGTTCCCGCATAACTTCCGGGTATGATGATGATGTCAGCGCATACCCTCTATAAAGGCATAAAGCCCCAAAACAAACAAAAGATATATATCCATCCATCCATCCATCCATCCATCCATCCATCCATCCATCCATCCATCCATCCATCCATCCATCCATCCATCCATCCATCCATCCATCCATCCATCCATCCATCCATCCATCCATCCTTCCTTCCTTCCTTCCTTCCTTCCTTCCTTCCTTCCTTCCTTCCTTCCTTCCTTCCTTCCTTCCTTCCTTCCTTCCTTCGACCACCTGGAACCCCCATCAAGGACCCCTGGGTGCCCCCTTTGAGAACCATTTCTCTAGCACAATTCTATTTGGGGATTTTACTCTTTTATGGAAAAAATATCTACTCTGTCTATAATTACATGCTCATAATTACATGATGAAAGTGCTTCACCGTATTGCAAGCTGCAGAAACATCCTTGTGGTTCTGTTTAACATGCTAATGAATTCATCACCAAAGTCAGTGTAAGTCAAATTGCATTAGCACTGTTCCCCTCACTGGCCTCCAGTGGGGTGCCAACACTTTGCGCCCTCACATAGAGAAGTGAACTATTTATACAAATGTTGGAGCGTGTCTTATGATTTAGCAGTAATTAATGCACACTGACCCACAGGCCTTGGTCCGGCACCTATGCCATGCCTTTGTATTTGAAAATACTTGTTTTTTTTGTTCTGTGCCATTGTCAAGCTATCGTGGCATAGACATAAGGGCCAATTAATAACACGACAGCGTCAATTTCCCCACCTTTAATAAAGCGTCAATTGTGCTCTTAATTCATCGTTTATTATACTTGAGAGCTCAAATGTGGGACAATATTTCGCTTACCTGTTTTTTTTTTCTCTTCTGGTGCATTTCACAACCAGGCACTGTAATACTTATTTATTCTCTTGTTCATCCTTAAAAAATATATATACGTTTTATTTCAAATAAGCTGCGTCCTGGTGTCCCTATTTTGGACGTGATCTTCTTCTTCGAAAATGTAAACAACAACAAAACGTTGTTATCATCTGATCTGGTAGAGGCTATTCTTGCCTGACATTGCCGACCGTACGACAAAGTACCATAAAACCAGGGCTTAAAGTTAACAGGGTCACAAAAGGCTGAAGTGCTGTTCGCTACTGTACTGGGCAGACAGGTTCCACTGTGGCACGCCTCCAACGCAGGCTCTGTCCTGGGACAACACTAGCACTTTATTTTACTTACTGTAAGTGAAAGTATCAATACTGCAATGTAGAAATACTCTTAAGTAGGCCTGGGACGATTCACTTACCTCCCAATTCGATTTCGATACATAGGGTGGCGATTCGATTTATATCACGTTTATAGATTCTTCTGCGATTCGTGACTCAAATCACGATTATTGCGATTCTTTCCCACAATTTACATTGCTTTTTTCTATAATTTGAATTTAAAATGTTTAGGTGGTGGTCATAGTAGGACCACAGCACTTAATTCTCTCACAACTTTTTTTGTGCAGGCCTGAGTGTGTGTCTGTGTGTGTCTGTGTGTGTCTGTGTTGTGCTGTAAACTACTTCTGAGCAACGTGTATCAAGAGGTCAGGTCACCAATTGACCTCTCAACAAGCGTCAATTAAGAGCTGTATTCCATCGGCTGTATTTCTCCTAAAATATATATAAAAATAAAATAAAAAAACGATTAACGATTCCCTTACTTCTCGATTTTTTTATTTTTTATTTGAGCAAATTACAGTCCAAAATATACAAAATTATACATAAAAGTATGTATACCTGCAACAATGCAAGCTCTTTTTAGTTCAGCTATTTTCAAATGGCCAAAGTGTATATAGGACTGAAGTGGTTAACTTAAAGGTATATTCAGTGATTGTATTTCATTCAAATAAAGTTCAAATTGGTACATTTTCCATTCATTCTCCTCACTAGAATGTGTGCTGACCATATAAGGACTTCCACCATGGCCCGTGTTACAAGCATAGCTAGATTCGGTTTTCAGAGGTGGCCAGCCAGTCCTCGACCAATCAGGGTAGAGTATGGCCGTAGTTATGTTGATGTTTAGTTATGATAGTCAAAATACAAGTTTTGAGAACCACAGTCGCTCTGAATTAAGAACATCTGCTAAATGCCTAGATTGTAAACTACTGAACTCATAAAATGCCACAGTCTCGTAGTAAATCTGTATCATACATATCCTGAAGCTGGAGACGTAGGCCTACCAATATTCAGTGATTGGGTCTGATGATCAAAAGGAGAACATTATAATGGTGTAAAAAAACAAACATTTCCACGCTGTAAGGCCAGTAAGGGACAAGATGACCCCCGGCCACTTTCATTATCACTGAATACACCTTTAATGTATGTTTTTAGTAAATGAAGTTGTCAAATAACTCTAGTGGAGTAAGTACAATATTTGACTCTGAGATGTAGTGGTCAGATGGGTGGACGCCGTGCATTTTCATTTTTTTAATGATCATATACTTTAAGTTCCTATTTATCGGTATCACTGATGATTTTAGATCAAAAAGTAATTAATATATTTTATAACAATGCTATTCACGTTATTCCTGGCCCCGCCCCCGGTTTCCTGTTCATATCCTGAAAGAGGCGGAGCTGGCCTGAAAAACATCATTTGGTTTCCTGTTGTCCTTGCATTAAAGTGCCAGTAGTTGGCGTTCTAGGCTCTGGGATCTGAATGTACATGGGTTGCCATGTCCGCTTATAATAAGCAATTTGTGTTTCTAAAAAATAGTATAGTTGCTTACTTTCTAATATTTTTTAAACCAGTGGTTCCCAAATCAAGGACCCCAGATTAACATATTTGTCCACAGTTGCAGACCCCCATCTGAAAATATGTGGTGCCAGGGACCTCCACACAGATTTATGTTGTTAAAATGTTTCAAAAATATTCAAATTTCTTTTTTTCCCCTAAATATTTTTTTAAATAGCAAATATACAAGCTCACAATGTGTCGCAATGGGTTACATGTCTCCATTCCGACATGTCTCCTTTTTGACATGTCTCCTTTCCGACACTAACCCTATGCCTAACCCTAACTCTAAACTTAACCTCTGTGGAAGTGTTGCCACTCTGACAATAAGAAGTCAATGTCGGAATGGAGATACGTCCCCGTCGCAATGTGACACATTGTGAGCTTGCTGATCTGCTATTTTCAATTGTAAATGTAAAGTAGTATAGCCTAGTTGCTTCTGTTGGGCTTATTTCTTTGGCAAAATCTGGCAACAGACAATTCCGTGTCACTTCCTTACTTGGGAGGAAGTGAAAAGATGTTTTTTTAAGTACACACCCTCTGTAAAAGAAAATGGCAGCCTCCATAGAGAGGGCCAGGAATATCGTGAATACTATAAATAAAATCATAGTGTTTTGCCAATTATTTGGGGGCCCACTTGCGGTATCCTGGTGGCTGATGAAGAGGAAGGGAGCGGATACATAGTTTTGACTGCTGACACCACTGTTCAAGGCCCAGGGTTGCACCGGGCTCGGCCACAAAGTGAGTCTGATGCATGCAGATATGTTGGAAATGACTTTTAACCGGGCATTGATGCTCAAGGGCTCACTTTTTCACTGTTAACCCATTTAGAACGGGTACACATTATTGTGTATCGTTATTTAATGCTTTAACTGTTTAAAAAATAGCAGATATACAAGCTCACAGCGCGGCACCGAGTGCCGCGCTGCGAGTGTGTAGATCTGATATTTTTGAAAAATCGTGAAAATTCGAATTTTGACCCGATTCTATAAGTGTCTTTTGAATCCTTCTAAGGTTTTTTGAAAAACCTATGTTTTTTATGTCAGCAATCTGGCTATAGCCATCGTCAAAGATGTCTGTTCTTGAAAGACTACTATGTCAGTGGTTCTCAAACCTTTTCATGTGAAGGACCCCCAAAATGATATTTATTTGGCCACGGACCCCCATCTCAAAATATTTCGTTCCAGGGACCCCCCAGAAGCAAAATTTGAGTTACAAACGTTCGCTTTGAAAATACATATATTCAAAGATTTGCACACATTTTCACGACTTTTTTCAAAAATAGCAGATCTACAAGCTCGCAGCGCGGCACTCGGTGCCGCGCTGTGAGCTTGTATATCTGCTATTTTTCACTGGTTAAAGCATTCAATAATTCTAGCCCTTAATAAACTGAGATATTCTATACTTTTTTTATATAACTGTAGAGCTGCGGGGCTTGGCCGCAGTCCCATGGCTTTTGTTTTGGGACCATTCTCAGCTTCTGTTGGGGAACAATAGCGCGATGGCAGCGAATCACAAGGGCGTGTGTGATGTCTTTCTTAGGATATGTCGTTCTCATCCCTGTCTGGCCTCGCTTTGGAAATAATTATGCTTGGGGGGCTTTTTGGGGGTAGAAATGGGCAGTTACTGGGCGAAATTCACTAACATTTCATCATCTCGTGGTTAAGGGAGACAAAACAAAAAAAGGACAAAGGAATTTATTTACCATTGTCTTGATGGCCACAAAAGCTGGTTGCAACAAGTTGTGTTTTTTATTCGTACATTTAAAAGTGTAATTAAAGTGTAATTTGGTTTTAATCATTTTAATTATGCTCATGCAAGGGCAGTTGCCTTTGTTTTGCAGAAAGGGTTTTTTAAGGGGGGGAAAAACACCAGTTAAACAAAATAGCACCCAATAATAGAAGTAGGGGTGGGCGATATGGAAAAATACAATAGCAGATATTTTCCCAAGCTGTATCACGATACACAATTTGATCAAAAAAAAATCCTCTTTGTTTTTATGGTTAATTTTCAAGTTACTTGACAAAAACTAGACTCTCTGGGTTCCTTTTGCGAGGTCTAAATTGAACTTTACAAGTATGTAACTCTGACAGTATACAAATGAAACCAAATGGACCCGTAATTTGTATGCTGTCAGAGTTAAGTGGAGACCTTGACATTTTAATGTTTGAGAAATACTGATTTTGACCAAAATGCAGGTTTAACTGAATTCTGCAATGAATCTCTCTGTATTAACGATTAAACATGGTTTTTTACAAGGCTCCATCAATTGTATCACGATATATACGATATCTCTGAAAAGGCATATCGTGGAGAGAGACATTGTATCGTCTCAACGATATTTATCACCATATCGCCCAGCCCTAAATAGAAGCTTTCACATTGAAGTTATTTTGGGCAGCCTAATCCATATTTGTGAACTGGATCGAGTGGCTTCCAAAAGCAAGGAACCAGGTCATACCAAGAATACATCTGTGTGTGTGTGTGTGTGTGTGTGTGCGTGTGCGTGTGTGTGCGTGTCTGTCTCTTGGCACCCAAATGAAATGTAACTCACAGTAGTGTGTGTGTGTGTGTGTGTGTGTGTGTGTGTGTGTGTGTGTGTGTGTGTGTGTGTGTGTGTGTGTGTGTGTGTGTGTGTGTGTGTGTGTGTGTGTGTGTGTGTGTGTGTGTGTGTGTGTGTGTGTGTGTGTGTGTGTGTGTGTGTGTGTGTGTGTGTGTGTGTGTGTCAGTCCTGAATAAGAAGCTCCTCTGGTGTGGATGGAAAATCACTGTGGATAAAAGCCCAAACGCTCACGACGTCTCTCCCATTCATTATCACTGGAGCAGCCCAGACTCTCTGTCTTGATGACCTCATCGATTGTAGTACTACTTTACTCGCTGCTCTGGCTCTCCTGTTTCTAGCTGGTCCTCGTGTTCACCCATTAGACTGCAGCACAGGGGTCTTCAACGTTTTCAGGCCAAGGACCCCTTAGTTGATGAAGCAGGGACCCCCCACAAACCATTCTCATAGATTCCATATAGTTTACTCGTTTGACAGCACAATCAACAGTTTATTTTGGATTCATGTCAATTTTTGTTTCCAGATATTTAACCACTTGAACCGTCATTACCTAATAAACTTGACCTTTCACTCTGTACTTAGTCTGCTCTTTTTCCAGTGTACACCAAACCTCTTTGCCGAAAATAGCCGATCTGCTATTTTTGGCTACAGTTCTAGGAATATGGACACTAGGCTTCAAGTTGTTAATATAAAAAGGATTGGAAGTTTTGGAGTACCTCCTGTAGTGACTCTGAGGACCCCCTAGGGGTCCCGGACCCCCAGTTGAAGACCCCTGCTGCATCATGTACTGGATGAAGCACGCTTGAAAGAATTACACTTTTTAACCCATTAAAACCGGGAAAGCCTCTGTGTAACCTCTTTAACCATTAATTTATACTTTGTCCATTCAAAAGTAGCAGATATACAGCTTTGTGCCGCGCTATGAGCTTGTAGATCTACTATTTTTGAATATAGACATGGGATGTATGCATAATTTAACAAGTGTTAGCAGCAAAGTTAGGTAATAACTAGCCCTTACCCGTTCAAAGATATGAGCTCCAAAATGATGTGCAGTGTGTGGGTTATGGGATGTGCACTGTGCACAAAGTATATGAGGGATGGAAAGTAACTTTAACTGGTGCTTGCATGATGTAGGAGCATCAATGTAAGAAACCCGTTTCGTTTAATGGCTACAGAGATACTGTTCCCCCGCCCGCCCGCCCACCCGCCTGCCCGCCCACCCGCCTGCACACACACCCACACACACACACACAGAGCTGGTTAAACATTTTGCCTCAAGCTAGATGCAGAATAGATGTGCCTCATGCTAGATGCAGAATAGATAGTAGATACACCATAAAAATGCTAATATACAGCATACGATTTGTGAAAGTGACAAACGCGCTTCACAGTTATGTCAGGTGTGTTTATATGCTAATGGTGATGCGATTTCAGATCAATTGCTCCAGCCACTGAGGAGAAACGCTGTTTCAGACAGACAGACACTCACTCAGACAGACATTCGCAAAATTATAGTATAGATTGTGACAGGCCTATGCAGGGGTGTCGCACCAAATTCTGGATCCACTGCTGGCCCCCAATGAATGTTCTTCATAGGGGGAGGGGGTTTAACCCATATAGACTGGGAACACATTATTGCACATTATTTTGTGCTTTAACTATTACAAAATAGCAGATGTACAAGCTCACAGTGTGCACTGCGAGCTTGTAGATCTGCTATTTTTGAAAAATCTTGAAAATCTGTGCAATCTGTGCTAGTTTTTTTGAAAAACCTATGTTTCTATGTCAGTGGTACTCAAACCTTAAAGGACCCCCCAAATTATATGTATTTGGCTACGGACCCCCCCCCCCCCCCCATCTCAAAATATTTATTTCCAGGGTCCCTCCAGAAGCAAAATTTGAGTTACCAATGTTCGCTTAAAAATACATATATTCAAAGATTTGCACACATTTTCACGACTTTTCAAAAATAGCAGATCTATAAGCAGTATATCTGCTATTTTTCAATAGCTAAAGTATAAAATAATTAGGGCCCTTCCACCTTGGGCCCTAGTAACTCAGACAGTCCCACTTTAGGCCCCTGGGCCTACAGTATGACCCCAGCCATAGACGGCACCGCAGTGAGGGTCCAGGTCCAGGTCAGTTAGGGTCCAGGTCCAGGTCAGCTCCACTGCTTCCAGGGATGTGAGAAGTGAGCGAAGGGTTCCACAGCCACTGTGTGACAGCTCTCTCTCTCTCTCTCTCTCTCTGCTCAAACAGACTCATGGGAAACTTAAGCTACAGCCAGAACAAAGAGAGCTTGATCCATGGGATGCCATGGTTCCTGAGGCACATCACTCTTCTCTCTCTCTCTCTCTCTCTCGCTCTCTCTCTCTCTCTCTCTCTCTCTCTCTCTCTCTCTCTCTGTCTCTCTCTCTCTCTCTCTCTCTCTCTCTCTCTCTCTCTCTCTCTCTCTCTCAGGGATGTGCAGAGAATGTTAGAGAGGCAGGAGCTGAAATGTCTAAAAAGGGCCTTTTGGTGAAAATATCGAGAAAAGCAGACCTTGGAAGGTCGGCTATTTTCGGTACTTGATACCACACTTAACTTAAGCATAATCAAGTGAATACTGGAGATGTGGCGTAACGGCATGGATCTCTACCAGGGGCATAGTTCTGCAGATTTAAAATGACTCCAATACGGAAGTAAAACTTCCTATGATTGGCCGCTAGTTGCGCTGTTTCCCCCCCCGGCCGATCGCAAAAAGAATTGTTCTCCATTGGATCCCATTCATTTTCCCCTTTCGTGTTCTAACCTTATTAACTCATATGCTGCCATTTAACAATACCTTCGTACTCTTTAACTGCCATTCGTCTCCATAGACTTCCATGTAATTTATAGTGCACGGATCATGCACACCCATGCCTAGATAATGCACCACGTGTGTCCACATTGCTCACAGCTTTCAAACAAAAAAATCCGAATGGAAATCCGTTCAGGCATTCATGAGATAGCAGCCATTATGTTTTACACTGTTGTGAGCTTGGAGGTCTGCTACCTGAGTTGTATGGGGGTTGTATGGGGGTTAAACAAGCAATTTCGCGATCGCTATCATGCCTACTAACGTTTTTGGGGTCCCAAAACATTTTTTGAAAAAAAACATTTTTTGAATTTTTTTTTTTTTTTTTTCCAAAATGGCCGAAATTCTCGGGTTCCTCGGGCGTGGCAGGGAGGGACATCGCGAAATTCTCGGGTTCCTCGGGTTTGGCAGGGTATGAGTTAACATTTTCATGAATACTTTATGGTTCCTATCGCTAGTTAAAAATTGCCTTTCAATCACCATTGTATGCGTTTTGTCGAAATTTGGTCCAATTTATTTTAAAATAAATGATAAAGTTGTGGGGGGCGTGGCCAAATAAACTGATACCAGCCGGCTGTGTTCTTCTTCGTGTGCTGTATTTCGGGAGGCTCCGACCACATTCTCCCAATTATCCCTGCGGTTGCGCGTGACCGATGGCAGCCAATAGCATCCTTTGGTGCCTTTACAATCTATGATGGCAACACCCATGCCAAGGACCCATATTGTGTCATTTGCGCTGCATAGAAACCAATGGCTTCACTTTGTCCATATATTTTATACAGTCTATGATTTCTACTGTACACAGAGAGGGAAATTCTTTCAACATAAGATGCTGCATTCAAGTTCAGGAAAGTTTGGACAAGGTTTGAATGCTGCCTTCAGGTATGGCAGGGAAAGGGGGGCATTTTGCATTTCTTTCACCATAGTAAAAACTGCGTTCATTGTCTGGAGAGGGCACTTTTTTTTTTACAGACGGGTAAAAGGGCAGGGGTTCAAGCCCCCTTTGATGTCTATATGTGCACTTGCCTGCTCTCTCTCTCTTTCTCTCTCTCTCTCGCTCTCTGTCTCTCTCTCTCTCTCTCTCCCCCTCTTTCAGTTTTGCACTGGGAAAAAGGAGGGGTGAGCCATGTTAGCTGGGGCTCACTCCCTCCCTCCCTAGTTTTAATCAAACCCCACAGTCTTGCTTTTTAGCGAGTGGGAACACGGCCAGCCAAGGATTGATTTAGGGTGCCGGGGCGATGTGGGTAAATAGAATCGTTTTTCATGCCCCCCCCAACCCCCCACCCCCCGCTCCAGCTCACCGTTGACTGTTAGACCTTATATCAGAGGCAGAAGTTGCTGATTTCACTGAACTATCAGCTGTGCACGAGGGAGCCAAGCTGAAGCTACCTCGTAATGAAATGTGCACACGCTGGCTGTTTTTTCGAGGGTTTTGCTGAATGTCTGTGGCTTCATAATGGCAAGGGGAGACAAGACAAGAGTCTCACAATATCCAGCCTAGAGCTTCCAGGATAGCTCTGAACGTGTGAAGGTGCTCGCTCGGGACTTTTACCTAGACGGCACAGGTTTTACATTTTTTTATGAAAGGGAATAAATTATTTGGATTGCAGCGAGAACAATAAAAAAAAGAAAATCACTTCCGAGATTCAATAGGCCTATGGCAGTGAGTATTTTATTTTAATATTTATTGGAAAGGGACAATGCTCATGTATCAAGATGAATTAAAATGTGAAATGTGCCACGTTTTGGCTAATTTTCATCTGCAGTCCGGACAGAAAGTAACAAGATGCTATCTGCAAATATGTTCTACTTACGTCATGTTCTTGCACTTGTTTCTGTCGTATCGTGGTGTCATTGGCGTCATTTATGAAGTAGGCTGCCAAAGCAGCATGCTTTCAGAGGAGAGGAACTATGTGGTCTGTGAGATCTGTGCTGCTCAAAGTGGGGTCCCCACTGGGGGGTTCCAGAGGGTCCCCAATCACCTATTTCAAAATAGCCGATCTTGGGATGTGTCACCTGGTGAGCTTGCAGATCTTGAAAGAATTGGGAATGTTTGAAACATTTTTAACAACGCAATCTATATTAATTTGGGGGTCCTTGGTCATGGAAAAGTTTGAGAAACAGAGCAGAGAAAAAAAAGAGCAGCTCTGATGCTTCAGTGGTGTGAGTGAGCCTCTGTGGGGCCCAGGGTTTGAGTCCATTCAGGGGCGTCACACAGGGGGGGGGGGGAGTGGGACTGAGTTACTAGGGCCCAAGGTGGAGGGCCCAATGTTTTACTTTAGCTATTGAAAAATAGCAGATATACAAGCTAAAAACTTGGCACGAGTGCCGTGCTGTGAGCGATCTGCTATTTTTGAAAAGTCGTGAAAATGTGTGCAAATCTTCGAATATTATGTATTTTTTAACCTAACATTTGTAACTAAAATGTTGCATCTGGGGGGTCCCTGGAACTAAATATTTTGAGATGGGGGTCCGTGGCTGAATACATATCATTTTGGGGGTCTGTCACTTGAAAAAGTTTGAGCACCACTGACATAGAAACATAGGTTTTTCAAAAAAACCTTAGAAGGATTTGAATTATTCAAAGATTTGCACACATTTTCCAGATTTTTCAAAATAGCAGATCTACAAGCTCGCAGTGCCGCGCTGTGAGCTTGTATATCTGCTATTTTTCAATAGTTAAAGCACAAAATACTGCGTAATAATGCGTTCCCAATGGGGTGCCCGCAGTGAATCTTTGTACCCAGGGCCCAGCATTTGGTGCGACACCCCTGAGTCCATTCAAGCTCCATGGCCTACTGATAATTATCCACACTGTGCCGTCAGGCCCACAGGGCTGTCATCTGAAGTTGGGGAAAGTCCCAACTTATTATTCCTATCCGACCCGGGTCTCCTTTTGAATAAATCCCCTGAAATGTAACCCAAGCCGCCAGGCCTTGATGTCCAACACAATACTGGAAGATACTCATCTCCGCATCTATGATGCAGGATCCGTAGCAAGCATCACAGTGGTGTTAAGTAACTTACAAGTACGTTTGCTCAAGTACCGTACAGTGTTGTTGAGGTACTTTTTACTTTGCCGGAGTATTTCCATTTTCTGTACTTCTACTCCACTACATCTCAGAGGGCCATATTGTACTTTTACTCCACTACAATTATTTGAAAACTTGAGTTACTGGTTAATGGCTGATCTACAAGCTCTTTTCTCAAGATCTTTATACATTTGAAAACTTGTGAAACGGGACATTCTGCTTCTGCAAAATGAGTACTTTCTACTTTCGGTAGTGCTGTACATACATTTGGATTCTGATAAATCTTTACTTTTACTCAAGTAAATGTTGAATTTACGGACTTTTACTTGTAACAGCCGTTTCTACATTGCAGTATTGATACTGCAATGTACTGGTCCAGGCGCATACCACTTAGGCATTGTGAGCTTGTAAATCGGCTATTTCCACTATCAATGTTCTTTTTTAAGTATAAAGTTGTCAAATATGTCAGTAATATCTTTGTGTATTTAGGTTATGTGTCATATCTACCATGTGCAACTTCAAAGCCTAAAATCCTAACAGAAATGTATTTGTCAACGACAAAAACACAATTAAATCGTTAATCGCAATTAGTTCAGTGACAATTAATTGTCATGTAAAATGTCATAATCATGACAGCCCTAACTTGGACTGACTCTTGACGTTTTTGTCTCCCTTCCAGGGTCCACCTACAGCGTCTTGTCCACGATGCCGTCGGACTCTGAAAGCAGCAGCTCCCTCAGCAGCTTAGGTGAGTCCAGCGCTCGTGGTTTATGTGGACGGTATGGATTACATTATCGGACCATCAAAGAAATGTGTTTTTTACTTGCCGATAAAGAGGTTGATGGTTGCATGCTATCAGTGAACATATTTATACTCGACTGCAGTGGAGGAAAAGTACTCAAATTTCTTACTTAAGTGAAAGTATCAATACTGCAATATAGAAATACTCTGTTACAAGTATTCAAAATGTACTTGAGTAAAAGTATTGGAATTTGTAAATACTCAAGTAAATACAAATACCTCAAAGCTGTACTTAAGTACAGTACTTAATAATAATAATAATAATAAAACTTTATTTGTATAGCACCTTTCATGACATGAAATGCAGCTCAAAGTGCTTTACAGAGCATAAAATGAAGCACACGTGCTTAACAGAGAAAAAGTAAAATAGAAATAAAAAATACATAAAAAAGAGATAAGTAAAATGATTACAATAAAGCAAGAAAAAATAAAAGCATAGAACATTGAAGAACAATTTCAGAGCCGTGCGGACGTCAATAGCAGCATAGGGATTAAAAAATTTAGCTAAAAGCAAGAGTAAAGAAATAGGTCTTGAGCTGTGCTTTAAAGCTATCCACCGAGGCTGCCTGTCTTAGGTGTAGTGGTAGTTTATTCCAAGCTGTCGGTCCATAGAAGCAGAAAGCTGCTTCACCATATTTTTTATATGTCATTGTTGGCACCTCAAGTAGGTCTGCACTAGAGGACCTGAGTGGGCGGGTTGGAACATATCTATGCAGGCAGTTATAGAGGTACGAAGGTGCCAGACCATTTAGAGCTTTATAAACAAGTAAAAGAATTTTAAAATCAATCCTAAAAACAACCGGGAGCCAGTGTAGCGACGCTAAAACTGGAGTAATATGTTCTCTTATCTTAGTTTTTGTTAAAACTCTGGCTGCTGCATTTTGAACAAGTTGTAATCTGTCAGTTGTTTTCTTTGGCAGACCAGAGAGAAGTGCGTTGCAGTAATCAAGCCGAGAGAAGACAAAAGCGTGGATCAGCGTTTTTGCATCGTTCAGCGACAGATAGGCTCTAATTCGCGCAATATTTCTAAGGTGAAAGAAGGCAATCTTCGTGACATGATTAATGTGTGTATTAAAATTTAATTCAGCATCAATGATCACCCCCAGGTTCTTAACAGAGGTGTTATTTTCTTTAGCCAGGTTACCAAGTCTATTTATTATTGATTCTCTCTGGGCAGTAGAACCTATTATGAGAACTTCTGTCTTGTCCTCATTTAGCTTGAGAAAGTTCTCACTCATCCAGCATTTTATGCTGGACACGCACGTCAGCAATGGGTCTAGAGCACAGGGGTCGTCCGTAGCCACCGAAAGGTACAACTGGGTGTCATCAGCATAGAAATGGAAATTCACACCGTGAGCGGAAATAAGTTCTCCCAGCGGCAGTATATAGAGGGAGAATAATAAAGGACCAAGAATCGAGCCCTGTGGAATACCAGAGCAGATGTTGTGTTTGTTTGACTCGAAGTCAGCTAGATTAACAGAGTAGCTTCTGCCTGTCAGATAAGAGCAAAACCAGGACAGAGCTGTACCTGACAGTCCTACCCAGTGTTCGAGACGTTGTATTAGAATTGTATGGTCAATTGTGTCAAAAGCCGCCGATTGGTCCAGCAGTAGGAGAACGGACACATCTTTGTTATCAGCAGCCACCCTAAGATCATTAATAACTTTTAAAAGTGCAGTTTCTGTGCTGTGTCCTTTCCTGAAGCCGGATTGGAATTTGTTGTGCACCTTATTGTTCTGCAGAAACACATCCAATTGATGAAAGATAATTTTTTCTAGGACCTTGCCCAGAAAAGGCAAATTAGAGATGGGTCGATAATTATCCAGCACGGACGGGTCAAGGTTGGGTTTTTTGAGTAAGGGTTTAACTACAGCCGTTTTCAGTGAGTCTGGAAAGACACCTGATTGTATAGAGCTGTTTACTATTTTTAGGATATCTTCAATAACACAGTCTACAACCTCTTTAAGAAACGGCGTGGGTATTGCATCCAGCGAGCAAGAAGACGATGTCATTTGCGATATGGTTTTACGAAGTTCCTCTTCATCAATTGCACGAAATGATACTAGGCTCCCCCTAGATTTACTTAGTTCCTTTACACCGCTGCTTGACTGTGGCTCCAGGTTTAGCCTCTTGAGCACGTGCAAGTGATTACACGGATGTGAAAAGGATTTAGAACCCCCCCTTCCACACACACACACACACACACACACACACACACACACACACACACACACACACACACACACACACACACACACACACACACACACACACACACACACACCAGACCTGTCATTCTCAGGGTGAGGGACTTGACACTGGCGCAGTCCATTGCAAAAGTGAACAGGACTCTGATGCAAAAAACTTAATTTTAACCATGTTAGTCTCAATGACAACACACAGCATTGGTTCTGGTGACGGATATTGTCCTTCTATTTTGTGAAAGGGGCTGTGATGTTTCAATTACTTTCTTCTTTTATTTTTTGGAAAAAAAAATTGAAAAAAAAAGGAATTGAAAATACACAGCCCCCTCACACATTAGAACCTTGAGTAGCCCATGCCATCAGTGACATAGTGTTGAACCCTCATGAGTAGTAAGCCCATGCCATCAGTGACATGCTGACACCCGCAGGTACCTCGGGTCAAGCCTCGTCCCCTCCCCCCGCCCACATGGAGGGCCACCAGGTCAACGAGAAGATGGACACGCTGCTGTTCCAGCTGCGGCAGGTGACCCGCGAGAGGGACGAGCTGCGCAAGAGGCTGGCCCTCTCCTCGCCCGGAACCACCTTCGACGACTGCAGGTCGGTGTCCTGAGACAGTGTTTCTCAACCTGTGGGTCTGGACCCACAGGGGCGTCCCCAAATTATTTTTATTTAAAGTTTACGTTTATAGAGGGTATACATTATGCACATTTCTAAAGTGACAATTTAAGGACTTTTTAACACCTCTAAAATTACAATGAAACATTGGCCAAATTGTGAAAATAGCTGATCTACATGCTCACCGTTGCGAGGCGTTGTGATCTGCTATTTTCACAACTGAACTATGTTATATAAAATGTAATGCCTCAACTCTTAGTGCTCGTCAGGGTGGGGGGTCCCCAGTTAATATATGATTATTTTGGAGATCACGGCCTGAAAAGGTTGAGAACCACTGTCCTAAGAAATGTTTCAGTTAGGGACTGGACGATAAGCGTTATCATTTATCGCTATAAAAATAAATAAAAAACTCTCACAATAATTGTATCGTGGAGATTTAAATGTGTCGTGAAATTATCCTCCGTCAAGTCCGTCATGCACTGGAATCAATTCACCTTTTATTTGCAGAGCTGCATATATGGTACCGTTTAAACCCTCGGTTTTACCAAACAATTGGTAAAACGGACCTGGAAATAACATACTTTATTGTCTTTTTTTCCACTCTCTACCAAATCTCTTTGCCAAAAAACATCTACAAGCTCACTCCGCGAAGATAACTTTGGCTATTTATGGCCAAAGTTCTCCAAATATGGATGCTAGGGATTCAATTGGTTAATATAAAAAATGAGAAAAAAAAGAGTTTCTATCCCACAAAGATTTGGAGGTCCCCCTGTAGTAACTCTGGGGACCCCCTGTTGAAGACCCTACTAAAGAATATATTTCAGTACAGCACTACATGTACTTTCTTTTCTGTCCGCCACTGCCCTTCGCACACAAAAAAAAGAACTCGAAGCAACCAGAGTAGGTTACTTGCCGCGAAGTGCTTTGCAAGTAATGCTCAACCCCGTAACACAGGGGGTATAGCATGCAACTTTAATGACACACCACTTACTGTAACACAGCGTTCCCAACGGCGCAACACGCTATGCTTTTATCTCACTTACACCAAGACCCCCTCTTCTTCACATGTGACTCCCCAAGGTCAAGGTCGAGTTGACTTAAGGGTGCGTTCGAAAATGCGCACTCAGCGCACTGGTGTGCCATCTGTTTGTTCTTTTATTCGGTGCACTCGGTGCGTTCACTGCGTTGTCCTTCGACCCGGTGTGCTCAGTGCACGCACTAACCGACCAGTGTTGTTTTTTACATCAAATTTTGATTTAGTTTTAGTCATAGTCTCTTGAATAAAAATGTCATTTAGTTTTAGTCAAGATTTAGTCACCTGAAAAGTTTTAGTTTTAGTCTAGTTTTAGTCGACTAAATATCATAAGATTTTAGGCGACTAAATCTACAGTTGATTTAGTCAACTAATGTATTTTGGCAGGCCTTGATGGCATCGTAATGACTGGTTTTACACTTGGTTGCGTGCTGAAAATAGCAGATCTACAAGCTCACAACGCGTCGCAGACACCTGAGAGCAACCAAACATAAAATGACTCTCTTCTCTACCAGTCCCTCCCTAAAGTTTTAGTCTAGTTTTTATTTTGTTGACGAAATTGTCAATATATTTAGTCTTAGTTTTAGTCATCACAGCTTAGTTTTTATTTTGTTTTTATTTTGTTTTCGTCAGTGAAAAAAACGCAGTCGACAAACATTTTTCGTCATAGTTTCAGACTGAAAAAGGGCACAGCTGCTTCTTAACTGGTCGTTCGTAAATAAGCCACACTGAATGCACTCTACAACATCACCGACCACTGCACTCACTACACTGAGCATTTCTTTCTGAATGCACCCTAAAGTAAACCAAATACTGTTATTTTAAATAGTTTTTAAAATAACAAAAAGGGGAAGGTTTTGGGAAGGTTTCCACCCGACAATTACGATAGAGCAGTGGTCTTCAACGTTTTTAGGCTGAGGACCCCTTAGTTGAGAGACAGATGAAGCAGGGAGCCAGGGACCCCCATAACCTTTTCATAGATTTCGTATCGTTTCATTGTTTGACAGCACAATTGTCAGTGTCATTTTGGATTCATGTCAATTTGTGTTTTCAGATATTTAACCACTTGAACCGTCAATACTTAATAAACTTGACCTTTCACTCTGTACTTAGTCTGCTCTTTTTCCCCTCTGCACCAAAGCTCTTTGCCGAAAATAGCCAATCTACAAGCTCACAACGGTGAGCTTGTAGATCTGCTATTTTAGGCAAAAGTTCTCAGAATATGGATGCTAGGGTTCAAGTGTTTATTATAAAAAAAGGAGAAAAAAAGTTTCTATCACTCAAAGATTTGGAGGACCCCCTGTAGTAACTCTGGGGACCCCCTAGGGGTCCCGGAACCCCTGTTGAAGACCCCTGCGATATAGAGATAAAAAATGTCAAACATTGATTCATCTTCCTCTGTGTGTGCTCTGTGTAGACCCAACTCCAAGGCGGGCCACGACTACGAGCGTCTGAAGCTGCAGTGCATGAAGGCCATGGCGGACCTGCAGTGCCTGCAGTCGCAGCACAGCAGCACGCTGAAGCGCTGCGAGGACGCCGTCAAGAAGGCCGACTTCTACCAGTGAGTACCGACCGCCACCGCTGCCGCCGCCCCGGCCCGAGCCTCATCAATGTTTCAGCGGCTGACGCAGCTTTTGGGGTTTGCATGTTTGTTCCACACAAATCATGCCTGCGGGGTCGTTTTAAGCTGCTGCGTTTGCATGACACGTTCGCAGCAACAGACTGCAACAAAGGAAGTTGTGTGTGTCTGTGCATGTCTATCTTTACAGTTTACAGTTTAGGCATTTAGCAGATGCTTTTAATCCAAAGCGATTTACAATAAGCAGATAATACATCACTATAATAAACAAGATAACATGTCAGAACATCAACAACATTATAACAATTGCATATCAATATCAATCTAAAAAACAATATAATCAGTAAAGAAAAAAAAAGAAAAAGGATTCTAAAAACCTAAAAAACAAATGCTATCTGTGTGTGTGTGTGTGTGTGTGTGTGTGTGTGTGTGTGTGTGTGTGTGTGTGTGTGTGTGTGTGTGTGTGTGTGTGTGTGTGTGTGTGTGTGTGTGTGTGTGTGTGTGTGTGTGTGTGTGTGTGTGTGTGTGATCTGTGTGCGTGCTAGGAGTGAAGCCGTTGTGGATGTCCAAATGCCTCTCAGTTAAGCCATCAAATCCCTCATCTTATCTTAATAAAAGAAGATTAGATTTCATATAAATATATATATGAGATGAGACAGTGTGTCTCGTACTATAAACGCTCATTATATCTGTCTGTATGTCCGTCTATTGTTCGTGAATGTATCTCAAGAGCTTTCCGACCGTCCGACTTGGAATATCTGAAGTATAAAAATGGGGTTAAAGTGTTTAACACATCATTTTGGGGGTCCTTGACATTGAACACGTTTTGAGAACAACTGGCGTAGGAACCAACAGCTGGCCTCAATGCAAACAGACTGATGAGGGATTATCGCCACGTTTAAGCCTCTCCCTCTGATTGTGTGCATCAGAAACAAGGCCTTTATTTACTGCTACCACGTTTGCCTCTGGCTTTTTAGATTAATTGAATGATAATCAAAAATGATATAATAACATCGACAATTAATCAATTTACCTCCTAAGCCCGATTTTACACTTGTCGACTTGTCGTGCAGAAATCGTCAAAATAGCAGATCTTGCACCCATAATTTCCCGGGGTAAGTGGTGGTGAGTGGAAGTCATTTATGTAATGTACCATAAATCACTACTTACACCCACAAGCCTGTTAGCCTGTAGGAAAGCAGTCATAACATAATAATCCATCTCTATAATGGTTTTACAGTTATACAGTAAGTTATCAGTTAAGCCATGGGTCTTCAACAAGGATTAATGGACCCCTAGGGGGTCCTCAGAGTTACTACAGAAAGTTTTTTTCTCCTTTTTTATATCAACCACTTGAAGCCTAGTGTCCATATTCTGAGAACTTTAGCCAAAAATAGCCGATCTACACAGCTCACAACGCCTCGCAGCGCGAGGCGTTGTGAGCTTGTAGATCGGCTATTTTCGTCAAAGAGCTTTGGTGCAGAGGGGGAAAAGAGCAGACCAAGTACAGGGTGAAAGGTCAAGTTTATTAAGTAGGCCTATTGACGGTTCAAGTGGTTAAATATCTGAAAACACAAATTGACATGAATCCAAAATACACTGATGATCGTGCTGTCAAACAATGAAACTATATGGAATCTATGAACAGGTTGTGGGGGTCCCTGCTTCATCTCTCTCTCAGCTAAGGGGTCCTTGGCCTGAAAACGTTAAAGACCCCTGCAGTAAGTTATCAGTTAAGCAGTATTGAGATCATGTTTTTACCGTTGCAGCGCCACTGACAGCAGCAATGCAGTTCATGTCGTCTGGGCATCACTGAGATTAGACCTTGAGTCAAGCAGGGAGTTGTAGCATGCTAGTAGAATAGGGTAGTGGTTCTCAACCTGTGGGTCGGGACGCCCAAGGGAGTCCCCATATTATGTTGGGGGGTCCCCAGATGATTAACTTAACGTGCAACATTGTTTTCTCACTCAACAGTAAACAAACCAACATAAGGTTTAAGTGTATAGAAGCTTAATGAACAATTGAAGGACTTTTTAATACCTCTAAGATGACAAATTAAACATGGTCCAAATTGTCAAATATTAGAGACAGAAATTGTGAAAATAGTTGCGAGGCGTTGTGAGCAAAGCATGTAGATCGGCTCTTTTCACAATAGAACCGTGTTAGAAAAAATGTAATTCCTCAACTCTTAGTGCTCGTCAGGGTGTGGGGGTCCCCAGTAAAAATACGATTATCTTGGGGGTCACAGCCAGCCTGAAAAGGTTGAGAACCACTGGAATAGGGGCAGTCGTTTCTGGAGCAGTTTCTTTGGTCTACAACAGGGTTCCCCAATAGGCGGCCCGCGGGCAATTTGCGGCCCACGGGGGGCTACTGTCTGCCCCACAGCAAGCAACCCCAGTAATAATGGTGGTATAAGAGCAGCAACAACACTGGTATATCGTCGTTGTCAGGTGGAAAGCTTGCATCTCCAAATTTGTATGTTCTTTCGCAAAGTAAAGCCCTGCTTCATCATCCAAGGCCGTCGCACAAAAGTAGTGAAAACAGCAGATCTACAAGCACACAACGCCTCGCACCCGCAAGGCGTTGTGTGCTTGTAGATCGGCTGTTTTCACTATAGTTTAAATCATTTTTAAAATGATAAATGCAAAACGAATGGTTTTGGACTTACAAGATTTTCACCCGACAACGACGAAAACTGTCGCAGTCGCTGGAGTAGCGGGAACACCGCCGTCGCCCCCTGCAATGTTGTGGCCCTCGGCTTGGTACCCTAGACATAATTCGGCCCGTGGGGAAAACTAATTGGGGAACCCTGGTCTACAATAATGGTATCCCATCCATCCCTCCCTGCCTGTCCACAGCACCCTGCACAGTCGGCAGCTGAGCGAGCAGGCGGGGCTGAAGGAGGAGCTGGAGGCCATGAGGCAGGACAACATGCAGCTGGCCAGGGAGCACAACCACGCCAAGCAGGCCTGCGAGGAGCTGAGGAGGCTGCACGACGACGACCAGAGAGAGGTGGCCGACATGAGGATGCTGCAGCAGCAGGTGATGATGAGGACCACCAGGGGTTGGGGTTGGGATGATCCATGAATTGGACGAACGTTGGGTCCAACGTTGAGCGACCGGAATCGGTTCCATCACATTTGGATGAAGCGGTCTATTTCACTCAAGTCAGTCAGTGGTTCTCAAACTTTAATTTCAAGGACCGCGTAAATCTGAGGTGCAGTACTCCGTACAAATTGTCTAATTAAAGGACAACTTTAGTTTTTTTACATCAAGGGTTCATATTTTAGATTGTAATTAAAGAATATAAAAGATGACTGTTATGACTGTTTTTATTCTTTTATTCTATTGTTTTAGAGATTCTTATTTCAATGGTTGAGGGCATGCGTGCAAGTGGCTAAATATGTAATTTTATACAGAATAAGCCCATTCCCAGGATACAACGCAAACTTTCATGGTTGGATGTGACTTATGGGGGCTAGACGTGTTACTGTAAATAGCAATAAAGAAACTGCTGGCTTATTGTGTCTAAAAAGACATATTTAGCCACTTGTGCGCATGCCCCACATTTTAGCACGGTAAATGCAATAAAACAATAGAACGAAGCAAATGAAAACATTTTAACACTCACTTTTCTCTAATTACAATCTAAAATATGAACCCTTGTTGTAAAAAAACAAAGTTGTCCTTTAACACAACTACTGCCTCTTAATCTGAAGGTTTGCTTGGTGCCTCGGTGCCACGCCGTTTCCTCCATAGGCCGCCGCTATTATTTTGAAGGGCTGGAAGGGGGTTGTTTTTGTTTTTTGGATTATCACTTGACGGCAACGATTACGTCATCTAGTCACATGACAGTGTGGGTCCAGAAGGGAAACATGGCTGCGCCCATCCCGAGTCTAGAGTGTGCAGAGTGGAGACCCCTCTTTGTATACAAATGTCTTTTATGAGTTATTGAAGTGTCTTTATGGGCCTCTCAATGGATTTACTATGGAGGAGCTTCACTTCGCGTGCACGCTCGACGTGCGTTGTAAACAAATCGCGGACATTACCGATGCGGGCGGGACCGGAGCGACGTACAGTAAGTAATAATATCTTTACTGTATATACAGTAAGATTGACAGTCCTCACCGTCAACGGCGCCATGGTATTAACCCTTTCAATGACGGTGAGCGTCGTCAACAGCAGCAGAACAGTTAAGAAAGTTTAGAAACAAGTATTTAGAAAAAAATATTAAGAGGGCCCCTTTTCTTTCTTTTTTTCCCTCCTAATTGTGTCGTTTATGCCAATTAATTTCTCCCTACTACACACGTCTGTGTAGCCACTGCTTATATAAAGACTTAATAATGTATAGACAGAAGAAAACACTGTGCTGTCTAGACTTTAGTAATTCTTTTTTGCACCCAGATGACCCAGAGTCTCTGTCTGAGAAGTGACGGCCCTCATGCTTAACATAGGTTTAAGCTTGTGAACTCTCAATAAATTAGTTAATTTAGCCTCTCTTTACCACTAGTTTATTCGTAGACATCAGTTAAGGCAGACTGGTCTCAGTCATGTCTCCATGTATAAGGAATTCTCTGAAATTGTAGACAAACGACCCTGACCATTATCAGGATCACCTCACATCAAGTTAGAACTTAGCCTAGTTGTAGCGTTTGCTGCTGTGCAGAATGCATTCTCTGCTACATTAACCCATTTAGACCTAGAAAGCCTACACGTTGTTATACCTTTCAATCCGGGAAAGCATCTGTGTCATTTTTAGATATTTCTATGTATATAGAAACATGATTATTATATATTTTTTTTAGAATAACATTTTTTATTTTTTCCACAATCTGAATGGGATATAGAAAGCTTTTTCTTGAAATAGAATGTGTTAAACTCAAGAAGGTCAGCTCATTAAATGTTTGCCATCTTATCTTATATTTACAAGTGGCTTAGAGGCCACGCCCACTTCAAGTACGGACATGAAGCCTCTTCAAGCACGGACATGAAGCCTCCACAAAACGGACATGCTTGAAGCCAAGCCAGCCCAATTCGCCCCCCGTCGCCATGGTGACCGCCCTTCATTGGCTCCCACACCCATCCCCCCAGGCTATGGGGCCTGCAGCAACATTCCAACACTCCCCCAGGCACAGGGAGGGGGATGTGCCAACAACTCCACTCATTTCCAACAACAACAGAAAGGCATCAACACCTACTGCGTCCGGCCGTCAAATATGTCCGACCGGAAACGTGCTGCGGCACAATAGTTCCGCCACAATAGTTCCGCCACAATAGTTCCGCCACAATAGTTCCCCCCCCCCCCCAATTTTTTTTTTTTTTTTTTAACTTTTTTTTTTTAACTTTTTTTTTCCTTTTTTTTTTTTTTTTTTTCTTTTTTTTTCCTTTTTTAATTTTTTTTTTTTTTTTTAACTAGATGTGAGCGGCCCGAAGGGCCGCGACCCTCTAGTAGCTTACATGGGGAATGTCTAAATGGAATTTTGATAAGGCTGGCAGGGAAGCTTGCCTCATTGTCTGAACAGGAGTGTTTATGAGTTTATAACAGCGTTAGGTAAACTACTATACCATTGCGTTGGCATTCAAATTGAGATTCAAATTAGCCCGGCGATGTCAATCCAAACTAGATCTTTATTGTGATGATGTTACCCTACAAGCCCATGTGCTGTAATGATTATCGTCCCATCCCAGCTATTTTTGAAAAATCGTGATCTTTCTTTTTTTTGCAAGTGTTTAAATCTTTTTAAAAGCGAACATTTGTAATTCAAATATTTGCTTCTGGGTGGTCCCTGGCACAACATTATGTTGAGTTGGGGGTCCGCGGCAAAATACATTTTTGGGGGTCCTTGACATGAAAAAGTTTGAGAACCACTGATTTAGAAGAAGGATTTAGAAGACATTTATAGACAATCAGGTCAAAAATATTCAAAGAAAAAAAAAGAAGAAATGGCAGTAATAGTTAAAGCATCAAATAAAGTTTAAAGTGGTTAAAATCTTAAGTGACACAGATTTAAATGTGATCTAGGTGATGCGGGAGGGCTCGTCGGACGCGGCGCTCGGCGGCCTCTACGACGCGGCCGTTGACCAGCTGGAGGCGCTGAAGAGGGACTACGAGGCCCTGCGGCAGCGCTACAACGAGCAGACGGCGGCGCACGGCGCCGACCTGTCGCGCCTGGAGCGCCAGGACGAGGAGAGCCGGCGGCTGCAGAAGCAGGCGGACGTGCTGCTGCAGCAGCGGGACGCCGCCATCCACTTCCAGCAGCAGTACTCCTCCTCGGCCAGGAGGTGAGGCTGTGGAGCACGTACTGTAGGCAGGGGTTACAGTTCTCAGTCCTGGGGGGACTGATTTCAGTCTTGAGGATTCCATAGGGGCTGTTTCTGAGATCAGTGCAGATCCGCGGTGTAGGAGTCAAAACGCTAGGCAAGTGATCTCCAAACTAAGAAGCAGTTATAATTTCAAGATATGAGTATTTGAATTGGCCAGACTAACATAGAATACAACAGAACTTCAGAAGATACTTCTATAAAATTAAGTATGGATTGGCACACACACATTCAGTGAAGGCAGTTCAGAACTTCAGGGAAACAACCCCAAATATTGGGACATATATCACATATTGGGACATGGTCTGACTCTGAATTACTCTGAAAATGCTAACCCCTGCGTAGGGCATGTAGACTAAACTTTAAAATTCCAAGGTCTCCCCTTAACTTTGACAGTGTAGAGTTACAGACTTGTATGGGTCAATTTAGCCTAGACTAGTCTGTACTCTGTTGCACCACCAGGTTCGACTCCACGCAGCAGGAGCTGTCCAAGGCAGCGTCGCAGAACAAGGAGCTGCAGCGTGAGATGGAGCGGCTGCAGTCGGAGGCCACGCGCCTCAAGACCCAGCAGCTCAAGGCGGCCAAGGACTGCGAGAAGTACAAGGAGGAGCGCGACTCGGTGTTCAACGAGTACCGGCTGATCATGAGCGAGCGGGACCAGGTGATCAAGGAGGTGGACAAGCTGCAGACGGGCCTGGAGGCGGCCGAGGCCAGGCTGAAGAACACGTCCTCGGAGAGGCGCGTGGCCGGCGAGGAGCTGGAGGCTCTGCGGCAGGTAAACCATGCAACCTGGTGCATGCCGGGAGGAGCAAGGAGGGGGGGGGGGGGGGGGGGAGTGGGACTGAGTTACTAGGGCCCAAGGTGGAGGGGCCTTATTTATTTATTATACTTTAGCTATTGAAAAATAGCAGATATACAAGCTCACAGCGGGCTTGTAGATCTGCTATTTTTGAAAAGTCATGAGAATCTTTGAATATACAGTATTTTCTGGACTATAAGGCGCACCTGACTATAAGGCGCACTGTCAATGAATGGTCTATTTTCAAACTGTTTTCATATATAAGGCGCACCTGACTATAAGGCGCACATAATAGACGATACCGTTGCGTTATGCATCAAACAGATGGAGCTGTGCTAAAGGGAATGTCAATGTCAATGAATGATCCATATATAAGGCGCACTGGACTATAAGGCGCACTATAGTTTTTTGATAAAATTGAAGGCTTTTAAGTGCGCCTTATAGTCCGGAAAATACGGTATGTATTTTTTAAGCGAACATTTGTAACTCAAATTTTGCTTCTGGGATGTCCCTGGAACTAAATATTTTGAGTGGCCAAATACATATCATTTTGGGGGTCCTTCACAATGAAACATATAGCAATAAGACTTCAAACATAGCCGATCTACAGTAAGAGCGAGATCATTTAGCGACCTACAACCGGGTCGCAACGTGGTCGGTAGTTTTCAGCGACCGGGTCGCAAAATAGAGCGACCGGGTCGCTAAATCGAGTGACCGGGTCGCTAAATCACCGACCGCGCCGCTAAATCGACCGACCCGGTCGCTAAATCTACCGACCTGCCTGCAGTTTTAGGTCGGTAGATTTAGCGACCCGGTTGGTACATCTAGTGACCCGGTCGGAAGATTTTGCGCCCTAGTCGGTCGATTTAGGGACCCGGTCACTTGCTTTAGCGGCACGGTCGGTGATTTAGCGACCCGGTCGGGAGGTTGCGTCGGCAGGTTAGCCTACTGAGGTTAGGTTTAGGGTGAGGGTTAGGGTTAGGGTTAGGGTTAGTAGCCCGGTGGTCGGTGGATAAGAGACCACCGGTCGGTGGATTTACCTACCCGGTCGGTGGATTTAGCGTCCCGGTCGGTGGTTTTAGCGTCCCGGTCGGTGGTTTTAGCGTCCCGGTCGGTGGTTTTAGCGTCCCAGTCGGTCGATTTAGCGACCCGGTCGCTGAACACTACCGACCACGTTGCGACCCGGTTGTAGGTCGCTAAATGATCTCGCCCTCTCTCCCGATCTACAAGCTCACAACATGGCGCAACAAAGATACAGTATTTGGTAGAGAGTGAAAAAATACGTTACTTCCAGGCCAGTTTTACCAATTATAGAGGGTTTAAATGGTAAAGGTGAATTGATCCAGAGGATGATTTCACAATAAATTCGATAATAACGATTACTGTCCCTTCCTAAAAACAGGAGCTGGGCTCAGCGCTGGTGGACCGGGACAGGGCCATCTGCGAGAAGAACGAGCTGCTGGAGAAGTACTGCCACGAGGTGAAGGACAAGGCGGAGGCCCAGAAGGAGCTGAGCCAGGCCAGCAAGGACCTGGAGATGGTCCGCGAGGAGCGCGACGTGGCCCGCAAGGAGAGGACCGAGGCCATCATCCAGAGGGACCAGCTGCTGCGAGAGTACTACCAGGCCAGACAGGTTGGTGCCCGAGTGTAGGGCAAGGAAGGGTCTTCAACGTTTTCAGGCCAAGGACCCCTTAGTTGAGAGAGAGAGATGAAGCAGGGATCCCCACAACTTCTTCATAGATTATATATAGTTTCATTGTTTGACAGCACAATCATCAGTGTATTTTGGATTCATGTCAATTTGTGTTTTCAGATATTTAACCACTTTAACCGTCAATACGTAACTTAGTCTGCTCTTTTTCCCCTAAAAGCTAAAAAACGTTTTTGCTGCTGCCTTTTATTGAGATAATCAAAAAGAACAATCATCATCATTCTTCTTCGTCTGTAATTTTATTCTCATCATTAGGAAAGGGCATTTTAATTATTATTAAAATGCCCTTTCCTAATGTGTTTATTTTGCTGTCTTAATGTTTTATGTGAAGCACTTTGAATTGCCCTCTTGAAATGTGCTGTGCAAATAAACCTTCCTTGTACACAACAGCAACAACAAACACAAATAGTTAATAGTTAATAGACACTTAATAGTCCAGGGGTGTTCAACTTTTTCAGGCCAAGGACCCCTTAGTTGAGAGAGAGATGAAGCGGGGACCCCCACAACCGTATCATAGATTCCATCTAGTTTCATTGTTTGACAGCACAATCATCGTGTATTTTCATGTCAATTTGTGTTTTCAGATATTTAACCACTTGAACTGTCAATAGTTATTAAACTTGACCTTTCACTCATACTTTCTTTTTTCCCCCTCTACACCAAACCTCTTTGCCTAAAATCAGAGTTCGAGTTATACTCCGAGAGCTATGGGGTCCCTCTAGCGGCGCCTAAGGCGCCGCCGAAAAATAGGGCCCCCATAGTTATGGGGGTGGCCCCCATAGTTATGGGGGACCTATTTTTCGGGTATAAAGTCGGCTAAAACGAGTATTTTCCTATATTAAATCATATTAAATCAGGTATTTTTGGTATATAGTCTGGATTTCTTGGTACCAACAGTCAGACAACAAGTGCCAGTTTCATAAAATCATTCAGTTCCCAGAGCTTTTCAGTTAATCTACTTAGTTACTTTACACCACTGTCTACAACAGCAAGCAAACATTTTAGCCCGTGAACCTGTCTACAACAGCAAGTATGATGGTTCCCAAACTTTTTAGCCCGTGAACCAAGAGACATTACTACCTTGTACCAAACAAGTAGTGAAAATAGCAGATGTACAAGCTCACAACGAGTTGCTTCGCACTGTGTTCAGTGCGTTGTGACCCATACAACGTGTCCGCCACATCGGTCCAGACCCCAGTGTTAGGAAACAGCTAGCCTCGGAAACCCAGGCTTCATTGGCGATGGTTCTGGTACACCATAGCCATTAGCCACTAGCTAGCCCAAACGTTAGCCTAGCCAGGCAGCACAGCAGCATAACATAGCATTCATTCATCATTACAAGTCTATAGCCACGAGCCCACGACTCACCAGTGAGGACGCCAGGGCTAGCAGAGGGCGATGTTTAATCCCTTCATAGCCTAGGTTGTGTTGTCTTGGTGTTCTGTATATTCCTTTATGGCCGTATTGTTATAATCCACCGAGTCCATGACGCATCAGTTACGCACGGAGAGACAGACGTTCAGACAAGTTAAAAGGGAAGTCCTTTGAAAGCCATTTCCTCTCTGAACAGTGCCCAGAAGCACATTTCAAAACAAGAGCCTTTCTTTTTTTTTTTTGTCTATACACTCGATCATTCAACACATGTTTATTTTGAAATTGTACTGGAAATAGAAGTAGCCAATAGCTCCTACTTCACGCCACTGATGTCAGAGCCTCTACTTGCCGATCGGCAATATTTTCCCCCCCAACCCCCCTTTAGGGGGTGCGGTGGGACGTGGGGGAGGGGGTGCGGCCGCACCCCCAGCACCCCTACTTCCCTCGGGTATGGTCTTGCTAAGACAGCGTTGTTTTGTTTGGTTGTTTTGTTGCTCTCCGGCGTGTCCGCCTTCCTTTGCCGTCCGGGCCGTGGCTAGAAGTGCAAAGACTCGATGCAGTGGTTCCTAGCTTAGCCTATGCCCAGGCCATGGCGAGACCACGCAGCTGGGTAGGTCTGCATCCAGAAAGGTAGGAACCATTGCAGCGAGTGTGTTATAACCCGGACGGTAAAGGAAGACTCACACCCCACATTAAATGCGCCTGATTTATAATAATAAAATTAATAGTAGGATTAAACGGTGTGATGTCATTGTTCAGTCTTACTGTCTAACATGTTTATTTAGTATATCTAGTTAACATAAATAATATAAATTCTTCCAATGGAACATAAAAAAAAAAAAAAAAACGAAAAAAAAAAAAAAAAAAAAAAAAAAACACACTTAGAAAAAAAGAGACCCCAAAAGGGGTTGTTGACTATGGGGTCCCAGACTTTAACTATGGGAGCTAAGACCCCACTGGCTCCCACATAACTCGAACTCTGCCTAAAATAGACGATCTACTAACTCACAACGTCTCGCAGTGTTGTGAGTTTGTAGATCTGATATTTTTGCCTAAAGTTCTCAGAATAAGGACACTATAGGGTTCAAGTGGTTAATATAAAAAAGGAGAAAAAACTTTCTATCACACAAAGATTTGGAGGACCCCCTTTAGTAACTCTGAGGACCCCCTAGGGGTCCCGGACCCTTTGTTGAAGACCCCTGCACTAGTCAAAGTAAAATGTCATGATGGTGACAGTCCTACTGGTTGGCTGCCAGACAGACAGATGTGTCACTAGACTCACTACCAACGGAGGGGATTGATTAATTTTCTCCACTGACCAGTTAATCCCTTCATCCCGTCTCATATCGGGAAAAAGGGAGGGTAACCTCTCACAGCTGCTGGCTTTTCACCAGCCCTTCCCACCATGCTATTCACCAGCAGCAGCACGTACCACTAGTCAGCCTCCGAGTACAACTTTGATGTGTACTTTACCTCTATACTAACTAGCTTTAGTTACTAGCTGCTTTACAGGTGCAGATCATTAGTTATTCATCTATTATGAATGAAAGTAGCTATGGAAAATAGGCAAAGTATAAAATAGGGCTTATGTGGTTAATTATTGTGGGCTCGCCTGAAAGGCGAGACCAGTTTGTTATCTTCATTATTTATAGAGTGAGTTCCGTCGTGTGAGTTCCGTCGCAGACAATACAAAGGCAGGGCCTTTAGCCAATGAGGTGCGGAAAATCTGGGAGTGGTGTTAGCTGGAGTATTGGTTGAGTTTCACATGACAGCACGCTGCAGAATATAGTACGAGTGAGCCCACACTGTTTCGTAGGAACATTATCTCTAGTCTATAATTGTTGTCCAATAACCTAATATACTGTATATGATTCTGTAAAGGCCTGCATAACGAGTGCTTTCACGTTTGCTAGTTCGAGTATATTTTGATGCTGATAACTCGTGTGCTTTGGTTTAAGCGAATGCAAGGACTTTTTACTTGTAACAGAGCATTTTATTACCCTGTGGTGTTTCTACTTACAAGTCCAATAGCCGAGTACTTCTTCTTCCACCACCAGTCAGCCACTACGCGGTACATTAGTGCGCAGACATCTGTTTCCAGAGGAAAGTAATGGGCTGTCCGCTCTGGCCGGCTGGAGACCGGAGGATCGCTGCATTAGGAAATTAACAGCGTTAAGCGGCAAACTGGCCTCTTCTGTCTGTGAGACAAGAGAGCGAGGCACAATAAAAAATTATCACTGCTGTCGGGAAGAAAGCTTGTATGTCCTGAACGTTCCTTTTTTTCGTTATAAAAATATGTATATGAAATAGAGAAAATAGCCGATGTGAGCTTGCAGTTAGTTGTATTACGAAGTAAGGCTTTAATTTACATGGAAAAAGTCCAAATATGGAGATGCAAGGTTTCTGCTCGACAGCTAAACGGAATGTGCTGCCTCTGAAGGGGATAATTAAACCTGTCCGCATTAAAACGGCAAATCTAATTGAATTGATTTAGCCCTGGACATTACTCATGCTGCAATATGACTCAGTTGTTAATCACGGAGGACTAACGGTTTCTGAGCTTGTAGAGAAATATAATAATAATGTAATATATATTTTTTGTAATATCTAATCCTTTACGAATCCAAATCCCTTTTCAGTCATCCTGGTCTTTTCATAATCAGCTCTCCCTGTGTGTGTGTGTGTGTGTGTGTGTGTGTGTGTGTGTGTGTGTGTGTGTGTGTGTGTGTGTGTGTGTGTGTGTGTGTGTGTGTGTGTGTGTGTGTGTGTGTGTGTGTGTGTGTGTGTGTGTGTGTGTGTGTGTGTGTGTGTGTGTGTGTGTGTGTGAAAAGAAATTACTTACAATGACTGTAGTGATGTATGATCCACATTATGTGATAAACATGGCTATCTTGTTGTTGCTGGTTTGGAAAGCACTCACAATAATCGTATCGCAGAGATTTTTATATATTGTGAAATTGTCATCCGTCGTCATACAATGGTATCAATTCACCTTTGATCAACGTAAACCCTCTACAATTGGTAAAACACACCTGTAAACATACTTGATAGTCTTTTTCACTCTACCAAATCTCTTTGCCAAAAAATAGCCGATCACCAAGCTCACCACACGTTGCGATGCGTGGTGAGCTTGTAGATTCTGCCCCAAAATATGGATGCAGGAGTTCAAGTGGTTGATAAAAGTGGCATTTTAAGAGTATCAGGCATATTTTGATTATCGCGATAATATCATAAATCGCAATTTCTTTTATCACAATAATCTTAACACAGGGGTCTTCAGCAGGGGGTCCGGGATCCCTAGAGGGTCTTCAGAGTTACTACAGGAGGTCTTCCAAATCTTTGAGTGATAGGAACCTTTTTTTCTCCTTTTTTATATTAACCACTTGAACCCTAGCACCCATATTCTGAGAACTTTAGCCAAAAATAGCAGATCGGCTATTTTCGGCAAAGAGGTTTGGTGTAGAGGGGGAAAAGAGCAGACTAAGTACAGAGTGAAAGGTCAAGTTTTATAAGTATTGACGGTTCAAGTGTTTAAATATCCGAAGACACAAATTGACATGAATCCAAAATACACTGATGATTGCTGCTGTCAAACGATGAAACTATATGGAATCTATGAAAAGGTTGTGGGGGTCCCTCCCTGCTTCATCTCTCTCTCAACGTAGGGGTCCTTGGCCTGAAAACCTTGAAGACCCCTGTATTCTTAATATGTCATTGTCATAATGGTCCCATCCCTCCAACCTCTACATGCTCTCCTCCACCTCTCCGCCCACAGAAACAGGACTGCGCCACGCTGGACATGGAGCGGGCCAACAAGGAGATGGAGGGGCTGAGGAAGCAGTACGAGGCCATCTCCCAGGAGCTGAAGGAGGCCTCGCAGGAGGCCGAGGTGGCCAAGTGCCGGCGGGACTGGGCCTTCCAGGAGAGGGACAAGATCGTCCAGGAGAGGGAGAGCATACGGTAAATAATGCCTCGTGGTTTGCTGCTTTGGTTTGCGCATCGGGTCGGCACCGAAAATAGCCGACCTGCAGGAACTTGCATATGCCATATACCAGGGGTTTTCAAAGTGGGTGACAGGGCACCCTGGGGTGCTGTGATGCCAGTCCAGGGGTGCCGCGAGATAATTTGATAATATTTGGAATTCATCAATATCACTACATCAATATCACTTCATTATGCTTAGTAAAACAGACCTGATTTGCACTGTACTTGATGAGTTCTTTTTCCATCTACGACAACTCTCTTCACCAAAAATAGCAGATCTACAAGCTCACAACGCGTCACGTTGTGACACGTTGTGACACGTTGTGACACGTTGTGAGCTTGTAGATCGGCTATTTTTGGTGAACCTTCCCCCCAGAAAAGGCATGCTGGGGTTCAAGTGGTTAAACGTCAAGTATAACGTTATTTTCAGTCAGTTCTGATGGAAACGGATATTTCTCCAATAGGATGTAAGATTCAAAAAATTAACAGTGCAATTCAGGGGTGCCGTGGATGAAAATGTTATTTACAGGGGTGCCCTGAGTCAAAAACGTTTGAAAACCCCTGCCATATACGATCTAACGCGACAAATGCCTTCTAAAATGTTTTCCCAAACATTTCATTAGGATTTGGTCAGACTTTAATCCATGAGCATGTGTTGTGTCCGTCAGCACGCTGTGTGACAACCTGCGGCGGGAGCGAGACAGAGCGGTGAGCGACCTGGCGGACGCTCTGAGGAACCTGGACGACATGAGGAAACAGAAGAACGACGCGGCAAGGGAACTCAAGGAGCTGAAGTGAGTAGCAGTGGTGCTTTGGGATTTTCTTTTCAGGGCGGACGGTCATTTATTGACGTCACGTGCACGCGCCTCAAGAGGCTATTTAGATATAAAGGATGTCAGCAGATCTAATGGTGGGAAAACAATAGTTTTCTAGTCTTAATTACATTTGCATTGTTACTTAAGATTTTATGTTCTACTGTCTTTTAATTCATTTAGAAAATACAGCCCTGCAGTAGTCGAGAGAAACAAAGTTTGCCTTGAACGAATCTCAAACACTAAATACCACAGTAATGGAGCCATGTATGAGGACACACACACATCGACACATGCACATGCAGTCACAGCTGGAAACCTAGGTGTTAAAGTAGGCTATATATCACACATTCACCACTAGAAATCTGTTATGCAAAGTAGTAGCCACTGATTAAAGTATAGCTTGTAGTTATCGCGGATTCGCGGGGTGGGGGGTTGTCGCGGCTCTCGCGGGGGGTATGCACTCGTTTACACGCTCGTGCACCGTTCGGTGCCGTCCGTGCGTCCGTGTGGGAATTTATTGACCACACAGCGTCCGGTCGCGTCCGGCCTCCAAAGCGCTACTGGTGAGTAGACTCGCTTCTCGAGTTCTTAATTTTTATGCCATAAATGAAGCATTTCTCACTTATGTTCGCAGAAAGAAAAATGTATTCATGTCTTTTGTAATACTGTACAACCACACAAACAGTACAGTTCAGACCAGACCGGCTCTTTGGTGCCACCCAGTGGTGGCAATGGTCTATGTCACTATAGTATGGTGTGCATATTATAGAGTTTAGGGATGTGCGTTATGACTTTAAATCAATGCCATTATTATTTCAAACTTTCACCTCGATTTTACAATTAATGAACGATTATAAAACAAAACAGCGGGAAATGGGCGAACTACAAGCTCACAATGCGTCACGCTGTGAGCCTATTGTACAATGAAGTATAATTATCTGCTTAATCAAAATAATCGATTTTGTCGTTTATAAAAGAAATTGAATGGGTTATTGGTTCTAAATATGTTTTCAGTTTACTGTCCAGACCTAACAGAGTTGTAACCCTCCCCCAGGGAGAAGATGGAGGACCAGCTGGAGAATGAAGCACGGTATCGTCAGCTCATGGCCCACAGCTCACACGACTCCGCCATCGACACAGACTCCATGGAGTGGGAGACGGAGGTCGTCGAGTTCGAGAAGGACAGAGTATGAACCGCTCCGTTATCTTTTCCACAAAGTTCTTCGATTCAGGCCCGAAGGTCATACTGTGTGACTAGAGGTGTAACGATATAGTAACTGAATCGAAAAATCAATTTTAATTTGCAGTGATCTACTAGATCGTTTGCAAAAACAAAATATCGTACCGTTTTGTCTTATATCGCTTATTATTGAAGAGATTGAGATTAGGGAGATTCCTGTCACTGAACAAACGCTATAGCAATCTCACACTATAGACTAGAGCTTTTTGAACAGAAAAACGTGTGTTAACCAAAAAATACCTCTTACACTGCCTTTAAATCTGATGAGACACTAAAGCATGATTAAACAGAGCTTAACCATGGTTGTTCTTGTTTTGTCTTGTTTCAGGAGGACATGGATTTGAAGGCACTTGGGTTTGATATAGCTGAAGGGGTAAATGATTCCTATTTACCAGGAGACTGTGGCATTTTTGTCAGTAAGGTGGACAAAGGAAGTATTGCAGAGGGAAGATTAAGGTAAAACATCATGTCACTGATTCTCAACACCGGGTCCGGGGGCCAGGGGCGTCACAAGGGGTGGAAAAGTGGGACTGAGTTACCAGGGCCCAAGGTGGAGGGGCCTTAATTATTGTATGCTTTATCTATTGAAAAATAGCAGATATACATAGATCTGCTATTTTTGAAAGGTCGTGAAAATGTATGCAAATCTTTGAATATATGTATTTTGTAAGCAAATTATTTGTAATTCAAATTTTTCTTCTGGGGGGTCCCTGGAACGAAATATTTCGCGATGGTGGACCGTGGCCGCATACATATCATTTTGGGTGTCCTTCACATGAAAAAGTTTGAGCACCACTGACATAGAAACAAGGATTCCAAATTTTCGCTTGCACACATTTTCACGATTTTTCAAAAATAGCAGAACTACAAGCTCACAGCGCGGCACTCGGTGCTGCGCTGTGAGCTTGTATATCTGCTATTTTTCAATAGTTAAAGCACAAAATAATGCGTTCCCAGTCTAAATGGGTTAAACCCCCTCCCCATATGAAGAACATTCATGGGGGGCCCGCAGTGAATCCTTGTACCCAGGCCCCAGAATTTGGTGTGGCACCCCTGTACAGACCCATAAGAGACTTAAGAGTGCATTTGGAACTCTGGTGGCCCCCAGACCCGCCGTTGAGAACCAGTTCATTACATATCTCGGTGCACGGCTACAACATGGTTCTGCCCTTTGAGTCATTTCCCTCCAAAAAACATGATTTGTTTGTTGGCTGTCTCTCTCTCTACTTTTAGGGTGAATGATTGGTTGCTGAAGATAAATGACGTGGACCTGACCAATAAGGATAGAAAACAGGTAAATATCAGGCAAAAGCTTGGCCGCTGGAAAAGGTTAATTTTAAGAAGAGTTCACATATTTATTATTAATTTTCTTTTGTGTTGAAAACGTCCAATAATGAAATAAGGTGCTGTACTTACTCATTGGTGGAACTGGAATATGTATTTGAAGTGCCTCTGCTTTGCCACAAGATGGGGCACTTTCCAAATATTTTGTGTGGTCTCACTAGTATCCTTTTGCTCTGGTCCAGAGCATAAAAGGCTAAAAGACTAGATCAGGATTTCTCTGCCCCTACGATGGCTCAACTTCAGTCAAAATAAACTAAACTACTTCGCTATTCACCAAACCAAAGTTAGTTTTGCCTTGTTGAAAGTCTATTCTCCGCGGTGGGAAACCTCTCAGCACCCCACCCACTCTGTAAAATACATTATTTTTGTCGTGAAATAAAATGCACCCATCTCGAGCCGGGAGCGAGCCACCGCAGACACAAACCGGAAAGAAGCGGCGGTCGAGTTGGATGCGTTTTATTCTGTGACAAAAATAATGTATTTTACAGAGTGCAGAGAATAGACTTTCAACAACGCAAAGCTACCTTTGGTTAGGTGAGCAGTGAAGTAGTTTAGTTTATTTTGACTGAAGTTGAGCCCTCGTAGGGGTACAGAAATCCTGGTCTAGTCTTATATTCAGCCGCCTGAGGACCAGACACCAGAGCTAAAGTCCTTATACTTTGTCAATCAATGTATGGTTATTTTCTTTTCAAATAAACTGAACTAAAACTCAACTAAAAACAGGTAATCAAGGCGGTGCTCAGCGGAGAGGGAGTGATCAACATGGTGGTCCGACGGCGGAAGTCCCTCGGCGGGCGGATCGTTGCTCCCGTCCAGTTGAACCTCGTCGGTCACAAAGGTGGGCTGACCCCATGACATTGGTTCTCAAAGCGGGTTGATACATTGACAATTGCAGAAGTAATGGCTGTGTTGTCTTCCCATAATTAAGCCATTTAGGCCTGAATGCAAATCTGTGTGATGTTAGATTTGATCCACTTTAACAATTCAAAAATAGCAGATATACCGGTACCTGTACAAGCTCACGGCGCGGCACCGAGCTTGTAGATCTGCTATTTTTGAACAAACCGTGAAACATTTTGTGCAAGTCTTTGAATATTTTTTACCCCGATTCTATCAATGTCTTCTAAATCCTTCTAAATCGGTGGTTCTCAAAACCTTTTCATGTCAAGGACCCCCAGAATTACATGTATTTGGCCACGGACCCCCATCTCAACATATTTTGTTCCAGGGACCCCCTAGATTAGAAGCAAATATTTGAGTTCCAAATGCTCGCTTTAAAAACAAGCTCACAGCGTGGCACTCGGTGCCACGCTGTGAGCTTGTAGATCTGCTATTTTTCGATAGTTAAAAGCATGAAAGAATGGGTTAATGGACAATTGTTATTCTTTGTCTTCCCAGACTGTGGCCTTGGGCTGGAGAGTGGAGTGTTTGTGGCGTCTCTGACTCCGGGCAGTCCAGCTGCCAAGGACAGCTGTCTCACTGTCGGGGACAGACTGTTAGCTGTAAGTTCACTTCACTGTTAATATTTTATATTTTATTAAGGGGCCACACCATGCTTTTCAAGATATATATTTTATATAAATATTGGTCCGTAAGACGGTTTTATACAGGTTTTAGCCTAAACAACCACTCGGATATTGAAATGTCCTGTTTTGACTTTCTCTAACTCCAAGCCGTTTTCAGATGAAACACCAAAATGCCCTTTGTTGGCAACGGGGAGCTGTCTTAGGGCTAGAATTGGCTAAAAACGATAGAGAGAAGTTTGGAGAACCACGATGAGAACCATGTATCGTTCCGATTTTGCACCACTTTACTGCACTTTATAGCATATCTGCAAGCTCACAACGCCTCGCAGCTGTGAGCTTGTAGATCTGCTATTTATGGCTAAAGTTCTCAGAATAAGGACGCTATGGTTCAAGTGGTTAATATCAAAAAGGAGAAAACATTTCTATCACACAAAGATTTGGAGGACCCCCTGTAGTAACTCTGAGGACCCCCTAGGGGTCCCCGACCCCCTGTTGAAGACCCCTGCTATAGGTAGAAATGTAACTTCATACCTGCTTCATACATCACTGTTAATCACCTTGGTGGAGATTCGCACTCTAACATTAACCTCTAGTGCCCTCTAGTGTTGTGTAAGATGTCATTTTGGCTCTGCAAAGTTGCCTTGGCCTGACTGTTATGTTCAGGAGTGAAGCACCTCGCCTCAAAGGAATGGTGCGCTCGACTCAAAGGACAGTCTTGAGGTTAAACTGGACGCAAATAATTGACGATTTACACGAAAAAAAGTGTGTGATTTAAGACATTAATTTATCAGTGTGCAGTCATCTGATTTTCTTTCCCACTGTACTTCACAGATAAACGGAATTGCACTTGATAACAAGACCCTGACAGAATGTGAAGCTCTGTTGAGGAACTGCCGCGAGTCCCTGAGCATATCCCTGATGAAGGTGAACGAAGTCTGCATTTACCACCATAGAACACTAGTTTCAGGAACCCCCAGTTTGGCATTCATTAGGGCATACAGGCAATGTTACATTATTGAACTGTTTGATAATGGTTTCTATAACCACTCAGAAATGACTAGTATTTGTTTTTGTTAGCTCTAGTTTTTGTACACTCTAACACCACAACAGATGGAGAGCAAAAGGTGGAGAGCAAGGTGAAAGCCTTGACTGTTTCTGTGTGGTGCTCGTTTATTTAGATGTGAAACCTAAATGATGTGAGTCATTGTGCTCTTAGCATTGTTTTGATTGTGTAGAAGATGGATGGAACATCACCTTTTTAAAGCTGGATGTCTCATCCTGGAATGAGTCACAGAGAGAACCTGTTAATGTCCTTCTGTAAAGGTAACAAGGATCAGTCTCTCATTTAGTGTTCTCCTCTGCAGTTCCTCCCACACAGCTGCTCCGGGCAGAGTTTATTTGAAAGCTTAAGAGACTCAGAGAAGAGCCTGAGCTGCCGGCTGCACTCGTGCGAGCTCCACGCCAAGAACTGCAGGAACGCCAAGCACAACAGCTCCACCCAGACCGACATCTACAGCCCTGACTCCAGCGGCGACGGCGTCCATAAAGACACGGCCGACTCCTTAGACGGCAGCGGCAGCTCGCCGTGCTACCACAAGCCCTTCTCCAGCGGCTCCCTGCGCTCCCGCGGCCCCCCGGTGCCCTCGCACCGGGGGGGCTCCTCCACCCCGCACAGCCCCTCGGAGACGCCCCCCCACCAGGAGTTCTGCTACAGGAGGGCCGAGATCCACCGCCGCCCGCCCGCCCTCGCCCCCGTGGTCTCCGACTGCGGCCCCCAGCAGGCCTCCCCTCCGGACAGGACGCAGGGAGCGGCGGAGAAGCCCGGCGGGGGCACGTGGCCCAAGGTGATTATTAGGGATAGATCATAGGACGATAGGAACGTTTCATATCACCATTATTGGTACCAAACAAATCGCGATTAACGACATTTACAACATTATCGCGATAATCATAATATCCCCAACATCCATTATCCTGGGGTGGAACGTTTGCCAAAAAAATAGCTGATCTACAAGCTCACAACGCGTTGTGAGCTTGTAGATCGACAATTTTTTGGCAAAGACATTTGGTAGAGAGTGAACAAAAAGAATGTATCAAGTACGTATAAGTACGCTTTACCAATTTACTGAATGTCGCTCTGGTCCCACCCGCATCGGTAATGTCCGTGATTTGTTTACAACGCACCTTGGGCGTGCACGCGAAGTGAAGCTCCTCCATAGCAAATCCATTGAGAGACCCATAAAGATACTTCATTTACTCAAAAAAATACATTTTGATCCCAAGGCTGGCATGTTTACAGTACAAACTGCACTCGGCTGGGCGCGGCCATGACACTTTTCTGGGCCCTTCACTGTCAAGTGACTAGATGACGTAAACGTAGAACTAAAGTGATAATCCATCTGCGCAAAAACAACCCTGCCTGGCCCTTCAAAATAATAGCGGCGGCCTACGGAGGAAGCGGCGCGGCACCAAGGCACCAAGCATCCCTTCAAAGTAAGAGGCAGCAGAAGTGTTAAAAGGGGAATTGATCCCAGTGGCATGACGGAGGACGATTTCACGATAAATCAAATCTCCTCCATAACGATTATCGTGAGTGTTTTTTTTTTATATCACGACAAACGATACATCACTTATCGTCCCATCCCTAGGTGATGGCGGGAGTGGGAGCCTCCTCCATACCCGAGTGCGCCCAGCTCTCCATCTACAAGAAGCCCAAGCAGCGCAAGTCCATTTTCGACGTGGACACTTTCAAGCGGCCCGGCGTCGGCGACGCCGCTCCCCCCAAGCTGGACTACCTGTCCCTGTCGCAGCTGCCCAGGCACTCCCCGCAGGGCTCCAAGTCGGAGGCGGCGGCGGGTCCGGCCGCCCCGCCCACGCCGCCCACCCGGAGTGACTCGTTCCGGTTCAAGCACCGCCAGCAGAACAGCTCGGCGTCGGACTCCACCATCACCACGGGCAACAGCACCCCTTGCCCCTCCCCGGCCCAGCCTCTAAACCCACAGGTAGACCCGTCACTGTTGGTACATGATCGACCACAGCATAATCATTAAAGATAATTGCAGTTGTTATGCATAACCGTCAGAAGCGTTTCCATTCATTGCATGAATTCATCAGTAAAGAAATCTACTAGCTCATCACATCGGGACCCGTTGTGAGCTTGTATAGATTGTTTATTGCCACTAAGTGTTTGAAAATAAATGATTATTAAATGCATCCCCTGTTTGGCCATAGTACATAATGCGGTAATTCTTATGTATATTTTATGTTTTAGTTTTTCATATATGCTCCAGTTTAATCTTCCAATACACAGGCTAAAAGGCAAACAGAAATGTCATTTCGATGTATACGTTCCAATATCTGATGCCCCAAACACAATTCAATCGTCCATTGCAATTATTTGTGCTGCAATTGTTCATCAACATCACAATCCTGACGACCCTGCCCACAGGACAGCGGCGATGCGGGGAAGCAGCACTACTACACGGACGCGTCGTCATCTCAGGGGGACCAGGCGTCCAAGAGCAGCTCCAGGAAGCCCGCCGAGGAGGAGGCCAGCAGGCAGAGGACCGAGGAGCAGGACCGGAAACGCTACCGGCCCAAGTCTGCACCGGCGCTCCGACGAAACGTCACCCCTCTGCACATCCCCATCCCTATCCAGGTACTGTATGTCAAGTTTTAAACCTAGCGTCCCTGTGCAGAACTACCGTCCCAGATTTCAGAAGGTGGCGTACCCGCTCATTTTTGATTGGCTCAACCGAAACAATGGAAACAAATTCACATTTGTGTGTTTTTTCCCCTTGGGTGACCCTGACCCTTTCCAAAAAATTGCGCTGGCTCTTAACATGCTCCCATCCTTTCCCCCTCCAGTCTACACTAAATGTCTTTGTCGTGTGCAGGTCCAGAGTTTCTCTAATGACGAGCAGTCCCCTGAGCCAGTGGACCTGGTGCGCTTCTCTCCCATGCGCTCACATCGCTACAGCATGCCCTTCGTACCTCCAGGCTACACCATGTCTGCACGTAAGTCACCCTGGACGCTTTTTCTTTTTTGACTAATCAAATAATCAAGGGCATGTTTTTTATCAGCGAATCAATGATTGGTGCCAACTTGCGCCTTGCACCGAACTGATAACAAGAAAGGTGCAATTCTGAGAAAGTGTGGTGCCACTGACACGAGTCGCGACGAATCCCCATTCGTACTGTCCTGATGAATTCCGTCTTACTATTTATATTACATTTCGTGATGTTACGTGAAGCTTGAGGGCAAATACAGTACATGATATATCATCTCTTCTCCCGTTCCGTGTGTCCTCTGGCGTGGTCCCTCCAGACCCCCCCCACCGAGGCCTGGCCCCCTGCCCTGCGGTGACGGCTGTGATGAGGAACCCCGTCTACACCGCCTGGAGCCACGAGGTCCAGCAGGCTCCGCCCCCTGCTCCAGGACCACACCCACAGTCACACACCAGGTAAGCCAGCATCTAGGGACCCCTCAAAATAATTTCGGGGGTCGTGTGTGATGTGATGACATCATCAAACGATAAAGTCGACTTCAACTCAACTTTTTACTGAGTCGAGTCGACTTGCAAAAATCACAAGTCGTTAATGCCCTAGGTTGGAGCAGCCTTAACTCAGTTCTTTTCCTCCAAATCTAGTCCCCAACATCAAGGACGCCTCAGTCTGGACCTCAGCCACAAACGCCCTGGAGAGTTCTCTGAGAACAGCCACAGTCAGCCACCACACAGCACCAACTCCCTGCCCTCCAGTGCCAGACTACTGGGTAAATAAACTGCTTAAAGTAGTGGAAATAGCTGGATTTCTTATTTTTACTAGTTTTGTGCGACAGCCTTGTATGATGAAGCTGGGCTTTACTTTACAAAGAAAGATTCAAATCTGATATTTAGGACCTACTTAATCTTTCTCATGTACTGTATTTTTTCTTCATATACATAAGCGAATCGACACAAAAGAATATGATTTTTTTTATAATCGATGGAATCAACTTAAAACTATTATAATTCGTTGTACAATGGTGGCATGCAAACCACATGTTGTAGATCACAACATGTCGCATCACAATGCCTTGTGAGCTTGTAGATCTGTTATTTTCACTTTTTAAACAAGAGCAAACTTCATAGTAATCATAGCAAAAGTTTTAAATAGATTTGCAGTCATCGCCCAGCCCTCAGCTGTACTTACTGTAAAATGATCATTTTCCTGACCTAACATTTGCTGTAAATTCGATGTGTTACTTTGCCTCCCTAGGATCTTCCACAACTTTACAGTTTAGGACGGAACGCATTAAACTCCCCACAACACGCTATCCACGCACAACTGGCTCTGATAGAGGTAACTATGGAGTTTGGTAGTGGAACACAGGGTTTAAAAAGTATTTAAAAAAAGTCATTAATGGGGTTTAACCCTCAAATACCTGGAACGCGCCCGAGTCGCGTTAGACCACTTTAACCATTATTTTGAGCTTTAACTATTGAAAAATAGCAGATATACAAGCTCACAGCGCGGCACCGAGTGCCGTGCTGCGAGCTTGTAGATCTGCTGTTTTTGAAAAATCGTGAAAATGTGTGCAAGTCTTTGAATATCTTTGACCAGATCTTTGACCCGAATTCTAAATCCTTCCTCTAAATCAGTGGTACTCAAACCCTAACCCTAACCCCCAAAATGATATTTATTTGGCCGCAGACCCCCATCTCAAAATATGTTGTTCCAGGGACCCCCCAGAAGCAGAGATTTGAGTGACCGCCCATAGAGTGACAAAAGTCTTTCTTTGAAAAATATATTTTGAAAAATGTGCACACATTTTCACGATTTCCTCAAAAAATAGCAGATCTACAAGCTCGCAGCGCGCTGTGAGCTTGTATATCTGCTATTCAACCACTTTTTGTGGTCACGTGTTCAGATTCTGATTTGCTTAAAACAGTGGTAAATAGGGCAACAACCTTGAGTTGGCTCATGGACCCAGCAAGAGCCGTTGGCCGCCGCGTCCACGTCCATGGACGCGGCCGTGGACGCGTCCATGGACGCGGCCGCGAAAAAAACGTCCGTGGACGCGAGGCCGCGTCCACGGACGCAAACGGCCGGCCGTCCCGGCCGTGGACGCGGCCGTGGACGCAGACGGCCGGGGACGCGGCCGTGGACGCGGCCGTGGACGAGGCCGCGGCCGTGGACGCAAACGGCCGGCCGTGGACGCAAACGGCCGGCCGTGGACGGGTCCATGGACGAGGCCGCGAAAAAAAGGCAGCGAAAAAGAAAAAAAAAGGTGGCTATTGTATGTATTTTTTGATGGAGATTTCAAATATGACCTTCTTTTTTGCATAGGACAACTCTAACCTGCATCAATTGGTATTTTATAATTGCCAATTGTACCCCATCCATCTAAAAAACAAATTGGATGTCTATTGTATGTATTTTTTGATGGAGAATTCAAATATTAATTTCTTTTTGGGATAGGACAACTCTAACCTGCATCAATTGGTATTTTATAATTGCCAATTGTACCCTATCCATCTCAAAAACAAATTGGATGTCTATTGTATGTATTTTTTGATGGGGAATTCAAATGTTACCTTCTTTTTTAGATATGACAACTCTAACCTAAATCAATTGGTGCATCAACCTACTTACTATCTATCTATCTGTCTGTCTATCTATCTATCTATCTATCTATCTATCTATCTATCTATCTATATATCTATCTATCTATCTATCTATCTATCTATCTATCTATCTATACTTCACCTTTAGTCCAGAAGAGAGTTCAGCCTCAGGAACTTGCACACATGGAACTGTGTCATGACTGTGTCATGGAGCTAAAACAGAGCTATGTTAAATACTCACAATGACTCTGATGGACCAATCAGGGTGGTGGTGGGGGGAGGGATCAACAATAGACAGAAACTGGATAATGCTTGTTAACTGTCCCACCTAAGTCCCTGCTAGTCTGAACAAACATCACCTTCCCTCTCATAACACTACTACTACTACATTTATATAAAGCTGCTCTTGCATTTGAATTCAAGTCTGACACAAGTTAAGGTTAACTTAGGTAGTATTTCATTTCGCTGGCTTTTAGGGTCTGTGTGAGTGTGTAGGCTCACAAATTATTATAATTGTCATTAAGTGACTCTGAGATCTATCCATCCATCCATCCATCCATCCATCTATTTATTTATACTTACTGTTTACATTTTCTATAAATATTTATTTCTATATAAAACTCAGTTGTGTGGAGTTATTGTGTGCCCTTTCTTGTTGCTAAAGAGTCCATTTGTTCACTAGACATTAAGTCAAGGTTACTATTTTGAGTTGAAGCTAAGTGTTTTATTGCTTTGTGGTTTAACATGATTTAAAAGGCAAATTCATTGTTATGGTTACTTTAGAAGACTGCTTTTGCATTCATGAGTTAAGAGAGCCAAGCTAATTCAAAGAGTTAGGTTAAAGGAACACAAAACATGACCTAACTCACAGCTGCCATTGGACAGACATACACAACATACTCTTATCTTTCACAGAACAGACAATTATCATTTATTTGATCTATTTGAGACTATGTAGCTGCTCTAGGGGAAATAGAGCATTATATCAGCCTATTCAATTGATAATGACCAATGGGTGCCAGTTTCTAAGTAGTTAAAGCATATTAACATAACAATATATGTGGCCTAGACATGGATATTGCCCAATCAACTCGTAATCTACAGAAATGTCCACCACATCACACAGTATAAAACCTAGTAGGCTTAGTGGATTACCTATGTTAAATCATGTCAGGTTAGTTTGGTTCAAGGTTCAAGTATAATAATTTATGAGCCAAAAATGTGCACAAATGTACAATCACATCTAGGCTAGAATGATAACATAAAGTCCTGACTACTCCTTGTTATTGTGGTCCTAAATACTACAATGATTAGTTTGGATGCATTGCTTCTATCATGTCCAATTAAAAATAAATACATTACATATACAGAAATCTGCCTTCTCCTGTATTGTATTAGTGACATTCATTATAAATAGTAAAATAACAGGACAGAGCAAAAAAGGCCTCTGCAAAAAAGGCCTCTGCAACTAACCTAACCTAACACACACTATGTGTTAATGTTGATCAATATAATAATGTAAAAATACAAAGTTAAGTAGACCTAAGTAAGAAATAGTAAATACATTGTAATAATACATTGAAGGGGAAATGTAGGAAAACAAATGCAACTCAGCATTGAATTTATGGCAAACATTTTGCTACTCAACCCTTTCCAAATAATATACAATTAAGAAGTGGGATGTTCCACTTAGTAAGAGAAAGAATTAATGACATATATTTTTTTTAAAAGCTAGAAGACTCACCTATTATAGTAACCATGTGAATTGCTAATAATGTTATGGGTCAGATGTGTAAAGATCTATCACATTGTATTGTTCTTTTCAGACTCAACAATAATAATGATGATGTTACTTAAATGCTGATCGATGTGTGAATCTGGCTCTTATCAGGTGTGTGTTTTCTCTCCCTGTCCTGTGCTGTCCTCAGTTAAACCAAGACAGTACTGTTGTGACCAATGTGGAAAAAGCCTTCAGCTCAATTTATTATCTCAAAGTAGACCAGAGAATTCATACCGGAGTGAAGCCATTCAGCTGTGAACAATGTGGGAAGTATTTTGCTCGTCTGGACAATTAAAAGATCATAAGCGTTCACATACTGGAGAGAAACCTTATTGTTGTGACCAGTGTGGGAAAAGATTTGTTCAAAAGGGGATTTTAAAAGAACACCAGAGAATTCACACTAGAGAGAAGCCCTATTGCTGTGACCAGTGTGGGAAAAGCTTTACTCGATTGTCTTATCTCAAAATACATGAACGAATTCACACAGGAGAGAAACCGTACAGCTGTGTCCAATGTGGGGAAAAGTTCAGTTTAACGGCTGCTCTGAAAGTACACCAGAGATTTCACACCGAAGAAAAGCCTTACTGCTGTGAACACTGTGGCAAACGTTTCACTGTAAAATCTAGCCTCGTACAACACAAGAAGATTCACACTTGAGAGAGACCTTACTGCTGTCACCAATGTGGGAAAAGGTTCACTCTGAAGACGGCTCTGAAAAGACACACTGGTGAGAAGCCATATACTGCTGTGTCCAGTGTGAGAAAAGGTTCAGTGATATTCATCATCTCAAAGCACACCAGAAAAATCACACTGGAAAGAAACCTTATTGCTGTGACCAGTGTGGAAAGAGCTTTCCTAGACTGGAACATATCAAAATACACCAACAAATTCACACCGGAGAGAAACCTTATATCTGTAACCAATGTGGGGAAAACTCTGTCAGGTACATGTCTACCGTTAGAGGCCACTGGCATGAGTGCCTTTTTAGCTCTGTTGGGGCTTGGTGAATGTACTCTGTTGTTGTTTTTTTAATTATTATCTTTGTAATGTATGGTCTTCTTACCCTGTGGGCCTTGAGCCTGTAATAAAGTATTGCTGTGCAGTGTGAGTGTCTGATTGCATGTGATCAGATAAAGACACAACAGAGGCCTTTTTTGCTCTGTCCTGTTATTTTACTATTTATAATGAATGTCACTAATACAATACAGGAGAAGGCAGATTTCTGTATGTATGTAATGTATTTATTTTTAATTGGACATGATAGAAGCAATGCATCCAAACTAATCATTGTAGTATTTAGGACCACAATAACAAGGAGTAGTCAGGACTTTATGTTATCATTCTAGCCTAGATGTGATTGTACATTTGTGCTGTTTACATTTTTGTCTCATAAATTATTATACTTGAATCTTGAACCAAACTAACCTGACATGATTTAACATAGGTAATCCACTAAGCCTACTAGGTTTTATACTGTGTGATGTGGTGGACATTTCTGTAGATTACGAGTTGATTGGGCAATGTCCATGTCTAGGCCACATATATTGTTATGTTAATATGCTTTAACTACTTAGAAACTGGCACCCATTGGTCATTATCAATTGAATAGGCTGATATAATGCTCTATTTCCCCTAGAGCAGCTACATAGTCTCAAATAGATCAAATAAATGATAATTGTCTGTTCTGTGAAAGATAAGAGTATGTTGTAACTGTCTGTCCAATGGCAGCTGTGAGTTAGGTCATGTTTTGTGTTCCTTTAACCTAACTCTTTGAATTAGCTTGGCTCTCTTAACTCATGAATGCAAAAGCAGTCTTCTAAAGTAACCATAACAATGAATTTGCCTTTTAAATCATGTTAAACCACAAAGCAATAAAACACTTAGCTTCAACTCAAAATAGTAACCTTGACTTAATGTCTAGTGAACAAATGGACTCTTTAGCAACAAGAAAAGGCACACAATAACTCCACACAACTGAGTTTTATATAGAAATAAATATTTATAGAAAATGTAAACAGTAAGTATAAATAAATGGATGGATGGATGGATGGATGGATGGATGGATGGATAGATCTCAGAGTCACTTAATGACAATTATAATAATTTGTGAGCCTACACACTCACACAGACCCTAAAAGCCAGCAAAATGAAATACTACCTAAGTTAACCTTAACTTGTGTCAGACTTGAATTCAAATGCAAGAGCAGCTTTATATAAATGTAGTAGTAGTAGTGTTATGAGAGGGAAGGTGATGTTTGTTCAGACTAGCAGGGACTTAGGTGGGACAGTTAACAAAGCATTATCCAGTTTCTGTCTATTGTTGATCCCTCCCCCCACCACCACCCTGATTGGTCCATCAGAGTCATTGTGAGTATTTAACATGGCTCTGTTTTAGCTCCATGACACAGTCATGACACAGTTCCATGTGTGCAAGTTCCTGAGGCTGAACTCTCTTCTGGACTAAAGGTGAAGTATAAATAAATAGATGGATAGATAGATGGATAGATGGATAGATAGATAGATAGATAGATAGATAGATAGATAGTAAGTAGGTTGATGCACCAATTGATGCAGGTCAGAGTTGTCATATCTAAAAAAGAAGGTAACATTTGAATTCCCCATCAAAAAATACATACAATAGACATCCAATTTGTTTTTGAGATGGATAGGGTACAATTGGCAATTATAAAATACCAATTGATGCAGGTTAGAGTTGTCCTATCCCAAAAAGAAGGTAATATTTGAATTCTCCATCAAAAAATACATACAATAGACATCCAATTTGTTTTTTAGATGGATAGGGTACAATTGGCAATTATAAAATACCAATTGATGCAGGTTAGAGTTGTCCTATGCAAAAAAGAAGGTCATATTTGAAATCTCCATCAAAAAATACATACAATAGACACCTTTTTTTTTCTTTTTCGCTGCCTTTTTTTCGCGACCTCGTCCATGGACCCGTCCACGGCCGGCCGTTTGCGTCCACGGCCGGCCGTTTGCGTCCACGGCCGCGGCCTCGTCCACGGCCGCGTCCACGGCCGCGTCCCCGGCCGTCTGCGTCCACGGCCGCGTCCACGGTCGCGTCCACGGCCGGGACGGCCGGCCGTTTGCGTCCGTGGACGCGGCCTCGCGTCCACGGACGTTTTTTTCGCGGCCGCGTCCATGGACGCGTCCACGGTCGCGTCCATGGACGTGGACGCGGCGGCCAGCGGCTGTCTCTCCATGGACCCTGCCCACTGAAACAATTAATGATTGTAACTAAATATCCTTGCTTTAGTTACAACTGTGTTTTCTTTCATTTATATGGTAGAAGTGGTAGAAAAGCAATTTACCATTCGAGGGTCGTGGGTTGTTGGCTGATTTACCACTGTTTCAGGGTTGTTTGGTACTCGGCTTCGCCTCGTGCCACAATAGTTAACTTTCAATAGTTAAAGCATTCAATAATTATATGTATAGGCCTAAATGGGTTTAAAAATGACATCTTGTGTTGTGTGGTGGTCCCAGGCTCCCTGTCCCAGTCGGAGTGCAGCAGCCCCACGCCCCCCATGTCCCCCGTCAACCCGGAGACGGCCTCCTTCACCAGCAGCCCGTCGTCCCAGAGCTCCATCTGCACGCAGCCCAGGATCTCCGTCAGCCCCGCGCCTGTTGGAGACAGGCGCAGCGACAGGTAAGACCAGGCAGCGGGGGGGCCTCGTTTGGGTAAACACAACGCAGGATCGCCCCACTAGTGTTCACATTTAACCCACTCAGAACGGATACACATTATTGTGTATCATTATTTTATGCTTTAACTATTGAAAAATAGCAGATATACAACCTCGCTGCGCGGCACCGAGTGCCACGCAAATGCATATACCAAATTATGGGGTCCTTGACATCGGGGAAGTTTGAGAACCACTGGTGTAGATCAAGGGTCTTCAACAGCGAGTCCAGGACCCCTAGGGGCTCCTCAGAGTTACTACAGGGGGTCCTTCAAATCTTTGTGTGATAGAAGATCTTTTTTCTCCTTTTTTATATTAACCACTTGAACCCTAGCGTCCATATTCTGAGAAGGCGTTGTGAGGTTTGGTGCCGACTGTAGAGGAGAAAAAGAGCAGACTAAGTACAGAGTGGAAGGTCAAGTTTATTAACCGATTTAGTGCCATTCCCGAGATATCTCGCGAAATGTACTCGAGTATCTGTAGTGCCATTCCTGAGATATCTCGCGAAAAGTAATATGTGTCCCCTCATGGTGTTTTGAGACACAACTCGGCGGTAATGGATTTCTACAATAGCACTAAATGCATTCGATTTTATTTTTTTGTCTTTTTCGTTTCTAGGCATAATAAAACAGTTTGAATGTTGATGAAGGTTTTAATAACAAGAGATGGGCGTTTTACATTCATACAGTCATCGTTTTATAGTCTTAAACATGGCTCTGTTTTAAGACATTTTCCGTAGTTATTTGGGGGTGGAACATTCCTCCGCATATTTACATAGAGTGCTTGCGATTGGCCTCGCCTATTGTTCTCCGGTGGTTCTCCCCACTGGCCGAGCACCGCCCATAAGCACACGTGTTTCTAAACAGTAAACACAACAGTATCAATGTATCTTCTTATAATGGCTAGTTTGCAACTCACTTTGTATCAGCACGCTTGCTTAAAGCTTTTAATGTAGCCTACAGGACAGCCAGTAAACGGAGGCGAAAATCAGGCGATGCGCTGATTACAGCGCTCCCCGACGCAAAATAAAACAGTGACACAGGGGAGAATCAGTGGTGGATTACAATGCCTACCAGGAATACAACAGGACGCCTTGCCTTAATCACAGCGGCGGTGACTCTATCTCCGAGTCCTCCTGCAAGTTTTAGCGTGGTGAAAAGAGCTGATCTACAAGCTCACAACGCGTTGCGAATGCGACGTGTTGTATAGATCAACTAGTTTCAGAATGCAACATGTCGTACGGCGAAGTTAAAGTCCAGCTTCACTGAGTTGTAGAGGAGTCACTTGCGATGAACATTTCTTTCTCTTTATCTTTCTCTCCCCCTCCCCCTCTCTCTTTCTTTGTCATGGCTCGGTGGGTTTAGCTCAAAGGATCCGGGGTTCAATTGCTTTAAAATCAACGCCAGATTAACTTTTTTCTTATTATTGCATGCATTTCATACGGCCACACGCTGTGACTCTGTCCCTCCATCCGTCTCCATCATGTTACAAAACATGTTGCGTCGCTACTCGAACTTCCCCGTGAGAGAGAGAGAGAGAGAGAGATGACGGGTGAATTAGAGCGACTGGTAAAGTGAGCATCACTTTGGAGAGAGAGAGAGAGAGAGAGAGAGAGAGAGAGAGAGAGAGAGAGAGAGAGAGAGAGAGAGAGAGAGAGAGAGAGAGAGAGAGAGAGAGAGAGAGAGAGAGAGAGAGAGAGAGAGAGAGAGAGAGAGAGAGAGAGAGAGAGAGAGAGAGAGAGAGAGAGAGAGAGAGAGAGAGAGAGAGAGTAGGGTAGCGCATTTTTGGGCAAAGAAATAAGAGAGTAGTGGTGGGAAAGTACTCAGATCTTTACTCAAGTAAAAGTATCAATACTATAATGCAGAAATATTTGTTACTAGTAAAAGTCTGTTATTCAGAATTTACTTGAGTAAAAGTATAAAAGTATTTCCATCAAAATGTACTTAAAGTACAAATAGTACTAGTAGCCTATTAATACATCATGAAGTAGCCATCTTTCATTTCAAATTGTTTTCAAAAAGTAGAAAATACTAATTTGAAAATAGCAGATCTACAAGCTCACAGTGTAGTAGAGTCTAAGTATTGGAAACTGGAAATACTCAAAACAAATACCTAACCTCAAAATGATACTTAAGTAGATTGCTTAAGTACATTTACTTAATTACTACTTTATACCATTCATGAGTATTATTTGATCTACTGGCTTGAAGGCCTGTCTTGTGAAATTTCAAGTATTGACAGACAGTTGACAGCTAGTGGGGGAGTGGTTGGGGGAGTGGTTAGAGGTGGGGTTAACTACTATGTCACTCCCATTGTCTGGGGCCTGGAAAATGTGTTAAAATGAGAAACCTTTGAAGGGCATTTTCTCTCCTTTGCTGTTTCTGGATCAACAAGATTCAAATGACCGTATCTTCTTCAAATATTATCCAATTTCAATTAATGATACATCATATGAAAGCTTACATTCTGTAGTTTCATAAAATGTAAAAAGTAGAAAAATGACCATGGCCCCGTTGTGTCTCAAAACAGCGGTCACATATATTACTGTAACGGCGGATACATTACCGAGTACAATGGGCGGAGGTCCGGAGACGAAATCCGTCGCTGATTTCGCATCATCACGGCTCCTCCAGCACAAAATAGTCCCATCCATAACATTGAGGTGGACGGGGGATCTCATCTTTAATGTCCATTATCTCAAAACTACACTTTAGAAGCTAGGATGGAGGCAGATGCTCGCTTATGTTACACAGTTATAAAAGCTCCCGGTCGGCCATTACACAACTCCACGTGGACAATGATCGGTTCCGGCGCACGACCCGATGACGTCAGACCGGAAGTGATTGCGCTGTGGACTTCTGGCCTTCAAAATAAGAGTATGGCCGTTAACGGGCCCTGAGTGAGGCACTCTGGACTTTATAATCCGTTAATGTCTGGGGCTCAGAATGAGTTAAGTGTTGACGGTTCAAGTGGTTAAATAACGGAAAACCCAAATTGACATGAATCCAAAATACACTGATGATTGTGCTGTCAAACAAACTATATGGTATGGGTTGTGGGGGGTCTCTGCTTCATCTCTCTCTCGACTAAGGGGTCCTTGGCCTGAGAACGTTGAAGACCCCTGGTATAGATGATAATTTCTCTCTTCTCCCTCGTTCCCTCTCTTCCTTCTCAATCTCTTCCTCAGATGTGTTTCTGCTCACAGGCTCCCCCTGCAGGCAGACAAGCATAAGTTCTTCTCTTTAAAAAGCTTGAGGTGTGTTAAGCGCTGCTGCTCGGAGCTAAACATTGCACCCCCACCCCTGATACCTGTGAAGATTCCACACACCATGCTTTCAAAGAGACCTTGAGCTGAGCACTCCTACTCCATTTAGTTTTTTGAAGCGGCTCTAGGTCTCGCTTGACGCCCCCCCCCCCGAACGTTTGATCAAATGGATGCCGTTGCCTTTGAAAGGGCTCATTCTTTGATGCGCTTCTGATTAATTCAGAGTGCTGCCGAATCTTGTATGATCGCATGCCTTTGACTTGGAATCTAGCAGGGGCGTCACAAGTGGGGGGGGGAAGTGGGACTGAGTTACTAGGGCCCAAGGTGGAGGGGTCCTAGTAACTTTAGCTATTGAAAAATAGTAGGGATGGTCCGATCAGGTTTTTTGGAACCGATCACCGAGCAGTTTGATCACCCGATACCGATCAATCACCGATCCGATCAAGTTATTATTTATATATTATTTATATTTTCTAAATGTTAATGTTTTAACTTTAATTAATTAATTCACTCATGAATTCATTTATATATTTGCCTTATAGTTATTTACCAGCATTACTATGTATTTATTATCATAGCAGTAACTAATTATTCCTTCAGCACTGTGGAAATCAATACCCCAAAATGGCCTCAAGTGGGCATACTGAATGGCTGGTTGATCGGATGCACCGATCGGATCGGATCGGTGAATTTACCTTTTGATCTAAACCACCGATTATCGCCGATCACGCTTTGATCGGCCCGATCCGATCGGTAACATCTCTAAAAAATAGCAGATCTACAAGCTCACAGCGCGGCACCGAGTGCCGCGCTGCAAGCTTGTAGATCTGCTATTTTTGAAAAGTCGTGAAAATGTGTGAAAATCTTTGAATATATGTATTTTTTAAGAGATTTTGTAACTCAAATTTTGCTTCTGGGGGGTCCCTGGAACTAAATGTTTTCAGATGGGGGTTTGTGGCCAAATACATATCATCTTGGGGGTCCTTGACATGAAAAAGTTTGAGCACCACTGACATGGAAACATAGGTTTCTTGCACACATTTTCACGATTTAAAAGAAAATAGCAGATATGCAAGCTCGCAGCGCGGCACCGAGTGCCGCGCTGCTTGTATATCTGCTATTTTTCAATAGTTAACATTCATGTGGGGCCCGCAGTGAATCCTTGTACCCAGGGCCCAGAATTTGGTGTGACGCCCCTGAATCTAGAATGTGATTTGTGCATGCAGGGCTCAATATCCATTTCTGTACATTGAAACCTTGTAACAGTACGTTATATACAGTATGTCCGTCTAGGGAGCGGCATTGCTTTTCACTGCTATGAGACCCATCCTTATTTTTTGCCTTGTATGGTATTAAGAGTCATGTTTTGCATTGTCATTCCCATCAGTCTTGTGTTATTCCTCAGAATGTGACCGTAGTTTAAGCACTTAATCCCTCAATACTTAGTCAATTTGACCGTTGGCTCCGTACTTGGTCTATTTATTTCCCTCTACACCAGTGGTTCTCAACCTGTGGGTTGGGACCCACAGATTGAGATTTTGGGGGGTCCCCAGATGATTAACTTAACACATTGCCTGCCAGGGGGTTCTATAAATGAAACTTTGGCCAAATTGTCACATATTAGAGGCATAAATTGTGAAAATAGCCGATCTACATGCTCACAACGCCTCGCAACGCGAGGCGATGTGATCATGTAGATCATGTAGATCTGTAGATCTGCTATTTTCAATAGAACCGTGTTATACAAAATGTAATGCCTCAACTCCTAGTGCTTGTCAGGGTGGGGGGTCCCAAGTTAAAATATGATTATTTTGAGGGTCGCGGCCTGAAAAGGTTTGAGAACCACTGCTCTACACCAAACCTCTTTGCCGAAAATAGACGATCTTGCGAGCTTGTAGATCTGCTATTTTCCTGCGAATGTTCCCCCACATAATTGGTAGACTAAGGTTCAAGTGGTTAAAATGACTGTCCTCTTCCCTCCCGTATAAAGGCCGTATTTGGAAGAGCCACGCAACGTGACGGTGCAGAAAGGGGCGGAGCCGCTGGGCATCTCCATCGTGAGCGGCGAGAACGGCGGAGTGTTTGTGTCCAAAGTGACGGCGGGCAGCATCGCTCACCAAGCCCGCATGGAGTACGGTGACCAGCTACTGGAGGTACTGATACACTACTACAGGGTTCCCACGGTCATGAAATATTTTGAAATTAGAAACCTTTTTTTCCAGTTCTGGAAAGGTTTTGGAATTGATCAAGGGTCCTGGAAGGTCCTGGAAAAATAGTTATGCATTGTCTTTGGTTATTGATTTTGTTAATACCTCTGAAATGACAAATTAAACATTGGCCAAATTGTCAAATACTAGAGGATGAAATTGTGAAAATAGCAGATCTACATGCTCACAACGCCTCGCAACGCAAGGCGTTGTGAGCATGTAGATCGGCTATTTTCACAATAAAACCGTGTTATACAAAATTCCTCAACTCTCTTCAAACATGATTATTTCAGGGGTCACAGCAGCCTGAAAAGGTTGAGAACCACTGGCATACACTACCTGTCTTTAGGCATTGCGCATAGGAGTAAGCGACTCGTTATTGAGCTGAATTATTGTTATATAGTCCTGGAAATCGGGTTAAATATTCTGGAAAAGTTTTGGAAATTAATTGGTAAAGATGTGTGGGAACCCTGTACACTACTACCACCCAGCCTGTTTAGTGTTTATTACGGATCCACATTAGTCCTCTTCCTGGGGTCCAAACATTCACACTTAACAATCAAATGAAAACAATACAATTCCACCTTTACCTGGTTAACACGAAACAAAATGACAAAAGATTGTTTTTTCTCATAACTCCACTAATATTCTATAAATGATTCCATAAGTATATTATACCAGGCAGCTAACTAAACCCAACTATTCGGTTATTCTATGTGGCACAAGCTTATTCCCAAATGTGACTGCTCTATTAATACATTACCATTTTCTTTGCATTAGTTCTCGATAGAGGCAGAGTAAGGTGAACATCCAAAGCCTGCCTGTTGTTTAGTTATGGCTTAAGCCCTATAATGTATTGTTTATCAACCTGTGGGCTGTGAGGGTTTGGCCCCCCAATTGGTATTCTTTTCTTTAAAAGCTTGTACTTAAATTAGTGTTCTTTGTGATACCGCTAAATAAAATGGGGATGGGCGGTTACTTAACTCATTCTGAGCCCCAGACATTAACGGATTATAATGTCCAAAGTGCCTCCCTCAGGGCCCATTCACTCCCGTTGTCTTATTTTGAAGGCCAGAAGTCCATAGCGTAAACACTTCCGGTCTGACGTCATCGCGTCCTGCGCCGGAATCGATCATTGTTTACGTGGTGTCATGGCGGCTCGGATCGATCCTTTTATCCATGTGCTTTATAAGATAGCATCTGCCTCCATCTTCGCTTCTAAAGTGTAGTTTTGAGATAATGGACATTAAAGATGAGATCCCCCGTCCACCTCAATGTTATGGATGGGACTATTTTGTGCTCGTGGAGCCGTGATGATGCGAAATCAGCGACGGATTTCGTCTCCGGACCTCCGGCCATTGTTCTCGGTAATGTATCCGCCGTTACAGTAATATATTACTTTTCGCGAGATATCTCGGGAATGGCACTCCAGATACTCGAGTACATTTCGCGAGATATCTCGGGAATGGCACTCCAGATACTCGAGTACATTTCGCGAGATATCTCGGGAATGGCACTAAATCGGTTAAAAGTGGTCGAAAGTGGTAAAAATATTGCTAGGATCTCTCAGCTTAGTGTCCACCCCTACTGTCAGTCTGATTGCTGGATTCTGTTCTTGTGTTCTTGTTTCAGTTCAACGGGATCAACCTGCGCAACGCCAACGAGCAGCAGGCGCGGCTGGTCATCGGCCAGCAGTGTGACACGGTCACCATCCTGGCCCAGTACAACCCTCACATGTTCCAGCTGGGGAACCACTCCCGCTCCGGGTAAGGACCAGGGATGGGACCATAATCCTTATTATCGTTTATTAAACCCATTTAGGCCTAGAATTATTGAATGCTTTAACCAGTGAAAAATAGCAGATATACAAGCGGTGCCGCGCTGCGAGCTTGTAGATCTGCTATTTTTGAAAAAGTCGTGAAAATGTGTGCAAATCTTTGAATGTATGAGTTTTCAAAGCGAACGTTTGTAACTCAGATTTTGCTTCTGGGTGGTCCCTGGAACTAAATATTTTGAGATGGGGGTCCCTGGCCAAATAAATATCATTTTGGGGGTCCTTCACATGAAAAGGTTTGAGAACCACTGACATAGTAGTCTCTCAAGAACAGAATAACTGAGCTCCATTTAAGTGAAAAGGACCTTTTCTTTGACGATGGCAAGCCAGATTGCTGACATAGAAACATAGGTTTTTCAAAAAACCTTAAGAAGGATTCAAAAGACACTTATAGAATCGGGTCAAAATTCAAATTTTCACAATAGTTAAAGCATAAAATAATGATACACAATAATGTGTACCTGTTCTAAATGGGTTTTAAGAAAACATAATTCCTGTTCCCTCAGTTCTCAGATAGAGTCCGGCAGCGGCCAGCTGAGCCCAGCAGACAGCGGCGCCACCACCCCAGACAACATGTCCACCATCGATACGCTCAGTGAACAGGACGAGGGCACCATGACGCCTCCGTCCAAGCAGACCACACCCGCCACCAGCCCTCAGAGCTCCTTCAGGTACCTGGGACATGTAGTCCACTGGCTGGCCTGGGACATGTAGTCCACTGGCTTAGCCTGGAACCAGACCAATCCGCCTGGGCAAAAAAAAACTTGCCCTTGGCCAATACGGGTCTGGCACCGCTCAATTGTGAATCCATTTCCTCTCCCCCAAAATTTGGGGTGAACCAATCAGAATGCCCAGCATTGGTCTGGTCTAACCAATCGTGTCCAGGGCCATTTTTTTTAACCCACCCCTTGGAAATAAAAATTCTGCTCGCGAGTCCAGACTAATATACGATACACAGTGAGGAATTAGTATGAGCAATGCCAGGCTACCACTGGCTGGCCTGGGACATGTAGTCCACCGGCTGGCAGGAATGTGTAATAGTGAATTGTACAGGGTTCCCACGGTCATGAAATTCCTGGAAATATTTTGAAATAAGAAAATATTTTTCCAGTACTGGAAAAGTTTTGGAATTGATCAAGGGTCCTGGAATGTCCTGGAAAAAAATAGCTATGCATTGTCTTTGGTTATTGATTGTGTTAATACCTCTGAAATGACAAATTAAACATTGGCCAATTTGTCAAATATTAGAGGGCAGAGTTGCGAGGCGTTGTGAGCATGTAGATCTGCTATTTTCACAATAGAAACGTATTATACAAAATTCCTCAACTCTTAGTGCTTGTCAGGGTGCCGGGGTCCCCAGTTAAAACATGATTATTTCGGGGGTCACAGCCTGAAAAGGTTGAGAACCACTGGCATACACTACCTGTCTTTGGGCATTGCGCATAGGAGTAAGCGACTCGTTATTGAGCTGAATTATTGTTATATAGTCCTGGAAATCGGGTTAAATATTCTGGAAAAGGTTTGGAAATGTTAATTTGTAAAGATGTGTGGGAACCCTGTGTCTGCTTCCAGGCTGCCTGGCACAACGGGCTCCCGCAAGGCCCCGGAGCCCCGTCTGGTTCGGCTGAAGAGAACCCAGGTGGAGCTCGGGGTCCAGATCTGTGGCGGTAACCTCTACGGGATCTTTGTGGAAGCCCTGGACGATGACAGTCCCGCCAAGAGTCCTGAAGGCCTCCTGCCTGGAGACTTGATATTGGAGGTAGCAGCAACATTGAGTATCCTCCTTTACCTGTTATCGCTTTGGACGGTTTTCACTTTATTTTATTCAAGGTTCAATGTATTTATTGTCAGACACACGTACTGTAAAACAGGGCATCTCAAAGTGGGTGCCGTCGTGGCACCCCTAGGGTGCCTTGACGCAAGTCCAGGGGTGCCTCAGAATACTTCGATAATATTTGGAATCTGTCTGTTTCACTTGCGTTTACTTGGTGCGTTCTTTTTCAGTCTACAGTACACCTAGCCTCGGAAACCAGCCTCCTCCGGAAATCTGCACTTATGTAAATCCAGATCCCCAGGAGAGCTGGTTTACGAGGCTACAGTACCAAGTCTCTTCATCAAACATAGCATATCTGCAATCTCACAACGTGTGAGATTGCACTGACATTACGGATAGCCAAGCAAATGGACAATATTGATGATCCAGCTCTGTCTGTCTGTCTGTCTGAATTATGATCACATTGTGTGACGTGTGCTTTACAAACAGTACAACGGTGTCAACATGAAAAAGAAGACAGCCGAGGAGGCTTACCTGGAGATGTTGAAACCGGCTGAAACGGCGACATTTAAAGTCCAGCGCTGTGTGGAAGATCTGACCACGGTCAAAGACTCGCCAGGAGACGGATTCTTCGTTAGGTAAACTGCTAACATAACTACACCAGGATTCGTTGTTAGCTAATTTTGTCAACCAAAATGTATCTTGGCGTCGTAACGTGTTGTGAGCTTGCTGTTTTAAGAGCGCAACACCTGAGCGCAACCACCAAACATAAAATGACCTGTCTTTTATTTCTACTGGATCTTTTCTCCAGAATCTCCACTAGTCCCTCCCTATCATTGACAGTATATTTAGTAGCTTCGTTTTTATTTAGTTCTCATTCAGTTTTCAGTTCAGTTTTGAGGTATTTGTACTTTACTTGAGTATTTCCAGTTTTCAGTACAATTACTTTTACTCCACAACATCTCAGAGGCAAATATTGTGCTTTTACTCCACTACAATTATTTGACAACTTTAGTTGCTAGTTACTTTGCAGATATAAATGATTATATCATAAAACATACATTAATCCACTTTAGCCCTATTTTATACCTAGGCTATTTGAAAATAGCCGATCTACAAGCTCACAACGTGTTGCAATGCGACGCGTTGTGAGCTTGTAGATCTGCTATTTTCCAAAAAAAATTACTCTTGCTACTTTAAGGAGTAGTTCACCCCCTAAATGACTTTTTTTTTATTGATTACTCATGTCATAGAGACTTGAGTTCAATAATATTTTTTGTATTTGTCGCATTCCTAAGCCAAAAATGTGATTATTGTAGATTTACCCTGATGGTTTCCCCATCCAGTGCCATGCATTTGGGTCCCCATTCAGAATAAATGGGGGTAAATTTACTATAATCACATTTTTGTCTTAGAAATGCGACAAATACAAAAAATTATTATTGAACTCAAGTCTCTATGGCATAGTAATCAATAGTAATCAATAGGAAAAAAAAGTCAGTTTGGGGTGAACTACTCCTTTAATTATATTTTGATGCCAACACTTTTGTACTTTTACTCAAGTACTTTTTGAATTCCGGGCTTTTACTTGTAAGGGTGCCCTCCAAAATACCTATGAGAATGGAATCCGTGTTCTGCCAATGCATTTCAATGAGAATGGTTTCATGCCAGTAGAGGATTTCTGCAAAAAACGCTCCACTCTCATTGAAATGCATTGGCAGAACGCATTCCGGATTCCACTCTCATAGGTATTTTGGTGTGAGGGCACCCTAACAGCGTATTTCTATGCTGCGGTATTGATGCTTTTTGAGCGGTGGTAGACCGCTCCATAGCATGGCCGTGTGTGTATCCGTGTATGTATGTATGTATCCGTGTATCCGTGTATGTATGTATGTGTGTATGTAGCCTGAACTACCACTCAGTGACCAGAGAGGGTGCTCTTGAGTCTAGTCTGAGCATCAACTGCAATACTCTCTCTCTCTCTCTCACACACACACACACACACACACACACACACACACACACACACACACACACACACACACACACACACACACACACACACACACACACACACACACCACAACCACCGCTCAGTTCACACAGGTGTGATTTTTGCAATTAAGACTTATCGAGGTACTTTTTCCCCCCTGTCTGTCCGTCCTCACAGAGCACTTTATGAGCGGGTGGCGGAGGTGGAGCAGGAGCTGAGCTTCAAGAGAGACGACATCCTGTACGTAGAAGACACGCTGCCCAGCGGGAACTTTGGCTACTGGGTGGCCTGGCAGCTGGACGAGAGCGCCAGGAAGATGGAGAAAGGCCAGATTCCTAGCAAATACCTGTAAGCAACACTGCTTCTCCACTGTGTGAAATCTTCAGTGATTAAGGCAGTGTTGGAAGAAATACTCAAGATAAAATTTCTTTGCTCCGTTCACACTCTCAGAGCTAAATTAAAAGCCATTCAGGCCTGAACGCAAATCTGTGTCACTTTAGATTTGAACCACTTTAACCATTATTTTATGCTTTAACTATTCAAAAATAGAAGATATACAAGCTCACAGCGCCTCGCTGCAAGCTTGTAGATCTGCTATTTTTGAAAAATCGTGAACATTTGTATCTTCGAATATTTTTGACCCGATTCTAATGTCTTCTAAATCCTTCTTCTAAATCAGTGGTTCTCAAACTTTTTCATGTCCAGGACCCCCAAAATTACATCTATTAGGCTGCGGACCCCATCTCAAAATATGTTGTTCCAGGGACCACCCAGAAGCAAATATTTGAGTTACAAATGTTTGCTTTTAAAAAGATATATATTCAAAGATATATATTCAAAAAAAGAATAATAAAAAAATAGCAGATATACAAGCTTGCAGCGTGCTGTGAGCTTGTATATCTGTTATTTTTCAATAGTAAAGCAGTAAATAATTCTAGGCCTAAATGGATAAATAAAACCGGGAAAGCGTCCGTGTCATTTTAGATTTTTGCGTTGGCTATCCAAAAATAGAAGATAATACAAGCTCTGTGCTGTGCTGTAGAAAAACTTAGAAAAATCTTGAAAGCATGAGAACTACTGATCTATTTAGAAGGCATTGGTAGAATGGGCCTCTGGTCTTAAAGCCAGCTGAACTCTTGGTTCCCCCACCAGAATGGACCAGGAGATGTACAGGAGGCACAGCGTGCCCGACATGAAAGACGAGAACGGCGCGGGCAAGACGCTGTCGGCCGCCGCCCGCAGGTCCTTCTTCCGCAGGAAGCAGAAGCACAAGCGCAGCGGCTCCAAGGACAGCAAGGACATGATGGCGCTGGATGCCATCAGCACAGACTCCTTCCCCATCACAGACGGTGAGGAATGTCTGCTATTGCAGTGGTTCTCAACCTTTTCAGGCCACGACCCCCAAAATAATCATATTTGAACCGGGACCCCCCCACCCTTCACAAGCACTTGAAATTGTAAGAGTTGGCATTACATTTAGTTTGACTCTGTCTTTTCCATGTGAAAATATGTTTGACAATTTTACCAATGTTTGGCCAGGGGTACTAAAAAGGTCTTTGAAGCCCTGGGCTACATCTGTGCAAAATTTGGCACTTTAAGACAAATTTGCACGAAATTAATATTTTCTCCCCTTAACGCCCTGCACTACCTGAGGGTCCCGACACACAGGTTGAGAACCACTGTGTTATTGCCTTTTGAAATTTTGACCATTTCTACAAAATCAAAAGCTGAGTACTTCAGTTTTCTTGGCATTTAGCCCAAGACCAACCTTTAGCCATTCCCAATAACATCGATATCCAACTCTACAAAGCTCAAGGTGTCTGACTGTCTGTCTGCGGGAAGATTATGCCCGATGTCAAATCGTCATCGATTATTAACCCATGCAATAATCGGGCCAATGCTGTGTACCAAAACATTTGTGACACGTCAGTGTACCGTAACCCCGGCAACAGCCGCCGTGCTGATAATGCTGGGAGGAAAGCACCGCGTCATCATGGGCTTGTATACTGAGTGATTGAGGTGTTTTCTGTGTCTCCGTGTCCAGACGGGGTCAGCCTGGCGTACCAGCGGGTGCAGAAGGTGGAGTGCTCGTCCCCTAGACCTGTGCTGATCCTGGGGCCCCTGGTGGAGGCCAGCAAGGACATGCTGGTCAAAGAGGCCCCGGAGAAGTTCTATCGCTGCCTGCCTGGTGAGCCCCGCTCCATTTACAAGTTAGGCATACATCCAGGACGACTTACAATGAGCAGGAACGGCACATGGTAACACATCAACATTAATACATAACATGCGTAGAAATAGTTATCCAAAAAATGTAAGTAGACCAACAGCCTATTCAATGAATTTCAAAAACAATCAAAACATCAATAATCTGTTCATAAAAGCTATGCACACTATGGCTTCGATGCACGATAGAATGCCAAGTCGAAAATGGCCTGGCATCGCTCTACTGCAATGCTATCTAAATTGCATGTATGGTCATCGAGGGTGGGCAAGTGCTACAGTAAGTGCTATGGATTAAGGTGGAGTCTGAAATGAATTCAGGCATGTCCCTGGTGGAATGCAGGTGGATGGATGAGGTTAGAGTGGTTTCTGTGACTGGGAAAGTATTGTCTAGGGCAGGGGTCTTCAACAGGGGTCCTCAGAGTTACTGCAGGGGGTCCTCCAAATCTTTGTATGATAGAAAAAAAGATCTCCTTTTTTATATTAACCACTTAAACCTGAGCGTCCAAATTAACTTTAGGTAAAAATAGCAGATCTACAAGCTCACTGATTTACTATTGATCTACTATTTTCGGCAAAGAGGTTTGGTGTAGAGGGGGAAAAGAACAGGATAAGTTCAGAGGGAAAGGTCAAGTTAAGGATAGACGGTTCAAGTGGTTAAATATCTGAAAACACATTGACATGAATCCAAAATACACTGATGATCGTGCTGTCAAACAATGAAACTATATGGAATGTATGAAAAGGTTATGGGGGTCCCTGCTTCATCTCTCTCTCAACTAAGGGGTCCTTGGCCTGAAAATGTTGAAGATCCCTGGTCTAGGGCGACAGGAGCAGGACAGGATAGGGATGGAAAGCACACTGTACAAGGATATAATATTAATCTATTAACTCTTTTACTGCATCGGACGTTCCCGTTCGCCCCAAATCTGAACGCAGTCCCAAATCACTTCCTGGCTGTTTTCTATGGACAGGAGCTAGACAGCGTGATATTGAAACTGGACCACGGCGAGCAGCGTGGGCCAATTACATTCCATTCGTTGCATAAGGCTGCCCTCTGCCGCCAGCTAGGCAAAAGTACACATATGAACGTTGTATTGTAAAAATATATATTTTTTTAAATATCAATAGATAGTTTTCTATAACATCGCAAAGGTAAGCTGCTTTTTGCTGGCACCAGCCCCAATAAATAAATTATAACACCTGGCAGTAGAACTGTTAAGAAAATACAAAAATAAAAACATCTTGGGTAAAGGTAGAAATATGAGTTTCTTAAACTTTATATATTTTGCTTCCAGAGGTGATGAAGGCGTCTCAGCAGGCAATTGAGCGAGGGGTGAAGGATTGCGTTTTCATCGACTTCAAGCGAAGGAGCGGCCATTTTGACGTGACAACTGTTGCTTCAATTAAGGAAATCACAGAGAGGGTAGGCCATTCTCACTGCATTATAGCTGTGTGCCAGGCCTGTGTGGAGTGAGGAACTAGAAAAATATACATTTCCAATTTTTTGGGAAAGGATTACACACTGTTGATACAGTTATAAAACAAAGTTTTATAATTGTCTATAATACCCAGTTGTATATTAGCTTATTGCATTTATACATTTACTATAATACAGTAATCTTAATTAACACTAACATAACATGTACAAGACTAGCATAATTTTCATGTGGAACAACCTTAACCACCATTTTCTTGGGGGAACATTAGTTGAGTTGCGACTCGTGAACATTTGGATCCCAATCTTTTTTTAAAAGATGTTGAAAAACGTCTCTATACAGCTGCAATATATGTTATTATCTATAGGAAAGCATGCGTCTGCGACTGTGCGTGTGTGTGTTATTTTGCCACCCCATTTCTCATGTTTTGTCATTTTCTCTCATAGAACTGTCACTGTTTGCTTGACATTGCTCCTCACGCCATTGAACGACTTCACAGCGTTCACATCTACCCAATCGTCATATTCATTCGCTACAAAAATGCCAAGCAGATAAAGTGAGTAGTCACGCGATTATGGATCTTTGTATTCTGCCTTTTTTATTTTCTTTTATTTTAATATTATTTATACTTTATGTCATGCAACTGTCAAGTGCTCACGTTTTCGTGGTTGTTTCTCTGACGTTTTGATTTCATGTCATTGTTCTGGAGAATGTCCCAAAGGTGTGTTCTTGAGAGTCACTCCCCCCAAAAAATCCTTGTCGGTAATCGGTATTCAGAAAATCAAATCGACATTGAAATTCATGGCAAAGGCATATTGTAAAATATACATACATGCACATTCTAAAATACTTTTGGTATTATTGACAATCTCAACAAAAAGACACTGGTTTAGACGACAACGGTCTCTAGAGAAAACTGCAAAATAACATATGTGCCTTCCATTTAGACGACAACCGCATTTTCGTGCATTTTTAACCGCAACAAAGTGAAACCCCCTTCTCCAGAGTGGAAACCTTTGAAAACGCTCCGCACACGGGGGAAACGGCTAAACGTGAGATGTCATGGCTGGCGCTGCGTATGGTATTACATGGATGTAAAGCAGTGGTTCCCAAACATTTTAACCCGTGACCCAAAAGAAAAATGTGGCGTTTGCCGGGGACCCAAACTAGTGAAAATGGCAGATCTACAAGCAGCCTCCATGAACCTCCAACCCTGCCCTGTGTGCTTTATCCATTAAACCATTATACGTTGTCTATTTATCCCTCACATGTCCGCTCTAAAATGCATTTTCTGAAGGCAGCATTCAAGAGAATTGCCTTGTCCAAACGCTCCTGAACTTGAATGCAGCGTCTTATGTTGACAGAATTGTCCTCTCTCTGTTGATTATGCTTATAGTTCAGTGTGGTATCACGCACCGAAAATAGCCGACCTCCAAGCTCACAACGCATTGGAGGGCTGCTATTTTCAGTATTTTCACCAAAAGGTCCTTTTAGAAATGTCAACCCGTGCCTCTCTAACATTCTCTGCCTGTCCCTGCTACACACACACACACACACACACACACACACACACACACACACACACACACACACACACACACACACACACACACACACACACACACGTACACACTACACACAGTTAAACATAGTGGTGTGGCAGCCAGTCAGTGAGACTGATGGCTGCTAAGCCCCACTGTCATCAGCAGAGTGCCAGCTGTCCCAGGGACAGGCTGGCCTGTGGGCTCTGTGGCTCCACTGTGTGGCGAGGGCAGCTAAAGCAGTGGGTGTGGTTTACTGGTGCCGCAGCAAAATCTCCCATACATTTTTCCCATTTACTTTTGAAGTCTAGAATCCATCCATCCAGGATCCTGTCGAATCATGACCATAAAACCTTTGATTCTGTGAAAAATGTTAATATTTAATTATGTGAACTACTACATTTAATAGATACCCTTTGTTTTAGTGGTTTTCATCTTTTCACAGAATCAAAGGTGTTATGTTTGTGATTCGACAAGATCCTGGATGGCTTTATTCAAGGTTAAAATAATCGATATAAATATTTTTGTAAAGGTCTATGGGAATGGCCTTTTTCTTCTTTTTTTTTTTGCACCTGTAAACCACGGTCACTGCTATGCCCTATGGTTGACTCCCCCATCTCTCTCTCTCTCTCTTTCTGTCTCTCTCTTTCACTCACAAGCACACTCACACACTCACACACAGAGCACCCAGTGCCTCAAGCTACTCTGTGTAATTTCCCTTCCTCCCTCTGGAGGGCATCAGCAACCCATTATGTCAAGCGCATACCTAATGTGGAAGATGGAGCATAATTCTAGATCACTTTAGGTCAGACCCAGATGCACAATACATAGATTACGTAGATGCCATTAATAGTAGCATTCATTTCTTGTTATTTATATTTTTCCAGTCGTTTTAGCCAATACTTGAGTTTGGAAGTCCTACAGCAGGGTTCCCCAATAGGCGGCCCGCGGGCCATTTGCGGGCCGCGGGGGGGCTACTGTCTGGCCGACACCAACCCCAGTAATAATGGTGGTATATGAGCAGCAACAACACTAGTATATCGTCGTTGTCGGGTGGAATTCTCGTATCTCAAAATGTGTGTCTTTTGCAAATCATGCAAGGCCGTTGCACAAAAGTAGTGAAAACAGCAGATCTACAAGCACACAACGCCTCGCACCGCGAGGTGTTGTGTGCTTGTAGATCTGCTGTTTTCACTAGTTTAAATCATTTTCAAAATGATAAATTCAAAACGAACGGTTTTGGACATAAAAGATTTTCACCCGGCAACGACGAAAACTGTCGCTGGAGTAGCGGGAACGCCACCGTCGCCCCTTGCAATGTTGTGGCCCTCGGCTTGGTACCCTAGACATAATTCGGCCCTTGGGGAAAACTAATTGGGGAACCCTGTCCTACTGTATGCTGCTCATTGTCGTACAGTGTCTATCCAGTGCTATTTGCTACAGTCAACAGTGTTTTTATATTGTGTATGATCTCGTTCCCTCCCCAGAGAGCAGAAGGATCCTCTTTACCTGCGGGATAAAGTCTCTCAGAAACATTCCAAGGAGCAGTTTGAGACCGCACAGAAAACAGAGCAGGAGTACAGCAAGTTCTTCACAGGTAAATTGGCATTTTCAGCTTTGCACTCAAGATATCTTCAAATCCCAATGGGACGGATTAGGGGTGGGCGATATGGAAAAATACATTATCACAATATTTTCCCAAGCTGTGTCACGATACATGATGTTATCACGATTCTTTTTCATGTTGGTTTTTATGGTTATTTTTCAAGTTACTAGACAAAAACTATACTTTCTGGGTTCCTTTTGGGAGGTCTAAATTGAACTTTACAAGTATGTAACGCTGACAGTATACAAATGAAACCAAATTTGGTTTCATTTGTATACTGTCAGAGTTAAGTGGAGACCTTGGCATTGTAAAGTTTGAGAACTACTGATTTAGACCAAAATGCAGGTTTAAATTTAATTCTGCAATGAATCTCTGAGTCTGTAATGTATTAACGTTTAAACAGGATTTTTTACAAGACTCCCTCAATTGTATCATGATATATATATATATATATATATATATATATATATATATATATATATATATATGATACCTCTGAAAAGGGATATCGTGGAGACATTGTATCGTGGAGACATTGTATCGTCTCAACGATAATTATCACCATAACGCCCACACCTAGGCCGGATTACCATGAAACGTGCCTGTCCAACACTTGGGTCCAGTTGTTTCCAAAACAGTGGGATCATACCTAGCGTGTTTGGGTCCCTTTTGAGTCTCAAGCTAAAATGTCTGGAAACCCTTGCTTTAGTCCCCAACGAGATATCTTGAAAACCATTACCTGAGGTGTTGGGAGCAGTCTACGCTCTAAGGGCCACTGGCAGGGCTTTTGTACGCTGTCTGTTTGTCTCTTCTCTTCTTGTACCTTTCTGCACACGACCAATATGTCGCCAAACTGTTTTCATACTAGTTCTTGTAATGATCATATTTACATAATGCTTTACCCACGGCCTAAAGTAGAAGTGTTCATTGGTATTGCCCAGCAGCGCTATCCCCAGGGGACTTAACTCACACCAGGCCAAGTTCTTTAACTCTTTTACTGCTTCGGACATTCCTGTTCACCCCAATTTTGATCCAAGTGCGCTGCCAATACGGCTCGTTCTTTTTACCTTGTTTGATGGCTGTAAGCTGATAACTGGTCGCGCCGCCGTGTACAGTAAAAACATCTCCCGTAACGCTGCTCTCAAAAATCCACCTTCCGTAAACAATAATGGAGTCCCAAATCACTTCCTGGCTGTTTTCTGTGGATCTGATCTAGAAATGCATTTCTATGCTCTGAATGGATGGCAAGCGGAGCAGCCCAATTCACTTCCATTCTTTGCATAAGGCTGCCCTCTGCCGCCAGCTTGGCTAAAGTACAAATATAATACATCCAATGAAAAAAAACATCGCAAAGGTAAGCTGCTGGCACCAGCCCCAATAAATAAATAATAGAATAAATAGTAGAAATGTTAAAACCCATCAGCCATCTTGGCAGCTACATAACTTGAGACTAAATTAAACCACTATTTTATATTTTATATATATTAAATCATTGATTATCGCTGTGTTTTATAACCAGTCAAATTGATCAGTTCTATTAAACTCTTGTTGAATTTAATGATGCCTCGGTGTGCTTTGCAGGTGTTGTACAAGGAGGCAGCCTGTCCTACATTTGCACTCAGATCCTGACCATCGTGGAGCAGGAGCAGAACAAGGTTCTGTGGATCCCCGACGGAGCGCCGTAGCAGAGAGCGTCCGCCTCTTCCTCCTCGTCGTCGTTCGTCAGCCGTCGCCCCCGGCTGCCTCAGCAAGAGCTCACGCACAGCAGTGGTTCTCAACCCCCACCCCCCCTCCCCTCCAGTTTGATAACTCACGGCCCCCCGTCCTAATCCTTCATCTCTGGGAGAAGAACCCAAATCTCCACCGTAAAAGACTGCGTTAATTTAACTCTTGAGAGTGTCGTTCCTTTTTGTTGGCTCTCGGGAGTAAACGGATACACAAAAGGTCCATAACGTGGACCGGAGGACCCCTTTAGTGGTCCACGGAACTGATGCTGAGAACACACAGTGACGTACAGTATGGTACACCATGAGGGCACCGCCCTGGACTAAACAATGCTACTGTACTTTGTCCCCACACAATTATAGCAAGATCCAGTTTGCAAATAGCACTGATTCTATTAATCCCACTCCAGTAGTGATGTACAACAGGTAGCCATTTGTTTACACTAGTATTTCATGTAACGCATACTTGAATGTTTTGGTTTCCTTCTAACGCTGGCATCTCCTTTATTCTTTTTTATATTCCAAGAATATTCAGGACCACAGGTAGACGGCATTTAAGTCAGTCAAGACTTAACCACTTAAACCCTCTATGCTTAGTAAAAGAGACCTTGGCTTCATAGCAACTGTACTTGGTACGCTTTTTTTTCCCAATTTCCAATGCCAATACCAAATCTCTTCGACAAAAATAGCCGATCTATAAGCTCACAACGTGTTGGAGCGGCCCCTTGGGAATCGGAAGGTTCCTGGTTCTATCCCTGGCTCCCCAATGGTACTGTCCAAGTGTTCTTGAGCAGCACACTTAACCCCTGTGAGCTCCCCATAAGGAGTTTGGGGCCAGGGTGTGAATGGGTGAATGTAATGCACATTGTAAAGCCCCTTGAATAAAGGCGCCGCTCTATATAAATGCACCATTTACCTTGTAGATCTGCTATTTTTGGCGACTCCCCACCCCACCGCAGAATAGGGATCCTGGGGTTCAAGTGGTTAATACAGCTAAGGACAGAATGGACCATGGCTCTCCCCTCTTCTTATATTCCTATGTGTTTTTGCCACAATTTAATTTGTCCAGTCACATCAAAGAATGGTTGGTTATGAATCCCTTTTTTAGTAGACAAATGTATTGTTATACATGGTTTATAGGAAGAGGCTGTGTGTTTCTTTTTTAGAAACACGTTTTGGGCAAATCTAAATTATCCACTTGTTGCAGTCCAAGCATGTGCGTGCATGCGTCCTTAAAGGGGCACTCCACCACTTTTCAACCTATGTTCAAATAATTGGTCCTCACTCAAAAATAGCGTTTTATTTTATTTTTTTATTTTTTAGAGGAGGGCTGTGGGCAGGTCAGAAACCCATCGTCTTGTGACATCATCGATTGCCAATCCAGCTTATAGAAACTGCAGGCTTTCTATTCCTGAAAAGTTGCAATTTTAAAGTGGAAGCCATTGTTCTCGCGATAATAAAAATCTAAATATCTTTTTCAAAAATATTGATTAATTTTCTTTTTTGGAAAATGATGATGTCACAAGACGATGGATTCTGAACTTCCCACAGCTCTCCTAGGAGACTTGGACTGAGTAGAATTTCTTTTTTTGATATTTTATCATGAACATTAGTGAGGACCTATTATATGAAGACAGGTTGAAAAGTGGTGAACTACTCCTTTAATCTGCCATTCTGTCCTCAAGCTTAAACTCATTGTGCCAAAAGAAGTGTCTCTACTTCTTTCTACAATGTCCTTCCAGTCATTTATTTACACAAAGATATTAATTTTAATTAACGTTACAGGTACGTTAGTTTTCACTTTATAGATTAAATTGTATCTAAGTATTGTGCTCATATTACCAATATTGATTTAAATACTGTCTGTTTCTGAAGTGGATTATTTAAGAAGGGATCTTTTATTTTGTTGCTGATAGAAACCTATCTCCATATTTTTGTTTTTTCAAGTTTTATATAAATGAATGCCCTACTTCATCATACAAGATTGACACACAAAACTGCAAGCTCACAACGCGACACGTTGTGAGCTTGTAGATGTCTGTCAACTGTATTTACAAGCACGACTTTTGGCTTGTCCGTCACATTGTCAACATTTCATCTTTTCAGCTTGGATGAAGCAGGCCTGATTGCTTCCGAATGAAATAAAAAAAATGTGCATCAAATGTTATAAGAAAAATAAATACTGTTAATATAAAGGAAGTGTCAGTGCAGTGGATTAGCTCTCTTTATGAAACAAGCAAGAACGATACATGGTTGAAGATACAATACATGGACGATATTGGTTCATTCACAGCGGTGGTCACACCGTCTCCATAGCGTGGCCGTGTGTGTAGGTATGTATGTTTGTTTGTATTCATGTATGTGGGTTTGTATGTGGGTCTGTATGTAGCCTGTGGTGTAGTACCTTTTCTGTCCACACATGTTAAGGGAGGGGCGCTGTTTTCAGGCCAGGCCAGACCAGGCACACACACACACACACACACACGCACACACACACACACACACACACACACACACACACACACAGGGGGGGAGGGGGGGGGGGGGTTGGTGGGTAAACCACCGCTCAGTTCACACGGGTGTGATTTTATTGTTAGTTTTCATACAATCAATTATTTGCACTGCAAAACGATTCGATACCGATTATCTGCATTGTAAAACAATATGATACAAAGCCAAAACCGTACAATATATGCTTTTGCATATCGATATAGATCATTACAAATTTAAATGTTTCGATGCAGTTATTATTGTTACACCCCTAATAATTAGTAAATACCACGATTGTTTTTTTTTTTTTTTTTTTTCAGGTGTGGAGAGAAGTCAGATTTGACCCCTGAGGACAGAGGTTTGATTGATAGAATATTTCATTTTACAGAAGTGTAAATACAGTAATAGATATGGTTCTATTTTACGTTCTCAAGAGTTAAATTATTGTTAAACATCTGCATTACTTAATTTACAAGACGTCTACACAATTACAGAATGTAGAAGAATTCTTATTTTGATCAACGTTTGCCTGTTATCGCTCTGTGGTACCAACATCAATACAGGAATGGAATTGTGAACATTTGATCTCATCCAACGCTAACGGAATAATCTAAGGTTTGGGTTTTAGAGGCTAAATCTCATCAAATGGTGGCCTGTGGCTCAAATGCCCAATAAATAATCTGCCTTGCTATGAAAAAGGTTAAACCACTGGTCTAAAAGGATTACACCAACATTTTCCCACCCATATTTTAGATACCAATATACTCAAAAATGAAAATTATTAACTTAAAAATGTATAATTTTATATGAATAGGTGGAAGGCTAGATACTTTCTAAATAAGTCTTAATATACTAAACATGGTAGTAACATCACCACTTAAGAGCTGGAAATTATTCAACCCCTCTGACAAATGTGTTCATTAGTGTTACTGTACTTTTTGGAACATTCAGTGTCATTTGCATTTGTTTTATATTATATCCTTTTCCTTTTTTGTACAAAGTAATAATTTCTTCTCTGAACTTTTCTGACCATTCCTTAGACTTAACCATGTTTTCTAACTGCTCTAATCACAGTCAACAAGTCAACCAACTTCTAGTCGGGCCAGATTGTACATCTGATGCAACTATTTAAGCCCTTGATTAGTCGATTGCAGTTGATTACAGATGTTTTCAGGTGTAATTAAGAGTTGAATAATTCAAAGTCAAAGTGGTGTTGAAAATGGCATTTAGCATTGAATTTGGAAAAGAACACAACAAATGTTACTTTTGTTGAACTATTTACATTGTTCTTGTATGATTTATTTATTTCATTCAGTTGTCAGTTTGTGAGTTTAGCCAATAATCCAGATCTCCAGTGGGGGGGTGGAATAATTTTGAACACAACCGTAGAGTTCTACTGTAGCAGTGAAGGAAAACACTAAAGCAAAAGTGTTCTTGTACAAATTTATTTCCAGTCAGAAATCTTAAGTGCAATATTCGATCCACCAGGTTAACAGCTAATGGGGATCCAAAATAAACCCAACTCAACTAAATCACACAAAGAAAAGAAGCCCAACTGGGCGATGGTGATAAATATAACAATTGCAGGACCCTGGATTTAACGCCTGAAGACATGTCCCACATCACTTAAGGCCCTTCGTCTGGCCAGAGCATCTGCCATGTTTCTGCCCGTGTTTCCAGCCAGCAGGTTCCTGGTGTATGTTCGTATCTGTGCAGCTAAAAAATAGAGGGAGAATAAAGATTACACTACCAAAATACATAGTAGGGATTCATATATGGTTTGTTCATCACTTTAAAATACACTAGCATAAATGTACCTGCAACAGTTTATCAAGATTTATTTGAAAAGATTTATTTGAAAAAAAGGCATTGGCGAGAGCTGCCGGCCAAGACGGTGAATGTTCTTCGACAGCCTTTATGGCCCTTACTTTGGCCTCCTCTTCTGCAATGGGTAGACCCTCCGCTTCACTCAGAAGGTTGTTTGTAAAGGTTATCTGTGCAGCTAAACAATAAATGGAGAATAAAGCTAAGCTTAGGCCAAAGCCTCCACCTGATCCCTGGACCCCATGCCTACAGTATTGTATTATTTACAAATTTCTAAAAACTCTCTAACCTGTCCTCCAACTCTCGCCATTTCTGCCACTGCGGGAGTGGTGGAGATCTGCGTTCCGCAACGGCGCACCTCGTCTCCGCCATCTTTTTTTTGGATGAAAACCCAGATGAAAGGGTGGTGTCTGTCCACCCTGTTATTCCATCTGTGATGTAAACCTGAAATAATCATAGATTTATAAGAACTGTATATGCCGGACACATGGACATGGAAAAAAACACAACAAATGTTACTTTTGTTGAGCTATTTACATTGTTCTTGTATGATTTATTTGTTTCATTCTGTTGTCAGTTTGTAAATTTAGCAAATAAACCAGATTTCCAGTGGGGGGCTGAATAACTTTGAACACAACCGTAGAGTTCTACTGTAGCAGTGAAGGAAAACACTAAAGCAAAAGTGTTCTTGTACAAATTTATTTCCAGTCAGAAATCTTGCAATAGTGCAATATTCGATCCACCAGGTTAACAGCTAATGGGGATCCAAAATAAACTCAACTCAATTCAATCACACAAAGAAAAGAAGCCCAACTGGGCGATGGTGATAAATATAACAATTGCAGGACCCTGGTTTTAACGCCTGGCGACATGTCCCTGAAATTTTATCCACACATCACTTAAGGCCCTTCGTCTGGCCAGAGCATCTGCAATGTTTCTGCCCGTGTTTCCAGCCAGCAGGTTCCTGGTGTATGTTCTTATCTGTGCAGCTAAACAATAGAGGGAGAATAAAGATTACACTACCAAATGAAATACATAGTAGGGATTCATATGGGCAAAGCGCAAAACCTCCTATCTGCAAATGTCATGATTTTTGGATTTCACTTGAAATGAGGACAATAGGGTGTGCCAAATGTAGTTCTAAGAGTGTCCATTTCTTGGGTAAACACAGCCTTACACAGGTGTTCTGATTAGACTATAGCATTAGTTCTATGCAATCAAACAATTGAAACACCTGTGTTTTGACCCAAGAAATGGCCGCTAAGGACTATACAATGACGTACCCGCTGGCACACACTATATAGGCTATGCTTCACATGGTCAGTCTGTCTGCAAGATCGTTCTGCCCCTCATTTTGCCAAAAATGTCATGTGACTAGAAATAGTGGATAGGTTTTAATGTTGAACACACATTTTCTTTTTCATTTTCCCAACAAAGTGAATTTTTCAGATATGAGGTTTTGCGCTTTGGCCATCGAATTAATAAATGCTTAAATGTTACCTGCAACAGTTTATCAAGATTTATTTGATAATTTAACGTGGGAGCGTGCGTGACCTTTTGATTGATCAAGCATTGATAATAATAAATATTTAAATGAATGATTAGGCTACATTTCATTTGACTGAAAGGACGTTTTATGGGAGAGGGGTTCTAAAACAGCACCACCCTGTGTAGTTTATTTTCTTGATTGCCATGTGTGTCTACACAGTACACCTGTGCTGCCTCTAATAATTGCAATGTATAACACCTGTTAGTCAAAGCCTTCAGCTCCAGTCTACTGCTGTTTGTGTTTCTCTACTCTCAAGCTAAACGCAACGTCTGTAAGTAATGAATGTTTGATATAATGATAGCAGGTTATTTTCAGGTTATGTTATGCTGTATTTGCATTCATATAAATATATTTGACATCAGCTTAAGTTATATTTGCTTGTAGATAGACCCTTTTGTCACATGCTTGTATGTATGTAGATCAGCACTTTTTCCTCAAATGCTTTTTTTTGTATTTGTTTTATGCTGTACTGTAACAGTAATTCTGAAAATGTCTGTATTGTTGTTGCAGTTTCACAAATATTTCCAGTAACTTCATTAAGACCAAGCCTTCTCTGCATGGAGTTTGTTGGGAAGTGTTTGCCTGGTGGGCTACCTGGCTGGCAGCCTTAGCTAGTGAGGCCTACACAGTGAAAAGACGGCATCACAGCCTGCGGTGAAGAACCAGACAGCCATCAAATGGAGCTATGCAATCCTAAGAGCTAAGTGGCAAACAAAAGGACATTCAATAGCCTTCACGCCAACTCTCTTTCTATCGTTATTAACACATCTTCATAATGGACAAATTCATCAATACAATCAAAAGAAGTCAAGATAACTTCCGTTAACAGCACTTCTGACACTTCCGCCAGAACCAACGGTTTGACTTTGACGAGAGTTTCTTCTCCGTTTTTTTTTTTTTTTTTGCACGGAAATGTCTTGGCCTAACAAGAAAGAAGACTGGGTTAACATGATAACCTCTCTGGGACTCCAGTTTACCGAACAGGAAGTTCGCTACAGCCCATTAATCCGTAGAGGCATACGCGATTCAGTTCTTACCTACACAGGGATTCGTCCCCGCCGACTAGGGGGCAATTTTGAAATGAAAATAGGCCTCCCCCTTGACCTGCTAGCCAAGTATCTAGGGAAAGACTCTAAAGAACAGGTCACGGGCACGGATCAGAGCTGCACAGAATGTAATGGAATAGTGGTTACTTACGGACATTACGGTTCTTCTGTGACCCGTTCGACCTTCCTCTCTACATGGCGGAGGACAGACCTGTACATCTCCTCGGTCTTGCCGCTCATTAAGTCCCTTGAATGTGTTTGTTGGCCAGGTGGACACTGAACCCACTAGATGTCCATCAAGCCTCATGCCGGGACCCCACATATGGTTGGAGTCCTTTCGCATCCACATTCTATATCTATATGTAGAGCCTCATGCCGGGACCCCACATATGGTTGGAGTCCTTTCGCATCCACATTCTATATCTATATGTAGAGCCTCATGCTGGGACCCCAGATATGGTTGGGGTCCTTTCGCATCCACATTCTATATCTATATGTAGAGCCTCATGCCGGGACCCCAGATATGGTTGGGGTCCTTTCGCATCCACATTCTATATCTATATGTAGAAGTACTAATGTGCCCAGTCCTCCACATCTGAAAATGAATGAAAATTGGGGTTGTAATGACCAACGTACGATTCGATACAGATTATCGGCATTGTAAAACGATACGATACAACGCCAAAACGGTACGATATATGATTTTGAATATTGGTATAGTAGATCATTACAAATGTAACATTTTAGATGCAGTTACTATTATTGTTACACCCCTAATAATTAGTAAATAAATACCATGTTTGTTTTTTTCAGGTGTGGAGAGAAGTCAGATTTGACCCCTGAGGACTGGGAGGTTTGATTGATAGAATATTTCATTTTACAGAAGAGTAAATACAGTAATAGATTTGGTTCCATTTTACACTCAAGAGTTAAATTATTGTTAAACATCTGCATTACTTAATTTACAAGACGTCTACACAATTACAGAATGTAGAAGAATTCTTATTTTGATCAACGTTTGCCTATTAACGCTCTGGTACCAACATCAATACAGGAATGGAATTATGAACAAAATCTCATCCAACACTAACGGAATAATCTAAGATTTGGGTTTTAGAGGCTAAATCTCATCAAAATGGTGGCCTGTGGCTCAAATGCCCAATAAATAATCGGCCTTGCTATGAAAAAGGTTAAACCACTGGTCTAAAAGGATTACAACATTTTCCCACCCATATTTTAGATACCAATATACTCAAAAATGAAAATTATTAACTTTTTAAAATGTTATATGAATGGGTGGAAGGCTAGATACCGTCTAAATAAGTCTTAATATACTAAACATGGTAGTAACATCACCACTTAAGAGTTGTGCTGGAAATTATTCAACCCCTCTGACAAATTTGTTCATTAGTGTTACTGTACTTTTTGGAACATTCAGTGTCATTTGCATTTGTTTTATATCCTTTTCCTTTTTTGTACAAAGCAATAATTTCTTCTCTGAACTTTTCTGACCATTCCTTAGACTCAGCCATGTTTTCTAACTGCTCTAATCACAGTCAACAAGTCAACCAACTTCTAGTCAGGCCGGATTGCACATCTGATGCAACTATTTAAGCCCTTGATTAGTCGATTGCAGTTGATTACAGATGTTTTCAGGTGTAATTAAGAGTTGAATAATTCAAAGTGGCGTTGAAAATGGCATTTAGCATTGAATTTGGACAAAAACGTTTGAGCTATTTACATTGTTCTTGTATGATTTATTTATTTCATTCAGCAGTTGTGAGTTTAGTCAATATACCAGATTTGCAGTGGGGGGTTGAATAATTTTGAACACATCTGAGTGCAATACTGTGGCAGTGAAAGAAAACACTAAAGCAAAAGTGTTCTTGTACAAATTTATTTCCAGTCAGAAATCTTCCAAAATCCAAAATATCCAAAATAAACTCAGCCATGGATAAAAGCTCACACAGCTTGTTTGTAAAATATTTGCACATTAACTGGTTATAGAACATTTCCTAAATGCAAACAGCAACAAGTTTCTCTCTGTGGCTCCACTTAAAACAATATGCCTGCATTACTCGGCCCCCTCCCCACAACAGCAGATAACCACGCCTACAGTTTTCTTAAGTCTGATAAAGAGAAAAACAAATAGAGGCGGGGTTTCTGAGCCCTTTAACCCCTGTAGCCACGTGTCTGAAATCTTATCCACACATCACTGAAGGCCCTTATCATGGCCTGAGCATGTGCAATCTGTCCGCCCATGTCTCCAGCCAGCAGGTTCAGTGTGTAGGTTTGTATCTGTGCAGCTAAACAATAGAGGGAGAATAAAGATTACACTACCGAATTAAATACATAGTAGGGATTCATATGGCCAAAGCGCAAAACCTCCTATCTGCAAATGTCATGATTTTTTGGATTTCACTTGAAATGAGGACAATAGGCTATATGCTTCACATGGTCAGTCTGTCTGCAAGATCGTTCTGCCCCTCATTTTGCCAAAAATGTCATGTGACTAGAAATAGTAGATACGTTTTAATGTTGAACACACATTTTCTTTTTCATTTTCCCAACAAAGTGAATTTTTCAGATACGAGGTTTTGCGCTTTGGCCATCGAATTATGTTGTTTGTTCATTACTTTAAAATACACTAGCATAAATGTTACCTGCAACAGTTTATCAAGATTTATTTGATAATTTAACTCATTTACTGCTATTTAAAAAGTCGTCCAATGTCGTTTTCTGCCACGATGTCCTTACCTTTTAACGTGGGCGTGTCCATTGTGCACGACGGTTCACGGATCGCGCACGCTCTACGAACATGCCATGATCAGCTCTGGAAAACAACAGTCACATCTATTGCAAGCTCACGGAGCATCCATTTTGAGCTTGTAGATCTACTATTTTCAAAAGTATACTAGTATTGTTGAATAGGTTTTAAGGTTTCAGGGCTGGTTTACAGGTGGGTTAAAATCGCCATGGGGCTTCGTTCAGAAAGCAGGATTCCAGTGATGTATAAAGTTATGGTTTATTTGCTAGAACACAAATAGAGAAATACAATCAGTATATAATTCAATCTACAAACATTTCAGCAATAAATACAAAGTTACACCAATAGTCTCTAGTGTCCTGCACTAAAGTGACTGTGCATTTGCATTACTATTTAGTTTCAGGCATACAGGATTACACATTTCACAACCACCAATAAAAGGGCAATAAAACATACAAGGCACAAACTTACTCAAGTGACGCATAACTTCTACATAGGACTCAAGGCCAGGGCTCTGGTGCTAACCTGTCTCCATCTCTGCCAAACATGAACTGAGAGCAGAGCACAGAGGCAGTATATATGTCATAGTATATTGGAGAAACAGCACATTCGAGACGCGGAGCACTCGTGGTGCGGCACGGGGCGGAGCAAGCGGTCGCCAATACAACGTACTCCAGGCGGTGCGCCGCTCTATTGTCCACGACACTGCGAGCGGCTACCGAAGCCCCCCTGTATCCACGAAGCCCAAACGAGTTACGAGGCCCCCCTGGGTCCACGAAGCCCCAAGCGGCGCGAAGGCCAGCGGACCTTGGTCCTGCTCTTCGCCCCCGAGCGCCGCAGGCGCGAGTGGCCGCGAAGAGCGGGCCAGGGCCGCGCGGCCGGCGGAGCGCCGCGCGAGTTACGAAGCCGTGGTGAATGCAATCGTTATATTTATGCCCAGGCCGTAAGGCCTGGGCAAGCGCACGTTAAACGCCCTGTCCAAGTGACTACAATGGAGCTAATGGCTAGGCTAGGCTAGGCTAGGCTAGGCTAGGCTAGGCTAGTAAATAAAGAGTAAACACTTCCGGTCTGCGGCGAGTTCAAAGCGTGACGTAACTCTCTTATCCAGTGGCTGACGTCGCCATCTGGTGGTGATTAGTGTGTGGTGAACGTCAAAACGAGTGCTCCTTGACAACTTTTACTGGTTTCTTGAACATACTGTAACATATATACTGTACCTGGTAACCAATTATCAGTGAGTGAGTTCAGGTGTGGGGAGTGCAGGTGAGTGAGAGGTGGAGTCAAACTAAGGAGAGGGTGACTTTTGTACAAGTATCTTTTACACAAAAAGTTGTATTATTATTATAATAAAAATAACAATTATAATTGGCTATAGTACCCTACATTTTGGCTTTATCTGTAACAGGAGCTTACATATAACCATGCTATACTACAGCAACACCTCAGAATTATTTGTTGTGTTCTGTTCATACTGTACATCATCACTAACCTGCCAGGCCAAGCTCCGCTCTAAAGGCGTTCATCATTGCCATCTCATAGTCCATAAGGACTTTCTCAGGGCTCCATCTTACATTTATGAATGGAGGGATGGATGGACAGACAGACACATGGACAGAAAGAAAATTATAATAATTATAGTCTCCATAAAATATTAAAAATCTAGGTGCTGTGAGATACATGACCGTCTCTCTCTCTCTCTCTCTCTCTCTCTCTCTCTCTCACATACACACACTTGAAAGTGAGTGATTAAATGAATGATTAGGCTACATTTCATTTGACTGAAAGGACGTTTATTGGGAGAGAGGTTCTCACCTGGCCACACTGGTACTCTTCTGCCCCTACAATACCTTGTAGAGGTAAATGTTTAGTTTAGTTCATGTAAAACAGCACCACCCTGTGGTAGTTTATTTTCTTGATTGCCATGTGTGTCTACATACAGTACACCTGTGCTGCCTCCAATAATTGCAATGTATAACACCTGTCAGTCAAAGCCTTCAGCTCCAGTCTACTGCTGTTTGTGTTTCTCTACTCTCAAGCTAAAAGCAACGTCTGTAAGTAATGAATGTTTGATATAAGGATAGCAAGTTATTTTTAGGTTATGTTATGCTGTATTTGCATTCATATACAGGTACATATATTTGACATCAGCTTAAGTTATATGTGCTTGTAGATAGGCTCTTTTGTCACATGCTTGTCTGTAAATCAGCACTTTTTCCTCAAATGCTTTTTTTTGGTATTTGTTTTATGCTGTACTGTAACAGTAATTCTGAAAATGTCTGTATTGTTGCAGTTTCACAGATATTTCCAGTAAACTTCATTAAGACCAAGCCTTTTCTGCATGGAGTTTGTTGGGAAGTGTTTGCCTGGTGTTTGCCTTAGCTAGTGAGGCCTACACAGTGAAAAGATGGCATCACAGCCTGCGGTGAAGAACCAGACAGCCATCAAACGGAGCTATGCAATCCTGAGAGCTAAGTGGCAAACAAAATGACATTCAATAGCCTCCACGCCAACTCTTTCTGTCGTTATCATCATAATGGACGAATTCATCAATAGACCTACAATCAAAAGAAGTCAAGATGCTCGCTCTGTAGGCTGACGATCAAATCTCAGGACTCACTCACTGCATATGATGACCAGCCGATGAACTACTGGGCGTGGAAAACATCATTCCACAGTGCCATCGCTGGTTTAGACATGTCTCCTGAAGAGGAACTTGACCTGCTAGCCAAGTATCAAGGGAAAGACTCTAAAGAACAGGTCACGGCGCGGATCAGAGCTGCACAGAAAGTAATGGAATAGTGGTTACTTACAGACGTTACGGTTCTTGTGACCCGTTCAACCTTCCTCTACATGGCGGAGGACAGACCTGTAAATCTCCTCGGTCTTGCATAATGAACGGCACCACGCGTTCCATATAGGCCTAGAGACCGTGGATGGTTGGCCTCGCCTCGGGTCGTTCCTTGCGACTTGGGTGCTGAGAAAAATGTTAGATTGTTGAGAAAAGAAGCCCAACTGGGTGATATGGTGACCCTGGTTTTAACGCCTGGCGACATGTCCCTGAAATTTTATCCACACATCACTTAAGGCCCTTCGTCTGGCCAGAGCATCTGCAATGTTTCTTCCCGTGTTTCCAGCCAGCAGGTTCCTGGTGTAGGTTCGTATCTGTGCAGATAAACAATAGAGGGAGAATAAAGATTACACTACCAAATGAAATACATAGTAGGGATTCATATGGCCAAAGCGCAAAACCTGCAAATTTCATGATTTTTGGATTTCACTTGAAATGAGGACAATAGGCTATATGCTTCACATGGTGAGTCTGTCTGCAAGATTGTTCTGCCCCTCATTTTGCCAAAAATGTCATGTGACTAGAAATAGTGGATAGGTTTTAATGTTGAACACACATTTTCTTTTTCATTTTCCCAACAAAGTGAATTTTTCAGATATGAGGTTTTGCGCTTTGGCCATCGAATTATGTTTGTTCACTTTAAAATACAGTAGCACAAATGCTACTCCTAACCCTAACCTGCAACAGTTTATCAAGATTTATTTGATAATTTAAAAAGATAATTTATAACATTTTCTGGTGTCAATATTTTAATGATTAACAAATATTTATGAAAAACATACCTGGTGGTGGTACTGCACCTTGTACCAGAGCTGGAAAACAAAACATTGCATTACTTTACAAAATTATTTTTAATACCAAAATCAGTGGGCGCATTCCACATAGACTCTGAGTCAGTGTCGCAGGTTCGAATCCCGATCCTGATGACCTTTGCTGCATACACTCTCGAATGGGTATACTATGTACTCTACTATTTTGGGCATTTCTGCCACCCATGCCAATAAGAGTTAGTAATGACCAAGGACTAGAATACACAGGAAATCAGAAGTTTTAAGAGCTTGTTGTTATATCTGCTGCCTTGTGTTAGCATGGTAGATAGTGAGCTAGGCTAGGGTGAAAAATCAAACCTCGGTTCGAAGTGGAGCGGTGAATTTGAGCAGCTGTACCCTATGTGAGTGAGTGAGTGAGTGTAAACTGTGCCTGTGAGTGAGTGGTGAGTGTGCCTGGCCTGCACAAAACAGCGCCCCTCCTTTAACTAGTGTGTTGTGTGTGGCCACTCAAGGTATTGCCCAGGCTACGGACAGGGCCAGCCAGCCACCCACCCACCCAGCCAGCCAGCCAGCCACATACCCACGGATATACCTGTTCATTGGGAGCGCTTTCACCGCTCCAAAAAAAGGTATTGGCGAGAGCCGAGCCCACGCGAGCCCATGGCATCTCAATTCTCACCCCTGCTTATGGCCCTTCGTCTGGCCAGAGCAGCTGCAATGTTTCTGCCCGTGTTTCCAGCAGGTTTCTGGTGTAGGCCTATGTTCGTATCTGTGCAGATACACAATAGAGGGAGAATAAAGATTACACTATCAAATACAATACATTGTAGGGATTAATATGTTGTTTCATCACTGTAAAATACACTAGCACAAATGTACCTGCAAACGTTTCAGGCATTAGCCTGGCCCGCTCACTCCAGACGTGATTTTACAGCTGAGCTTCCTAGGGTGGAATGTGCCGAACATCGGCCGTTTGTGCAACAATTTGGTCACTGGTTGGGTAGGATCAGCCCGGTGGCGTCAGTTCAGCAAATGCTAGGGTTTTGTCCGGTTTTCCCCGGGTTTCTACGGTTTCTTGGGCTGGATATGGCAGGCTGAAACAGTTGTTCAAGCTAAACTTGGCATGTTAGTAAACGTGCCACAATTAACAATAATGCATTGCACCTGTGCTGCTGACCTGCGGAACCTAACCTATACAGTAGTCATATACATTATTTATTTATTTATTATCATTTTTGCACTTTTTTTCCCTCCTGACCACATCTACTGCATAGTAGGCCTACTGTGGGTTACACACCTCTACTCCATTATTCTAAATAGAGGTGTCACCTAACCCTAACCTCAGTGGGGGTATTTCTGAATAGAGGTGTTTCTAAGTAGGGGTGTTTCTGAATAGAGGGCTGCCCCCTGTATGGTTTTCTATCCGTCTGTCATTCAATGTTATATGAGATACTTCAATGGTTTCCTGTGTAAATAAGCCAAGTGCTTTCCTAGGATCTCCTTTTAGTTGACCTTGTACGGCGTACCAGTGAACTGTGCCGTCATGAAACTGTACTTTTTTCTATGCAAACTTCTAATAAAGTCTTCAATCAACCAATCAATCAATGTGTACAGTGCACCCAATGTGATCCATAGTAGGCTATACTATTTGTCCACAAGGGGGAGTAAATCCCCACTGTAAGTTGTGACTTTTCAATAGACTAGCCTAGAGGATTGACTCCTGACAATAATAATTGTCCTACCCCGAGTTTGCGTTTCAAATGAATGTAGCATACAAGCCTAGTCTATTTTATTCAGTATTCCCACATCTTGGATAGCGTATTCGTAATTTTGATAATGATATCGATACTGATCGTTTTCATTTTTTAGTGATTATGAATTTATTCTCTATTATGTTAATTATAGGCTATACTTTATGTAAAATATTGAATCGGGCCTTATATCAGACGGCAGTGCGGCTAAGCAGTTCTGCTCAGTCGCAAGGAACAACAAAAATGGCAATTTACTGAATAGATAGCCCTCCATCCATGATCAACAGGTTTTGACACCTGTGCATCGCCGCCTATGGGGTTCTTCATGTTTTCCAGTAATAATAGGCCTGCTTTTTGTTGATGTTACATAATGCACCCTAAAACGCACAAATGAAATAATTGTATTTCATATTCAAAACTGACAGCCTCTACTCTATTCTAGGAATTATTACACTTCTGTTCTGTAGCAAACAACACAACGACGCCCATGCAGTAGCCTTCACTAGTGTAAATCATGATACAGTCGGGATCTGTGCTGCTGTCTGATATTGTTGATGGCTCCACCCCCGCTACCTGTAAATCTGCGATGCCATCTTCTTCCAAACACAACTGACAGCCGCGATCAGCTGGTAGTAGGCTATTATAGGCGGAGATCGAGGATCACGAAACTATAGCCTACACTGTTCCCGATTTTAAAACGGACGCTGTTATTAATCATTTCAAAAAGGAGGAGCACCACTAGTGATCCTACAGGACAAGGAACGAAGGGGAGCCGCCGCCGCCTCGATCGGTCGTATATTATTCCAGGATAGGAGTATTCAACAGTGCGCTTTGTGTTGGGGCACAAGTAACGGATCATCATCATCATCATCATCATGACAGCTGCGCTCTTTCAACAAGGTGCACGGGAGAAGCATCGATTGTCGTCAGACTGAGGCAGACGACAGCGGACGTAAATAATCATTATAATAACCCTTTGCCTTCAGTCGTAAACAACAAACCGGGGGACCGTTGATAATAACTGTCGTCAATATAGAGTTTACAGCCTTGTGTGATTTGTATTTTATTTTACGCACTTAGGAAATATACGCGCAATTTTAGGACATGAAGAGGCGTCGTGAGGGCTGACAGCTGAGATCCTTTTATTTTATTGTTTTATTATAATTGTTTTCCTTTTTCTTTTGGGAAGGAGAGTTTGGCTACGTTGTCGACACCTCAATTCCTATCGATAATAAAGAGAGAGAGAGAGATGAGAACGCCGATGATGGGAAGGTGGTTGACACAATATGGCTGAGCCGCTTGGCAGGGGGCGCTGGAAAGAAGCGATCCCCAAAGCTTCCCAATGCTAGTTCTCTCACTGGGCATCGTGCACACTAGTAGACTATAGCCCTACTACTATTACTACTACTACAGGCTATATACTACACACAATGCAGAGAAACAGAGATAAATTCAACCCGGACTCGTCCGTCCACATGTCCAAGATGAATGTCATCAAGATCCCCTTCTCGCCAGATGTGCCCTGTGACAGCAATGGCCAGCGTATGTGGTGGGCATTCCTCGCCTCGTCCATGGTCACTTTCTTCGGGGGTCTCTTCATCATCCTCCTGTGGAGAACTCTCAAGTACCTGTGGACCGTGTGCTGCCACTGCAACGGCAACGGCAAAAAGAAGGTATGTTTCCCATTATTATTTATTATTATTATCAGTGGTGGAAAAAGTAGGCTACTCAAATGTTTACTTAAGTAAAAGTATCAATACTGCAGTGTAAAAATACTCTGGTTTACAAGTAAAAGTCTGGAATTCAAAATGTACTTGAGTAAAAGTATAAAAGTGTTGGCATCAAAATGTACTATAGCCTACTAAAAGTAAAAGTACAAAATCTTTGAAAATAGCAGATCTACTAGTTGTGAGATTGTTGATTGGCTATTTTCAAATAGCCAAGGTATAAAAAAGGGCTAAAGTGGATTAATGTAGACCTATGTTTTATAATATAATCATTTATATCTGCAAAGTACTAAAGTTTTCAAATAGTGGAGTAAAAGTACAATATTTGGATCTGAGATCTAGTGGAGTAGAAGTAAAAGTAGCCTACTGAAAATTGGAAATAAGTAAAGTACAAATACCTCAAAACTGTATTTAAGTACAGTACTTAAGTAAATGTACTTAGTTACTCTACACCACTGATTATTATTAATTATTATTATTATTATTAGGCCAGTGTGGTTTTCAACCTTTTTCATGATATCAAGTCCATTATTTATTATTGTGGATTTGAGCCACAGACCACCATTTGATGAGATGCAGCCTCTCAGCCTGTCCACAATTCCATTCTGTATAGATGCCATTGAGCGATAACAGGCTAAACGTTGATCAAAATAACAATTAATCTACATTATATAATTGTGGAGACTTCTATTAAGATTTTTAACAATTTAACTCGTAAGAGTGTAAAATGAAACCAATTGGACTTGTAATTACACTCTGAATAGTTAAAGATCTAATATAAGGGTCCATTTGGTGACCAACTCTCCATCATTTAGCTGGGGACCACCTGGAACACCCTCCAGGACCACTGGTTACTGTATGAAACAGGTTCATTCATACAACACGTCATACTTGTGTTTCAAAGTTGCATCTATTAAGACGACATTTCGTGTCTTGTTACTGTGTAACCTGTGAATGTGAATGGATAGGAGTTGGAGAGTATATCGGCCATAGCTGCAAATAATGCAGATGACACCTGTTGTTAGTTCCATATTTATCTGGTTCATCTAAAATTACTTGAACTTGCCCTGCTGTGGCTGACTAACTATAGAGGGTAGCCTGAATCTTCTATCTAGGCCTATATTAATTATACACCTCTAGCATTAGTTACATTTGGTTTAAATATCTATACATTTTTTACTTCCATTGATGACATGTTGGTGGCTGTCTGTCATATGAACATGTTGCTGGCTGTTTTCACTTGTTTTCTATAAGCTGTCAGTGCCACTAATATGTAGGTCTTTGGGATCAAATCAATGTTTTTACATGTGATGTCTTATTTGTCTTACTCTCAGACACCTGACATTTTCCATTGGATTGAAAATTACGAATTTATTTTTTTACTAGGTGTCACAAACATTAACATTGCATTTTCATATTTGAACTTCATGTGATGCACTGTATCACAATGAGGATCTTCTTTCTGTACCTCAAACAATAGGCTAGTAATGACCCGCTGAACTTTGGTATTGTTTGTCAGGCGTCCAGTGTCAGAAATAGTTTTTTTGCCAGTCAGAGGCTGTGGGCACATGCAGTGCAGCTGCTAGCTGCTGCTGCGTCAACGACGAGTCAAACATTGTTGGACGTCTCAGGGACATTGTTTTGCCAACAGTGTGCGCCTCAATAGCATTGGGTATAGTGGTCGACGCTCATGCCATATCATAAATAACCCTAGACTTAAGGGAGTGTGATGAGTGTGGATTTAATCTCACTGCTGACTTTCTACAAGAAAATAATAATAATCAGCATAACTCTGAGTTGGGTCCATTTTACACACTCTCAGAGTAAAGCTTAAGGACATCAGGACAACAGACCATTTTACATTATGTGGAAAAAAGGGTAGCAATATTATGTTATAATTTGGCATTCTCACAAATAATAAATCTTTTGGAAATTGGTGTTGGAAGAGTTGAATAGGCCCCACCCTAACATTCAAGAAAATATCCAGTATATAACATGTTGTGATGACAGGAGTGGAAGAAGTAAACTAACCCAACTCTATATAAACAAATGCTACAAGGAAACGTACAGTAGGCCTAGATCGAATATACACTTAATTTCACAGGTAACAGTGCAGGCTTCCTGGGCAATGCAAGTATAGCTGTTTTTAAATCTGGTAACAGATTTCTTTCTTTCCTGTGTGTGAGTGCGCTACCTTTACACAACCTATTGCCCATGCGACCGAGTATTTCCCGGTGAGTTTAAGGCAGCGCAACGGTGGGGGCCGATGGGCAAGGAGGGTTGCGAGCTTATGAGAAAGAAACAACTAAAATAAGACCTTAAACCTGGCGAAAACAGTTGCGTGCATTAGCGGAAGATGACGATGAAGGAAACCATTAAATTGAGAACATTAAATTAACTTCTGAAAAGCCTACACGGCCTTAAAACATGGCAAAAACAGTTGCGTGCATTAGCGCAAGATTAGATGAGGAGAAAGGAAATCATTAAATGGAAAACATTAAATTAACTTCGGAAAAGGCTTCTAAGCCTACACTATTATAGGCTACTAAAAACTAGTGAACCGCGATCTTGCCACACGTGAATAATTGTGGTTGTAAACAATAACACAGACAGACAATATAAATTCTTAGTCTAGTTGAGGGAAGAAAAGGATATAATCATGGCCCCAAATAACTTTTAAATATCTTGCAATTGGCGACGAGTCTCTTACTAAATCGGCAAGAGTGCCTCTCAAGCTATATAACCTCTCCATCATCAGCAATAGTCAGTGGTGCGTGTTCCCCACACTCCCAAGCCCCCACCGTTGCGCTGCCTTAAACTCACCGGGAAATACTCGGTCGCATTGCCCATAGGCTGTCTTGGTGTCACATGGTTGCTGCTTCTTCTTTTCTTTGGGGTTTATTGGTGGTTGGTGTAACCTTAAAGGTGCATTACCGCCACCAACTGGACTGTACTGTAGGTAGATCAGGTGTCAAAGTAGTTAAATATGAGAAACTGCATGTAACTAGTGCGTCGCTCTTATGTGATAACAAAATGATATAGGCCTACGTTGCCTTTTCCTAAGATACCTGACATTGTGAAGTCATGATGTTATGTGGTAAAAAAAACATCATCATTTGGACATATAGCCTACAGTAAGTTAGAATATTATGAAATATACATGAGAAAGAACACCAACACTAACTTCAACACACCAATCCACCAGATTTTATATTGACTGTGTGTCAATTCTTGTTTGAATGCAAGACAGTCAAGTCAATACACTACAACTTGCAACTTCCTCCACTCATGATGTCATGATTACTCGTACCTGGAAAGCTTTTTCAGCAGCTTTTTCAGCAGTTGTGAAGACATTTTTTAACTCCCACAGCTTGCCAATGCTGTTGTACCGTGGCTCAGTTGCCAGTGAGGATCCCCCACTGGGAAGACATAGCACCTCCCATTTCCACTGACAGGCCCAGCTCATAGTGTAGCGACAAAGTTCACCATCCCTGCCCAGCTGGTGCCATGTCATAGTTCCGACCTTCCATTATTCCGATCCGACCACCTAAACCTAACCTTAACACTGACCCTAACCTCAGTAAAACTAATGCTGGTGAATGCTAACCTGGTGAAATTCGAACCTGCCAACATTGGTGAATGTTAACCTGTTCGGACCAACGGGAGGTCGAACCAATGCTCAGTCCCCGCCCCGCTTCCCTCCCCCAATCACGTCCATTTTGTCTTTCCATACAATACATGCTTGGCAAGCTGGATGCACCACAGTGGATTTAAATCCATAGTCCTTCCATACTTATGATGTTGTATGGATATGATCTAGCAGTGATGTTAATAGGTTTTTAATGTAATGAGTCCCGGGACCCAAGAGGGGTCTTTCGGATGAGTCCCAGGGATATTTTATGGGTCCCACAAAAATTCAACGCGTCATGTCATTTTTGACAAAGTGCAGCATTTAACTTGAATTGGTTATTATATGGTTATGTTCATGTTACGTAGAAATGTGTATGAAAGAAATTAACCACAATTCCAAATCTTACAATTTGGAATTGTAAGATTATTTTATCGAAAAATAAAAACATATATTTTCTTTATTTTTCAAAAGTTTTTCCCCCAAAAAAGGTTTTAATCGTTCAAAACGTTGTGTGTGTGTGTGTGTGTGTGTGTGTGTGTGTGTGTGTGTGTGTGTGTGTGTGTGTGTGTGTGTGTGTGTGTGTGTGTGTGTGTGTGTGTGTGTGTGTGTGTGTGTGTGTGTGTGTGTGTGTGTGTCGGAGACGAGTGCATGCCTGTGTTGTGCATTAACATGCATGCGGCGCTAGTCAGGTCCGCGGACTACTGATTGAGAAACACTGCTGGAACGGGCTGATGCGAGCGTCATAGCAGTGCGCGAATGCGCGTTGACTTGCCTGACTGTATCAACTCTATGGACTGGATGCTTTTGTTTACCTCCTGCCTCTGCATGCATGCTTGACACGAAAAGCTCGCTTGTTAATGGCAGCGTCGCCGTCGTGTGCGATGATCGCAAAATACACGTTAATGCGACACCACCGTGGACGCGGTCGGGGAGAGAGCGAGGCAGACACTGCTCCACATTTAATACACTAACACTAGCCTTAGCTACACTAGCCTGGGGTGCGCTAGCCTGAGCGCCCCCACTACGTTCCATGGACTCTGTAAAACTCCGCTTCTAGTCTCTAAAGAACAGACTCCATGCTAACGCAAGGAAGAGCAATTATTTATTATAAATATTATCAGGGCTTTGATGCAAGTTCTGATGGGTGCAGCTGCATAAAGTGTTGCTTGCTTGTTGTGTCGCTGCAGTGTAGAGACGTCAAATTTCAGCGCTGTGCCTTGCACACGTTCTGTGGGGGAACCCTTTTCGGTGTATCACCAAACATGCTGTGCCACTATGGTCAGAGAGCGGCCCGGTGCTACGCTAAAACTCAGGCACCCATTGAATTCTGTGACCATCTACGGTCGCCCAAAATGGCATCGGTGGACGATAGAACGCACTGTCGTTAGTTCTATCGTCTGTTTTAAGACCTTCTACGCGGATTTCATTTGTGTTAACATAGCATTAAGTAGCATGCCTTCACCCATGAACAATGGTGGCGTCTGGACTTTTTAAAATATATTTTTTTCGCGACGTGGTAAATTATTTTAACGTGGATGCGTCCATGGGACCCAAGGACACTGACGTGAATGCGTCTTTAGGCAACGTGAATGCGTCAGAGACGCGTGACGCGCACGTATTGACGTCACTGATCTAGTATGTAGACAACAGACGTACATTATTTGTTGCCCCATCATTAATTTTACACTTCGTTGTTTGTTTTAGTTTGAGAATTCACATGATGAAATGGGTGTACCTTTAAAGTTTTTACAACTTTCACCGTTGATTAAAAATAAAACAAGGTTGTATCCTTCCTCCTACCTAGAAGGACAAAGAATGTCTCATAATAATATAATGATGCTTGAGATAGGCCCAGTTTCTCATCCCGACCTAATGCATTGAGCATTCATCTCAGGCAGACAAGCAAGGTAGGAGGGAAATGGCAAAGGGCTACGTCAAGGATAAGGCTCTGACCTTCGAAGAGAGAGATGTCTCTTTCATATTAGTCCGCTTCCTGTGGCCTAGCTTTTACAGGGTTCTGTCAGCTTACTGCCACAATTTATGCACTATATTATATTTACTCTAAAGGGATACTATGGGATAGTCGACATAATCATTGATCTAGGATCTATTTTTCTTTTCTTATTATTCATTAAATGAGTCAAGTCTTCTAGAACTAATGTTTCACGTATTGATGGCAATTATGTAATTGTCCACCGTCTGTGGTCACTTATTTGGCATGTTTTTTTGTCAAGACTTTGTCACAGGAAGCTGGTGAATTTCACCAACCTGTTGTTGTGTCTCTCATGGGGCCAGACAGAGAGTGCTTCTAATCTATTCCTCTCGCATCAAATCTTACCCTCCATGCTTTGTCTTCTTTATTTTATTCTAGTTGTTTGTATTGTTGGCAGCCTCTGCCCCATCTTCCTTTTCCGACAATAACACCCCCTCAGAATGTCAGAAATGCAGTGTCAGGCGCATACGCTATAATATAGACCATATGAATCAGGCTTTTTTTTTTGTTGCTAAGCAACTACATGTAGCTAAGCAAAGTATTAAAAACAAAAAACATCTCCACTCATGCAATTGTCTCAGCTCTTGGGCTGTGTTGTAGGAACACCCAGTCTGCGCATGGCATTATCATCCCAAACATAGTGCTTTTAGTGCATTGTTCATAGATGGAAGCTGATAATCAGTTTCCTGCCCTTGCTGTATTCCGTCTCTGCTGGTTAGGCTATGGCCTGCAGCTGTGGGAAGCTCGCTGCCATAAACCACTGGCTCTCAACCTGTGGGTCGGTCCCCAAATTATTTTGGGGGGTCCACTCCCCAGATGATTAACTTAATGTGCAACACTGTTTTCTCACTAAACAGTAAAACAAACCAACATAAAGTTTAATTGTATAGAGGGTATATGCACATTTCTAAAGCGACAATCTCAGGACATTGTAATACCTCTAAAATGACAAATTACATTGGCCAAATTGTCAAATGTTGCAGAATTTGTGAAAATAGATGATCTACATGCTTACAAGGCCTCGCGACGCGAGGCTTTGTGAGCATGTAGATCTGCTATTTTCACAATAGAACCGTGTTATACAATATCCCCAGTTAAAATATGATTATTTTGGGGGTCGTGGCCTGAAAAGGTTGAGAACCACTGCCATAAACCACTGGCTCTTAGGCTCCATGCCTAAGATTGATCCTCCATAGGTAGTAGCTATAACCCTATGTGCCGTCCCAGCCCCATGCCAATCGATGAAAGTTGTCGGTTTGGGAGATGGTGATGAATGACAGCCATTATCTGTCTGGGAAAGAGAAACTGTTTGTTGTAAATAGCAGTCTGCCGACATTGGGAAGCCCAGCTTTTCAATAGCACTGCTGTGACACAGCCTCGCCGAGTAGCTGGTAATCTACAGATCAATCTAAAAAATCACACCCGTGTGAACTGAGCGGTGGTTTCCCCCCCCCCCCTTCCCCCCTGTGTGTGTGTGTGTGTGTGAGTGTGTGTGTGCGTGTGTGTGTGTGTGTGTGCCTGGTCTGGCCTGGCCTGAACAACAGCGCCCCTCCCTTAACATGTGTGGTCAGAAAAGGTTACTGCAGGCTACAGACAGACAGACAGACAAACAGACAGACCCACACACACGGCCACGTATAGGAGCGTTGTGACCACCGCTCAAAAATATTATAGAATATAGAATATTGTGCAAAAAGGTATTGCAGATCCCATAGCATAGCATCCCATAGCAATCATAACTGACTGCGGAAACTTCCCACTGGACTTCAAGCAACTCTGACTTCAAAAGTTTGACATTTCGGTTGACATTTTTCTATTATAAATCCTCGTTTTGAGTGGTCTTGTGTAATATTGTAATATTTTGAAATATGGACTTTTGATATTCATTCATTTTATGATATACACAGACAGACAGACAGACAGACAGACAGACAGACAGACAGACAGACAGACTGTAGGCTATATTAAAGAGAGGGGGAGACTTGTGTTGTGGACATACAGTATGGGTACTGTATAGCTCAGACAGCTAGTTATTTTGTTCATAACTGGGGATCCAACGGGGGAAAGAAGACTGAAAACCTGCAGTTCTCACATTGAGTCATTGTCTCTCAGTCAAAGCATGCCGTTGCGTTCTATGTACCTTCCTTCGTTGCCGACATCAACCGTCCGTAACACACCGTGCAAAGTGAACAATTCTACTCTTATTTATGAACTTGTTAATTAAAAATGGACTGTCCGGCTTAAAACCGGATGAATGGCCACCCTAACCCCGCTGCTTGTTGAAGTGTCCTTGACCCCTTACTGCTTAAAGCGCTCTGGAGAAAGGCGAAATGCAGTCTATTTTCCATTTACTATTTCATAAAGTATGTTGTGCTGGTATCAGGCAGAGCCATGATACTCACTCTAATCAGTGTGCACAACCTGTGGCAATGACTCATCTACTCACACTATCTTCAAGCCTGATTTATACATGGACTTACTTTTGCACCGGTGTTGGTTCACCAAGCGCTTGTAGATTGGCTATTTTTGATGTGCAGTATGGTGTATAAATCAGGCATTCTAAAACGGCTAGTTCCATTCCTTGATTCTGATTGGCTGGTTTCCCTTTAATTGCTGTGCTATATGAGACTATAATCCACACCTTGAATCAGTTTATATCAAACCCAGGTGCGTTATTTCTTTCCACAGTGTTCCATATTGCACCAATTATCTGCACCTGTGTTGTTGGCAAAAAAGCTGGGAACTACTTTCTTGTAGCTGGGAACTACTTTCTTGCAGACCTTGTTGTGAATTATTAGTGAAATAGAACAGTTTTAATTGGTACGTGTCTGTGATTTTTCATGTTACCATATTGTAACCGTTTTAGAAAAGCAATAAGCAAAAAGCAATACGCCACTTGGCTTCGCCTCGTGTCTCACCACGGCTCTCAGCCGTTATAAAATACCAGGTAACCACATGCCTCTTGTGGCTTATTGCTTCATTAGATCTGTCAGGTGCATGGGGGGACTCAGAGCATCTATCTGCTTGTTATACAAACTGACAGTCATTCAATATCTGTGACAATTGAAATAGCTGTAATTGTGCAATGCTTTACTCTAACCAGTGTGAAGTCATTGAAACTCATTCTAGGGGAATTATTTATTTATTACATTTGTATAATATCCTACACGCTACTAATACTTTAACACTAATACAACTATCAACATTCTTAGCGACCCCACACTGTTTCTTCAGGAACAGTACTTTCTAGATTCTAGCCTAGATAGCCCAAAAATAATGTATGTCCTCTGTTGGTGAGTGGGTGTTTAAAAATGAATGACAGTTAAAGGTAGCGTGATATCTTTTGAATTAAAACAAAACCTTTTTTCCATGAAACGGTTAAAGCTCTATATTCTGATTGTATTCATTGGTATAAAGTATGTGTTAAAGATGGGGTGCCATGATTTCTTTCCCCCCTAAAACATGATGATCAGGCAGGGGCGGAGCTATAGGCAAAGCAGCCAATGCAGTCGCATTGGGGGGGAGGGGGCCCTCCACCGCTCCGGGAAAACAAGAAAAAACAACAAGAAATACAACTTTTATTTTGAAATGCCCACCGGATTGAGAAGACACTCTATGCCCCTCTTGACGAATTCTACGTGATTGCCCAAATCAGATCAGTTGCTTGAGGCCAGCTGTTTCCTGTTTACATTTAGCGGTAGGCATGAAGAAGTGAGACCTGAGTCTGTTTAGGGCTGTTATCGGTAGTTTTTTACATTATGGCTCTGAAACTAATATATGATTTCTTTGGTGGGCCGACCTCCCATTTAAAAAAGAAAAAGAGTTGTAGGCTACAGAAGCAATTAGGATAGTGTTGATCAGTCCGTGACTCAGAGGAGGAACATAATTTCCACTCAACTAAGGTAATTAATAGCATTTGCACTCAATGCACTGTACTTATTGTGTTCTGATGGCCGCTGTTGCCTACTGTATTTTATTGTGTCGGCAGCCGCTGTGCTGCCAACTGCTGTTATTGTCAAAGTGTTGTTCTTGAGGTCAAAAGTAAACCGTAGAAACAAGAAAAATCGAACCTCGGTTCGAAGTGAAGCGTGAATTTTTATTCTATGTTTACATTCTGTGTTCTAGATATATATTTTCTATGTGCTTTAGTTCTGAATGAATTAATGATTTTGTCTGGAGAGCCAAATTGTCATGTGAAGCTTGACCAATCCTCAATTCTTCGTTCTGGACATGCGCGGGACATGTACAGGACAGACAAAGCTATAGGAGGACATGTACTAGACCCTCCAGAAAAACGCGGGCAAAAATCCTTGATTATGCGGGCTAAAATCCTTGATTTTGCGGGCAAAAATCCTTGATTATGCGGTGAATTATGCAGGGTTTTTGTGTGAATTTATGCGATGACAATGCGAAACTATGCGAAATATGCGGGAACTTGTGAAAGTTGCGATTAAATGCGAAATTATGCGAAATATGCGGGAACTTAAAAAACATATTTATAGCCTATGTACAGTATATATACATATTATAATAAAAATTGATAACTATTAATTAAACCACTTTAATATACAGTACACTGGCTATTTGGAAATAGACAATCTACAAGCTCACAACATCACTAAGTAGTCATCAAAGTAGTCAAAACACAAATTTAAGGGTCCTTGAGTGAATTGAGAAATGCAAAACAGACTTTTTTGACTGCCTTTCATTATTTTCAAGGCAAAAAAGCAAACCTCTGTCAAATATCTGCAATTTAATTACCTTAATGGGCTACATCAAGGCAAAAATAATTACCCTATGGCCTATGCGATTGCTAAGGATACAGCTCACTGCTAAAGCAAAACTCTGGTTTATTTATGTGGTTTTGCTCTCTCTAAAGGTATTTAAGGGATTAAAATGTTATGCATTCAATTGCTGTTCCTATCCATCCATGGAATACTGCGTGCTACTTTTTTTCGGAGAGGTGCTCGTTTGCTTTGAACGGCAACGACACAACGTTTCAAACGGAGTACAATGGAGACCTCAAAACAAGTAGGAAAAACTTTAATTTGTCGTTTCTTGAAGTTTGAGGACCGAGGAAGAGTGTGTTATTCTAGCGTCACGTTGGCGAGGGCCAACGCTCATACCGTATAGCCTACCGTTATGCCTGCATCTCTCTCTCTGTCTGCCTGCAGTTCTCACGGTGCAGCGTGCACGCAATCGCACGGCACACACACACACACACACACACACACACACACACACACACACACACACACACACAGAGAGAGGACGAGCCACGTGTTTCTCAGCGCATCATTGTTTTGCTTCTGTTTTGTGTCTGAACGTGATTGAACGGTGAAGCATGACTATACTTTTATGCGAAAAAGTGCGGGGATTGTGAAATCAAGCGATGCCCGCATATTTCGCATATTTTCCGCGGAAATATGCGAAATATGTGGTGAATATGCGGGGATTGTGAAATCATGCGAGCCCCCGCATAATCAGCGGCATTTATTGATTATTGCGGGAAATTCTGCGATCGCATAATCGCGTTTTTCTGGAGGGTGTAATGTACGGGACAGACAAAGCTATACCTTGGAAGCGGTTTTCACCGCTTCAAAAAAACATTGATCCTGATAGTTTCATGACATGAATTCATTGGTACATGGTCAACTAAAAGGAGATCCTAGTAAGCTTATAAGCTTATTTACACAGGAATCACTTCATGTATCTCATAACATGTAAAGACAGGTGGATAAAACACAGTACTTTGTATAGCATATCATCAATAACAGAAAGGGAAAATAATAAATAAAGAAATAGAAGATATTTACAGTGAAGGGGGGGTAAGAATGATTTTGGTCTTTTACAAGTTTCGAGTAGCAGCCCCTTGAATTTGTTTTTTTATGACCAATTTTGAAGGATCGGTGATGGGGGGGGGGGGGGGGGGGGGTGGCGAAAACCTCATATTGGGGCCCGGCGGGGGGTCGCTCCGCCAGAGTGATCAGGTATTATTATTATACTAGGAGGAAAATTATTTTCCAAAAAAGTGTTGGGTGTACGATAAAAGGGGAGGGGTTGATTTTATGATATCATTAAATCAGTGTATTTCAATTAGGCCTTTTGACTCGGAGGCTTTCAGCTTTACCCTCACAAAAAAACATGTCGTAATCCTGGTCTCTATGCTACCTCCCCCTGGTCAGCCAGAGTGCCTGAAGGAGGGGAAAGGAACTGGTTGGAATAACGGGTTCCTTCCGCGTGCTGCGTCCAGCCAGGGAACCCCCCCACCCCTGTCAGGTGATAAGAAGTGGCCTGTTCACTCCTCATGCCCTGAAGGAAGCAGGAGCTCAGTTCAGGGCCATCCCCAGGTTGGCAGAGGGAGAGTAGTGTAGAGTAGGAGCAGCGGTTCCAAGTCTCTCTCGGGTGACTGAATTTCTCACCATATCTCTATTTTCAACCTGTAATATCATGAGTGTCACCTTGCAATTACATAGCTCAATGTGTCGATCCTATAGCACAGTGTGTCAATTCCATAGCGCAACGTGTCGATCCCATATCCCAGTGTGTCAATACCATAGAACAGCTATGTCAATGTCCCTCTTCCACACAGAGCTGATTCATTATGGAGACTGTAGAGGATTCGTTATGGAGACAGTAGAGAGCTGTGCCACTGTTTTCTGAATCTAATTCGAGATGCTGGCCTGGCGGAGCATTACAAGTGTTTGCGTTTTAAACCCTAACCCACATCAAACAGAGCACTACTATTTGAAAGCATTCGAGGTGAGAAATGGGCATTGCAGTAACAAACTTGATTTGGCACTGCCTTGTTGCAGTGTGCAAACGCGTTGCGTCGCACGCTGAACACGGCAGTGTAGTTAGTATGGTTGCTATAGGCAACACACACTATTGTTCAAGGTCAGAGAACTTTTATGCCAGCTAAAGTGAATCTGTTTTTTGTTAACCTTTTTAACTGAAGTTATCTGAGTTCTAAGGCCAGATATCTTGGACAAAACTAGAAATACTGTTCCTACGAAACAGTGTGGGCTCGCTCGTGACTATATTCTGCAGCGTGCTACAGTAACTGTCATGTGAAGCTCAACCAATACTCCAGCTAACACCACTCCCAGATGTTTTTTTCCGCACCTCAATTGCACCTCATTGGCTAAGGGCCCTGCCTTTGTACTGTCGTGGCGGAACTTGGTAAATAAATAATGAAGATAACATAGTGTTCTCGCCTTTCAGGCGAGCCCACAATAATGTCCAATCAGACAGGATTGGTCATGCTTCACTAGACATCTTAATATATAATATAAATGGTAAGATGGAATTCATTTCCCGGTGGATTCCTGGTGACTCGCATCAGTGCAACCACACTTGCAATTTCCCAGAATTGCACCTTTCAGAAGCAATTGGAAATTTAAGGAAAAACATTTGGTGTGTTGCTAGCTTTATTGGTCGAGCTTCACATGACAGTTAACCTTCTGTAGAATATAGTCACCTTATTCTAGTAAACTTTATTTGTGAATGATAAATCCATTGAGATCAATGGGGGAGTGATGCTAGCTTGAGGATTGTCCAAGCTTCACATGACGTCCTGTTTATCTAGGCAATAAATAGGCAACCACACTTGCGATTTTCAATTGCATCTTTCTAGTTGTATTTACTGTTTCTAGTTGTATTTACTGTAGATCCCATAGCACGAGGGGATGGGCGGTCGGCTGAAACTGTGATTGGCTGAGATACTGTACACCCAGCCTCTGTTTCACTAGGAAATGTTACAATATGGTTGCAAAAAGCCATTTCATTATAGGTCTTTAAGCTGGCCCTGGATAGAGTCTACACAAGTATGCTACGAATGGCACAAGGTGTCACATGGGTGGACCACATCTGAAATGTGGCACTATGGGAGCCAACCCAATCAAGGAAAGGCAAGATAGGCACACCATCTACGTAGAGGCGCTGTGGCATGACAGCTTAGCTAACAACGCTGTAGAGCTTAAGACCCTGATGTTAGATAGGAGAGAGTACGGGGCAGCGATTCAGGAGTCCTGAATTGGTTTTGGCTAGACGGCACTCTCGCATCGTGTGCATACGCTGGTTAATTTCCGAAGCAACTGAGTCGAATAGTAGATAGAGAACATATGTCAGACTACAATATATCACCACTCTAAATTTGGATGTGTCCTTTGTCTCCTCTTACGCCATAGATAATGTCTTGATTCATTATTGAGATGCTCTGATGAGTATTAATACATGTTTTAATAATTCATTGACTTGCTGAAAATGTGTCATGGGCCACATGTTCTATTTTAGCTTAACGCACCCTTTGAGAAATGATTACACTGGAGCATTGTGCTTATAAAGTTTCAGAGGGTCTAGATTTAGGTTACATGGTCAAATCTTTATTTAGACTAGACCGGTGCCCTTTGGGCAGAATAGTCACCATTGACGTCCAGTTGTGCAATGCCGGTTGTATCCATCTGTCTGTCTGTCTGTGTCCCTTTCATTCCCTAAATGTCAGCGAGGAAATGCTGTGCACGAATGGCTCTTTTCATATACTTGCTTGCTGTCTGATATTGGTCAATAACTGTAAAGTTCATGAGGCTTTTGGAGCACAAATTGTCCAGCCAAGTTTAGGGCTGTCACGATTATGACATTTTACATGACGATTAATTGTCACTCAAATAATTGCGATTAACGATTTAATTGTGTTTTTGTCGCTGACAATTACATTTCTGTTTGGCTTGTAGGCTTTGAAGTTGCACATGGCAGATATGACACATAACCTAAATATACAAAGAAATGAAGGACCTATTTGACAACTTTACACTTTAAAAAGAACATTGATAGTGGAAATAGCCGATCTACAAGCTCACAATGCGTTGACGATTATCACAAAATAATTGTGATTATGTCAAATAATTGCGATTAGACGATTATTTAATAATTGTGACAGCCCCAGCCAAGTTGTGGTTCATAAAACAGGATCTTTATACAAAAAGAAAGTGGGTTACGTACGTTCATATAGTTTTGCACATCTGTCATCAACATTCACATGAATATTATAATATAGATATTTTTTTCCCCCTTTTATTTTACCATATTCTGTGTAATACTTGCACAACGGAATCTAGGATAGAAGTCCAAGTAAATGAGACTTCATGTCTTCACATGAAAGATGCCCAATTTCCTGTAGCCTTAAGCTGAAACTAGTCGTCTCTGCCTCACATGGGAATCTTGGCAAGAATAATTGGACATGTCATATACTATATCACCCATGGCCATTTATAGTTGAACTTTCCCTTCTCTTGCATTAAAAATTCACTGTGAACGAGTGCATTTTTAGATAGGTCATTAAACGGCTGGGAAGTAACAGTGTGATGCCAATTAAACCTATTTAACATCCCCCCCAAAGAATTGACCACAGTCAATGTTGACACATTTATAATGTCTTTTAAGTGTACTGTTAAATGCAGAGTAAAGTGGTATGAGATTGAAGCGAACCGTGGACATGTTTCCTCACAGATCTTCTGTTTGTACTGCTTGGTTTGGTTAAGGCCTAGGCCAGACGGAGCTGGATATGTCATATATCCCGTTTTTTCAGATATCCACATAGAAAAATATCTAGGTCCACTCCACACGACAAAGATATCTAGGTCTAAAATAATCTGATTCCCCAGACCTCCACTAGGGGGACAAGCACACACACAGTAAAGTCTTCAGAGATATCCGGGTTCCATGTCTACACGGATCCAGTGAATCAGATATTTTTCAATGTCTTCACTTATTTATCCGGTTTAAAAAATATCCAGTTTCACAGCCGAAATATCTATATTAATCTACTCGTGCAGACTCAGAGGGCTTGCCAAAAAATAAAATGAATAAAGTGGGCGCAAGGGAACTGCTTGCGCGATGCGGTCGCACAGTAGCCTACCAATTCATATGATTTGGGCTTTTACATCTCATTCAACCTTAATATGCAAACATGTTTTGTTTTGTTAATGTTATGTCATGATGGCGCAAGCAACTTGCCTGCATCGTCACCAACTTTCACCACTTTTCTTGGCACTTAATCCATCCATTGCTGTGATCAGACACAGACAGTCACTGTTCTTGCTCGAGTGGCATTGATTCCACGACCCATAGAAGTTTGTATCCCTGTTTTATTATCCTCAACCGGGTCCGGTTCAGATCACGCCCGGTTCTGTTTGTCATAACAGTAAAGAGTAAACCTAAACCCCGACTCCAAGCGAACCAAGAAGTCCCGTACACCGCGCTGATAAATTGGAGAAAATGTGCTTCGAGCCTTCGCCGTACGACGGTGTTTCTGCATATCTAAATGGCAGATATACAAGCTCTCAACCTGGCGAGTTGAGACGTGTTGTGAGCCTGTAGCTCTGATATTTTCAGCGCGCAACACCATCGTACGACTAATAGGCTGATCTATAACAGCAGCAGCAGCAAGCTGTCAGGACAGAGAGTCCGAGCACGATACAAACTTTAAATGATTATGAATTTTTAATGGTTGTTCTACTTTATCGAAATAATAATAATAATAACAACTAGAAAAAAGCCCCCTGCGGGGGCCTGGCCCCTTTCCTATGTGAAAGTCCCCTGTACCCAGAGATGGATACAGTCCAGTGGGCAGCTAAGCAATACAAATTTAGGATAGCTCAACATTAAATATGCAGTTTTTTCCAAAATGCAAAATAGTGTAAATGGCAATCCATCCATCCATCCACATACATCCATCCATCCATCCATCCATATCCATCCATCCATCCATCCATGCATCCATCCATCCACATCCATCCATCCATCCATCCATCCATCCATCCATCCATGCATCCATCCATCCACATCCATCCATCCATCCATCCATCCATCCATCCATCCACATCCATCCATGCATCCATC